>NC_134737.1:17580382-17880382 GCF_049634645.1 Pelodiscus sinensis | reverse complement strand
TCCCGCTCCAGTCCCCTTCCCCGGCAAGGGACCCAGGACGCCTGGCTTCTGTTTCCAACTCTGCTACGCTGGGCTTGTCTTTCCCCTCCCCCCGGCCCTGTCCTATGTCAACTGTAACCTCTTTGGGGGTGGGCCCTGTCTCTTCCTGTGTTTGTACAGCACCGCACACAATAACTATCCCTCCCTTTTACGCATCGGTTCGCCAAGTGCTGTACAGAGGAAATCAGCATCAGTGGCCCCGTTTTATAGATGGGGAAACTGAGGCACGGAACGATGAAGTGAGTTGCCCCAGGGCACACCATGACAGAGCAAGGAATAGCGCTCAGGTCTTCTAAAGTCCAGTTCAGTGCTCTACCCACTAGGAAACACTACCTCCTGGCTCTCAGGAGTTGCTAGCTGTGACAGCGCGTCGGGGAACCCCCCAATCCTGCACCCCCATCTGCAGCAAGGTGAGACTCTGCCAGCCAGAAGAACAGAGAGGTTTATTGCTTCACCAGGATACAGCACAGCATAGACATGATGTGGTTACAGGAGTCAGGGCCAGGCAGCCTCAGTTGGGGTGAGGGTCCACAGGCCCCTGATCCCCCAGTACTCAGCTTAGTCGCTTCTCTTCATGTCATCCCAGCCAAAAATTGCCCAGCTCCCAGGCCCTGCCCCCCAGCCAGGTGGCCGTCTCCGCCTCCCCTCCTGTGTTTCTCCCCTGGGAAGCCCCTTGTTATCTGCTCAGGCTGGGACTAGGTGTCTGGGCCAATCCCGTGTGGATGAGTCAGTGCGAATCACAGCCCAGCGCAGGGGACCCCGGGTCACAGAGCAGACCCCCCCCATGTCACACTGGCTACTGCCCTTGCATAAATGATACTCAGCCATGTGCTTGGGTCATTCCTGAGGGGTGTAAACAGGGTGAGCTGCCCAGGCGTGCTGGCTAGAGGTCAGTCTGTGTGGGGACAGGTGTAGGGGTTACAGCATCCACTCACTCCAGTGGCCTGTTACAAAAGCCATTTGTGCAAGCTTGACTCTGGCTGGGTGTTTGGCTTTTAAGGCCCTCGGAGGGGTTGGCTGCAGGGGTTGGAAGGCCTCTGTGCAAAACTCGCCCTGGAGCCGAGCTGGGAGCCCCTGACTGACTTAGGAGCCCAGCTGGGGCAGGGTGGGGGCATGGCCGAGAGGAGACAGAGCGTTAGAGCTGCCGGGTGTGTCCAGTCAGGTCCAGTTCCCAGAGCCGTGCCCGTGGTGCGAGAATCTTGGCTGTCACAGAAAGGCTGAAGCTGGTTCCCATGGTGACGGAAAACACCCTGGAGCGGTGACCAGAGCCCAGGGCTAAGCGAAAGGGCCCTGCAGTGTCTTGGCTCTGAGCCAGCTTGATTGTACTAAAACCTGTGATTTTGGGGCTTATGAGAGTGGTGGCCTGGCATGATTGGCCGGACTGGTCAGGCCAAAGGTCCCTCTTGTCCGGCATCCTGTCTGCCCACAGTGGCCAGCGCCAGGCACGGCCTTTGAACGTGGGGGGCCGGGCACTGGCGAGGCAGCTCTGCAGGGTTAGCAATGGAGGCCACCACACGGAGGCCCACGGAAGTCTTGTCCAGTGGCCTCAACAGGGACCTGCTGGCGCCACTTGTTGTGGAAGAGGAAGGGCATTTCCACCAGGCCAGAAGGGTTCCTGGGTTTCTGCCCCCATGCTGTGCCAGGGGCCCTCCTCCGAAAGCAGGCACGAGACACCCTCCCGGGGACTGGCCAGGGCAGGAGAGCCTGGGCCAGCCCCTTCCGGCTCCTTGGAGAGGGAGCAGCAGAGGCAGGGTAATTCGAGAAGGGTCCGAAGGGGGAAGTCACAAGGCCAGAGGAAATCTCTGTGCCGGTGAAAGAGGCAGCTCCAGATGAACTGTCCCCAGGCTCCAAAATGTTCCCACCCGGGCTGTTCCTTCGGCGCAGGTAGCACCCAGCTCCCGAGTGCGACTGCTGCCGCTAATTAGACCTGGTCCTGTCTAGCGCCCTCGTCAACAGAGCCCAGTCTCAACTTGCCCATTGGGTTCCCTGGGGCGGGGCTGGAATCTCCATCCCTGGAGGTATTGAAGTCCTGGCTCGACACAGCCCTGGCTGGGCTGATTGAGTTGGGTTGGTCCTGCTCTGGGCAGGGGCTGGACTCGGTGCCTGCCCTGCGGTTCTGTGATTCTACGATTGCACAGGTGGGGAAACGGAGGCTGGGGGAGGGAACACTGCTTGCCAAGGCCGCACGGGTCTCTGCTTTAGCCACCGTCCGTTCTCAAAGAAGCAGGGAGTCGCTGTGAATGGAACCCTAGTCAGGGGCTGAGTCTGAGAACCCTACATTGTCTCTGTGGTTCTCTCCACCTCGCAGGCTTCACAAGGGAGACCCGTCACTACAGCAACATCAGTGCCTCTTGTGTTGAGCCACAGCAGATATCTGGGTTCAGAGGAGAAATCAGTGATATGGTCGCAAGCAGCGTACAAGCAACGGTCTCTTTCAAGAATCTCAGCCTGCCCGCTGATACCCAGTTCCCAGGGAAAGCTCAGTCCTGAGAAATTACTCTTCTTAGGCCTTGTCTACACTGGCATGTTTTGGTGTGTGACTTTTGTCAGGAAAAACACCCAATTTTGGTGACAAAATATCTTCCATCCCCATGAGATACTTTTGTCTTTCCCCCCTCTCTTTATTGTCAACAGAGCCAAATGTGGACGCTGATGTTTGTTTTGTCAAGAGAACTGGCTTCCACCAGTACTCCACAATGCCTGCCCAATGACTCTGCTCAGTGATTTGTGATCTCTGCTGCCCTGCAGGCATGCGCCCCCCCCCCCCTTCCAAGCTCTGGGAAGTATGTAACAGCTGAATGAGCAGCTCCCTTTGGGGAACAAACAAAGAACTAATCATTGGAATGCTTCTGGTCTCCCTTGCTAGGAACCCAGCGGCAGGCAGAGGGCTGCTGCAGGGGGTGGGGATAGGCTGCTGTGACATCCCTCAGCACTGAGAGCTCCCAGAGCTACTCATGATGCTGCTGCCAGCAGCTGAGGAGGCTGTGGGAGAACTTGGAGGGAATCCCAAGAAGCGCAGGGATCAGCTCTGCCTTCTCTCAGCAGTGCCCTGGGGGGATGAATCTGTCGCCAGGGGAGCGAGCCATGTGGCCCTGAAATGTCGACAATGGGAGGCAGAAAAAACAGTTTGACCGGTTTTCACTTTTGGCGACTTTCGCATGTCGGCAGCACTATCATCCCCAAACCTGGCCCGTGTAGCATGGCCTCAGAGAGACAGACAGCAGGCTTTCCTGGGACCTGCAAGCGCTGTCCTGAGGCAAAACTGCATCACAGAAATGAATTGCAAAAGAGCATGTCTTCAAAGACGGAGCACTTGCTCCTACATTGATGCACGAGGGAGGCTCTTCTAACAGGGCCACCTAGAGACGACTGCAATAGATGTTACTTCTTTACGGCCCAACAATCCATCCCACTGCAACAGCAGTCGGAAGCTGTGGACACAGGATGGGAATGCTTGAATGTAAACTGGACAGCCGAGTTAACACACCTCCCCTGCTCTGTGGGGTTTAGTTTTATGTCTCATCTGTCAGATGAATGACACTCCTTCCTTCCTCCCTCCCTCCCTACCTCCAGAAGTAGATTAAACTGAGTTCTATGTAAGTGAGGGCACCTCTGGGGAGGCAGTATACACCTTCTGTCTTTCTGCATCCACATTAAAGATCTGATGGTGTTTTTGGACAGAGGACAGGTTGCCCGGGGTGTCCCTGGCCAAAAGTTCCCTCCCTCCCCCATGAAGTGAGACAATTTTCTGGCCTGCTGCTTCGCTGCACCCCAGAGGTGGCTGCACTCTAATAGTGCTGAATGAGTATGGATTGCTCTGTGCATTAAGATCTCTTGGGATGACAAGCACTTTATAAATGTAAAATATTGTCATTTTGGGTCCTGTCCCACTGCGCTCACTTTTCCTGCATTCGGGCCAAATGTCCATTAAGGATGGCCGGGTCCAGGCCCGTTATGATGCATGAATGGGGGAGAGAGTTTGCTTTTCCATAGCAGCTTTCTCCGTCCAAGCAGCTGCAGGCCAGCCCCTCGGCTGATGTAAATCGGGGTGGCTCCCTGGACTGTTACAACGCTATGGTGATTTACACCTGCTACAGCTCTGCCCCCCAAAGGTTAGTAGGTGACCCCTGGAGAGTGTGGGGGATGGTATGGGGGGCTCAGTGGATACGCCCATTGAGGGGAGTACCCGACCCATAATTGGGCCCCTTTCCCTCAAGCCTCAGAGCCAAAGGATGCTCCTCCTTTGGGGGGTGAGCAAGGGGCCTCCTAGCCTTGCAGGAAGTAGCTGTACGAGGGGTGGGGATGCTGCAAAGGGCAAAGGTGGGAGAAGCAGCCTGGCCATGCCCATGCTCAGCCAGCCAGGGCCTCAGGCCACAGGGAGTGAGGGCAGACGGCACCTCCCCCATGCTCGGTGTGGCGAGCGGCTGCCCCTTCCCTCGCCCAGGCAATGGTCCCGCAGGGCTCCCTGCAGCCATCGGGCCCAGGCACTCTGGAGGCAAAGCCCCACTGGGGCAGGTCGTGGGGCCCCTCTGGGGGAGAGATCCCGGAGCCCAAAGGGGAGCCTGGCTGGGGAGGGGACCTTGGTGAGCCAGAGGGACACTCCAGGCCTGCACCACTCGGGTCATGAACAACGTGCTCCCTCGGGGCCTTGCGGGGGGGGGGGGGCTGTTCTCTGGCCGGACAGTCGGGAGTGAGCAGCCAAAGGGAGGGTTTGCTCAGCTCCCCTCCAGCAGCCAGCTTGCCCCGGGGGCCGCATGTTCCCGAAAAGGCCTGTTGTTGGGTTGCCCACCACGGGGCGAGGCCCCCCCATTCTGGCAGGCGGCCGGCCCAGGCGCATGCAGAAACCTCCCCGAATGCCCCTGGCATGGCCCCTTGACGCTCCCGGGGAGGGCGAGCTGGCCCTGGGCCCGGCGGGCAGGACTGGGGTGCCCATGGTCTCGGGGTGGCCATGGGGAGCCGACGGGCAGGGAGAGGGTCTGGCCCCTTCTGTCTGCAGGTGGCCTCTGTTGATCTGGTCGTGGGCGGAGAACCCCCAGCTCCCTGCTGCTTGGTCCCCAGCCGGGCGGGGAGATCGGCGTTCCCCTCCCCGGAGCGCGGCCAGTGCTAGTCGCTGGGGCCAAAGGCGGCGTCTGGGCATGGAGCCAGGCCGGGCGAGCCCCAGCCCCGCTGCTCCCCAGCCAGCCGCTGCCAGGCGGCGCCGCAAGGGTTAAGCAGCTCGCAGGGGCTGAGCCAGCGCCGGCTGCCAAGGCAGGAGCCGCGTATAAAAGCAACAAGCGGCGGCGGCAGCTCCTCCAAGGCGCCCCGAAATATGGCTGAGCCGCTGTCTGGCCCCCGCCCCGCCGCCCTCTGAGCCGCCGCGCCCGGAGAAGCCGCAGCCCCGCGCCCTGCCCCGGGAAGCCAGCGCCCCCGGGTGATGCAAGAGGACACGCTGGGTGCCAGGAACCTGCCCGGCCCCGGATCGCTGCGCCCCGCGCCTCTCTCCAGCCCCGGCGGAAAGTGGCCGCGAGTTGGCAGCGAGCGATAAACAAGCGGCCCCGGAGCGCGGCCCCAGCCCTGCCCTGGCCCGGAGAGAGCGCGAGTCCCCGGACCCCTCCCCGGCGCCTGGGACTGACCCGGCTCGCAGCCCACCGGCCGGCCCGCCGCGCCCCGCTCGCCCGAGCGCACCTGGGGGACCAGCCCCGGCTCCCTCCTGCCTCCTCCCCCGCCCAGAGGCCGGTCCCGCTGCTCCGCTGCGCGGCGGATTCTATGGAGAGTCTGGAGGCAGGCGGAGCTGGACGCGAGGAACCCAAAGCCGGGCTCGGCGTGAAGCCCGCCTGCCTTGGAGCGGAGTGTAAACAGCGGGGAGCCAAGCCCTTCTGAGCCCAGCCTGAGCAGGCATCGCCCCGCTCATCCGGCCGGGGAGAGCGAGGAAGCGGTGTCGTCCCGGAGCAGAGACCGGAGTCACTCCCCTTACGGCGCTTCCAAAGTTTGGGGTCTGTTTTAACCCGGAGCCAAGCTCCCATCCGCGTCAGGGGCTGGCTTCTCGCTGCCGGCGAAGGGCGGCAGACGGACACTTTCCCCGGCTGCCGTGGGAACCTCTCGGCTCTGTCTTTGTGGCTCGTCCCCCCGGATCCAACAGCCAGAGATCCGTCCTCATCCAAGTGCCTTTGCCCCGCTTCCCAGCCCAGCTCTGCCGCTGGTCCTCCCTCCCCAGGAGGCATTTCCTTGTTGCTGCTTCCTGGTGTCTGGAGCAAGGGCGTGGGGCCTTCCTATTGCCCTGCTTCCCCCCAGAGCGCCCACCTGTGCCCAGTCCCCTCCTGCCCAGAGCCATCCATGAGGCAGCCCAAGGGCAGAGCTGTCTGAGCTTGGGGAGAGAGAAAGCAGAGCCCCCCACCGCCTCCCAGCTCCTCGCCAGAGGAAGGGTGTTTAGAGGGCATTTCCCATCCACCGAAATCTATGATCAGCTCGGTGTGTGTCTCATCCTACCGTGGACGCAAGTCTGGGAACAAACCACCCTCCAAAACATGTCTGAAGGAAGAGATGGCCAAAGGGGAAGAGTCGGACAAGATCACCATCAACGTCGGGGGCACCAGGCATGAGACCTACAAGAGCACCCTGCGGACCTTGCCCGGCACCCGCCTGGCGTGGCTGGCCGACCCCGATGCCCAGAGTAACTTTGACTTCGATGGCAAGAGCAACGAGTTCTTCTTCGACCGCCACCCGGGCATCTTCTCCTACGTGCTCAACTACTACCGCACGGGCAAGCTGCACTGCCCCGCCGACATCTGCGGGCCCCTCTTCGAGGAGGAGCTGACCTACTGGGGCATTGATGAGACCGACGTGGAGCCCTGCTGCTGGATGACCTACCGGCAGCACCGCGACGCGGAGGAGGCGCTGGACATCTTCGAGAGCCCCGAGCCCGGCGCGGGGCCTGGTGGCGAGGAGGCCGAGGAGGAAGGCGGCAGGGAGCTGGCCCTCCAGCGCCTGGGCATGGATGACAGGCCGCCAGGGGCGGCGGGGGCCACAGGAGGGGGTGGCTGCTGCCGCAACTGGCAGCCCAGGATGTGGGCGCTCTTCGAGGATCCCTACTCATCCAGAGCAGCAAGGGTGAGTTCGCAAGAGACACCCCAGGGGATGGGGCAGAGCGGGATCAGAGCAGGTGACATGCATTTGGTCCCCACTCATTGATCTACTCCATGGACTTGTTGGTTTGCCCCTTCATTCACCGGACCCCCCCCCCATGGATGCATTGGTGCCCCCTGTCATTCATTGGACTTCCTCCCCCCCATTGGTGCATTGGTTCAAACTTTCATTCATTGGACTACCCCCCCCCCCCATGGGTGCATTGGTTTGCCCTGTCATTCATCAGACCCCCCATTGGTGCATTGGTTTGCCCCATCATTTACTGGACACCCCCCATGGATGCATTGATTCCCCCCTTCATCTGCCCAACCCCCTGGGCGCATTAGTTCTCCTATTCATCTCCCCCTGAGCTGCCTTGTTGCCCTCCCCTTGGTTTCCTTGCCCAGGAGAAGTGCTGACTCTTCCTCCCCCCACCTCCATGTTCCATTCAAACTTCCCTGCTCCAGTTCTCTGCCGTGCGCCGGGGCATCGGCCACAGAACTAGCAGCAGCACTTGCCCCAGCAGCCCCGTCCTGGCCATCTCAGAGCTGGTGGGCACTGAGGGATCGTCAGGGTGAGTCTTTGCCAGCCCTGAGTCCTGGCAGAATTCCAGGCCATGCCAGAGGCTGCTGGGTTGTTTATCCAGTCCCCCTTGCCACGCTCCGAATCCACAGGCTGAGTGCAGTGTCTATCGTCGGGTTACAGCCGGGGTCTGGCCCTGGAGTGTTCCCACCCCTCCATGCCCACCGGCCTGGCCAGACTCACAACACGCCCCCGCCAAGCCTGGCTCGCACTCACATCTGTGCACAAGGAGGGGACTCATGCAAACACACCCACCCACACCCATCTGCACATAGTCAAACACACAGGCCATCCCCATACAAACTGCTCCCTCCCTCTGCCGCGCCATCGTCTGTAGCAATTAACACACATCCAGCCACACTGATAGACACCCCCATGTGCATTAGCACAGCCCCCTCTGTGTGTACACAGAACCACACCACATCCCACCCCATCCATAGAAACTCCCCTGCGCCCAGCGTCACCCTCACACGTGCCAGCCTGCGGCTCCCTTCACACACTCATCCCCAAGCCCACACACCACCAACACACACATGCCGCCACGCACAGCCGCATCCACCCGCAGCCACTCCTGTTCGCACCTCCAGTCCCCTGTTCACACCCAGTTCAGAAATACCAAGCGACTGACACGCCGGGGAGCTAAAAGAGATTTTGACATTTGGGAGGTGCAAAAAGAAACAACAACAAAAAATAGGCTCCAAGCTCCTGGCAGGAACCACACTCCCATCCAGAGCGAGGTGCTTGTCAAGAGTGTTTCCCTTCAACCGCAAGAGAAACCCAAGAGGCAGCTGAGGCAGAGGCTTAGGTAGCAACAGCCTTTCCAGAGAGTCCAGCTCCTCGGGAGCAAACCCGTCTGGTCTCAGGGCTCCCTGGTGCAGGAAGCGGCTCTCAACCAGACTCAGCTGAAAACAATTGCCCCCGGGACAAGGCTTCCAGTGGGGTGCTGCTGATGGCAAGGTGTATTTCGTGGTTGTTATGACTGCGCCGAGCCAGGGGTGTGACAGCAGGGCTCTGCCAGCGCCGGGAGCCTCAGGGATGTCTCGGTGGGAGCAGAGGCAGATGTCGCCCGTGCCATGGCTAGTCAGACAAGGGACTGTAAAAATGGCTCCTTCTAATCCTGGGTATGTGGCTTCAGTGACGGTGGGCCCTTTCGGTAATGCTTTCCAGTCCATTACCTCAAAGCGCCGGGTCGGAGTTTGGGACAGAAAACGATATTTTTTCAGGGAAACTGAGGCAGCGAGCAGCAACCTCACCTACTCCAGATCACTGCGAGCCAGGGCCAGAATACAGGCTCCTGTTCTGCAGCCGTGTCTGGGCCCCCCGGCCAGCACCTCAGAGTAATTGTGGGGGTGGTGAGAGGATCGGGAGAGGCCTGGGGCCGCACCCCAGCTGGCATGAGCGGTGGGGGTAGAAAGGCGCACTGGCCTGCGGCCGCCGGCGCCAGGGCTGCATTTCCAGCCCGGCTGTAGCTCAGTCACCTGTGCAGCGCCAGCTGTCGGGTGGTGGGTGAAGTTAGCGGAGCTCTGCCAGTTTACGCCAGCTGAGGCTCCAGATTGCTCTTTGGCACCTGGCAGGCGGGAGTGGGAGCATTTCAACATGGGCGTGGGGTCCGAAGCCCTTCTCGGGCCAGGCCTCGGCATTCCACCTGCTGGCCGACAGACACACGCTTCTGCCAGAGGCGCCAACTGCTGTGTGGGGGGTCCCCCCCTGCTCTGCCCCACAACACCATTTCCTCCAGCCCCAACTCCCCAGCACCTCCTGTAGGCTGCTGAACAGCTGTTTGAAGGAGGTGCTGGGAGAGGGGGAGGAGCCGAGCCATGGGGCTGCTGGGGGAGGGTTTCTATGTGGGGGGCCAAGCCCTGGAGCACCATGGAGCTGTCGCTTGCTGCTGTCTCCTGGCCTCCATGCTTGGGGAAGAAGGAACCTGAGTGGCCGTGGGGGGCCCTCTGACACCAGTGTTGACTTGGCCAGGAGTTTTGCAGCCCTTCACCCCGGGTGGGGCAGGAATCATCAGTGCTTGGCCTGAGCCTCCTCTTGCTCACCCGGGTGTGAGTGGGGAGTGACGCGCCTGCGGTCAGCGGTGTGACACCAGGGGAGCCGGAGAGGAGAATCGAGCCCCCCCCCCAACCCCGAAGAGCACCCGCCACTTTCCCGCAGCAGCATTACCGGGGTGGGTGAGACCAGAGTGTGGCCTGAGCTGCCTTCTCCGAGGGTGGAATTGGTTTGATTGGGCCAGGGGGAACTTCTGGAACCAGTCTGATTGGAGGTGACCCCCTGGAGCTACAGGGCCGTATGCTCAGCAGGTGTGAATCAGTGTAGTGCGACTGCAGCCTTCGCACTGTGGCTCTGGGCCCTTTGTCGGTGGGGAAGGGAGAGGAAGGATGATCTGTTATCCGCAGGCCTCGCCAGGGCAGCTCCTCAGTGAGTCTAAATGAGCATGGCTCTGCTGAAATCAATGGAGCTCTACTGATTTATGCCTGTCGTTAGGAGTAACCCTCCTGGCTCGTGCCTGGGAAAGTCTTTGCCCTGGCAAAGTGGGTGTAAAAACTTGACCAAGACAGAACCATAGAATCCTGAAACTGACAGAGACCAGGTCATCGAGTCTAGTCCCCGGCCAGAATAAACCATCCCTGACAGATTTAAGAGCAGGTTAGATGGACATATCTCCAGGAATGGGGATTCCACAACCCCAAGCAATTCATTCCAGTGTTTCACCACCCGGACAGGCAGGAAGTTTTTCCTAATGTCCAGCCTAAACCTCCTTGCTGCAGTTTAAGCCCATTGCTGCTTGTCCTGTCCTCAGGGATTAAGGAGAACTATTTTTCTCCCTCCCCTTGTAACACTCTTTTCAATACTTGAAAACTGCTCTGTCTTCTCCTTTCCAAACTAAACAAGGCCAATTCTTTCAGCCTTCCCTCACAGCTCATGTTCTCTGACCTTTCATCATTCTTGTTGCTCTTCTCGGGACCCTCAACCATTTCTCCACATCTTCTTTGAAATGCAGTGCCCAGAACTGGACACAATACTCCAACTGAGGCCTGACCAGCGCAGAGCAGAGCAGAAGAATGGCTTCTCGCATCTTGCTCACAGCACACCTGTTCATGCAGCCCAGAATCGTGTTGCTTTTTGTGCAACAGCATCTCGCTGTTGATTTGTATTTAGCTTGTGGTCACTATGACCCCTAGATTCCTTTCTGCGGTACTCCTTCCCAGACAGGTGGTGATGTTTTACACTGCGTGCTGGTGTAAATGGTGGCACAAGCGTAGTGGAGTTTGTCCCATTACCTAATGCTCATCTCACCCCCCTCCCCACCTTCCTGCTGTGGGAAAGGTATTATTGCCATGGCAACATTGGGGGAAACTGAGGCACTCTGGAATCACTAGGAGGACCAGTCAGCATCTCTGGGCTTCCTATTCTGTGCCCAGTTTCCAGCCCTCTCTCGATTGATGTAGCATCCTTCATCTTGAAGGATCCCAAAGGGTCTTACAAAAATGTGGATCAAATTCTGCTTTACTTAGGCCTGTGTAAATGCCAAATAATCCTAGTGGATTTCAAGCACTGTAGGTGGGAAGAATATGGCCTGTTATAGAAAATTGTCACCTACCACCAAAATGCAGCTACCTCTGTGGTAGAGCACGGCAGCACCTTACCAGCATGTAGTAATGTTCCCTGAAAGACGGGAGCAGGAAGTATCCAACAGCCACATGAAGCAGAAGAGAGAATGATAATGTTGCATTTGTTTTACAGTAGAGCCTAGAGGCCTTATGGTACCGGGAACGCTACAAATACTGTACAGCAAGACAATCCCTGCCTAGAGAACTTACGGTCTAAGGAGATACATCAAGTGAAGGAAGGATTACTATTCCCATTATGTCAAGCATCAGAGGGGTAGCTGTGTTAGTCTGAATCTGCAATAGTGGCGAGGAGTCCTGTGGCACCTTATAGACTAACTGAAGGGTTGGAGCTTAAGCTTTCATGGGCAAAGACCCACTTCGTCAGATGCATGTAGTGGAAATTTCCAGAGGCAGGTATAAATATGCAGGCCAGAATCAGGCTGGAGATGACCAGGTGGATCCAATTAGGGAGGATTAGGCCCACTTCTAGTAGCTGATCTGGAGGTGTGAATTCCAAGAGAGCAGACGTTGCTTTTGTAGTTAGTGAGCCATTCACAGTCTCTGTTTAATCCAGAGTTGATTGTGTCAAACTTGAAGATGAACTGTAGCTCAGCAGTTTCTCTTTGAAGTCTGGTCCTGAAGTTTTTTTGCTGCAGGATGGCTACCTTTAGATCTGCAATTGTGTGTCCAGGAACATTGAAGTGTTCTCCTACAGGTTTTTGTATGTTGCCATTCCTAATATCTGATTTGTGTCCATTGATTCTTTTACGCAGGGACTGTCCAGTCTGGCCGATGTATATAGCAGTGGGGCATTGTTGGCACATGATGGCATGTATTATGTTAGTGGATGTGCAGGAGAATGTACCAGTGACAGTGTGGCTGATCTGGTTAGGTCCTGTGATGGTGTTGCTGGTGTGTATATATGTGGGCGAAGTTGGCACCCAGGTTTGTTGCATGGATTGGTTCCCGAGTTCGAGTTATTATGGTGCGGTGTATAGTTGCTGGTGAGAATATGCTTCAGGTTGGTGGGTTGTCTGTGGGCAAGGACTGGCCTGCCTCCCAAGGCCTGTGAAAGCGAGGGATCATTGTCCAGGAGGGTTGTAGATCACTAATGATGCGTTGGAGAGGTTTTAGCTGAGAACTGTAGTGGTGTTCTGTTGGTTTCTTTCTTGGGCTTGTCCCATAGCAGGAGGCTTCTGGGTACATGTCTGGCTCTGTCAATCTGTCTCCTCACTTCCTCGTGTGGGTATCGTAGTTTACAGAATGCTTGTTGAAGATCTTGTAGGTGTAAGTCTCTGTTTGAGGGGTTGGAGCATATGCAATTGTACCTCAGTGCTTGGCTGTAAACAATGGATCGTGTGATGTTTCCGGGATGGAAGCTGGAGGCATGCAGGTAAGCATAGCGGTCGGTAGGCTTTCGGTATAGGGTGGTGTTTGTGACTGTCACTTATTTGCACCGTGGTGTCCAGGAAATGGACCTCCCGTGTAGATTGGTCCATGCTGAGGTTGATGGTGGGGTGGAAGCTGTTGAAATAGTGGTGAAATTCTTCCAGAGTCTCCTTCCCATGGGTCCAGATGATGAAGGTGTCATTGATGTAGCGTAGGTAGAGAAGGGGTGTGAGGAAGCGTTGTTCCAGGTCAGCCATAAAGGATATTGTAAATATTCCCATTGTAAAGGAGCTGAGGTAGAGAGAGATTAAGTGATTTGCCTAATGCCATGTAGGGAGTCGGTGGCAAAGCCAGCAAGCTAGGCCAGATGTTTTGAATTACTGGCTAGTGACTTATTCTATGTCTACACAGCAGTGTTATTTCAACATAATGGCGAGCTGGAGGACTTCTCACTCCAACTCCCGTCACCTTCATTTCACGAGTAAGGGAAGGTGGAGGAGCGCTCTTCCTTCGACTTCCTGCTGTGCAGACAGCACCAAAAGCCGAGAGAAGCTATTTCGACTTCTGCTGCACAACTGATGTAGCTGAAGCTGGGTCGCTTACTTTGACTTTTGCCCTGCTGAGAGGCAGAATTTTCCAATGGTTAAAGCAGTGGCATCGGACTTGGGAGAGCTGGGTTCAAGACTCTCCTCTGCCCTGCATTTAGCCTCTCTCTTGGTCTCAGTCCCCCTCCCGTACAATGGGGGGATGACTTGCCCACCCTGACAGGGGTCTGACTTGCGAGCCACTCAGCCACGCTGGGAACTGGGGCTATGGAAGCAGGGCGGCAGGGTCGCTCGGAGACTGTCCTCCCCGTGAGGATCTGCCGAGTCAGCCTGTGCCCGGGCTGGCGTTGCCCTGGCAAGGGAGAGGCATTCCCAAAGCGACCGTGCGGCTCAGGAGCCTGATGTGAGCTGGACCCTGAGTAAATGGAGGGCGCTCGGGTGCTGGTGGGGAAGCGACGGGCGCTGCGTCCCGGCAGGCCGCCGAGTGCGCTGCCCGGAGCTGAGAAGTAGATTGCTCTCCCAGGTGCCAAGCAAAAAGTCAACAGGGCGGAGGGAGCGGATTCCAGCTACCTGTTGCCTAGCTACAGGCCCGTTTCCTGCTGACTCCAGTCGTGTGGCCCCCGTTCACCAGAAGCACAAAGTCCAGGGTGGCTCCCAGGGTCTGAGGAGCGGATGGCTTCCGTCGCCCGCCTGGCGCTGTGGCCACCCCGAGCCAGTGGCTGGCCTGGTGCCTCCGTTGCTAGCCTGGGTCGGCCTGGGAGACCGTTGCTGCATCGCACGGGCAGGCACATCTGCTGGCTGCTCCATTTCAGCCCATCCAGCCCTGCCTTGCACGTCCGTGTGATTCAATCCCACGCGTCGGTTTAACCGATCACTTAGGATTAGCCGGAGAAACCGGTGCTTTGGATTTGTGCCAGGCCAGCTGCTCTGGTGATGGCAGGGCAGAAGCCAGCGATTTAGTTCACCTGGGAGCTTGAGCCTTTCCAGCCCAATCGCAGCTTCTCTTGCTGGGAGGTGACGTGAAAGGAGGCTGCCGTTCCAGAGCGGGGGGTGGGTGGGGTTAGAGTTAAGGGGCTAGAGGAAGGCGCCTGATTCCCCTCTTGCCAGTGTGGGTGTAAATCTGGAGTCACTCCGCTGGGCCCACCTCTCGCCCCCGTGTAAACGTGCAGGAACTGGGCTGAGCCTGCCGCGCGCCCTCCTGCCCCAGACTCCGCGGGTGCCGCTGGGCTTGCACCAGCGCAGAACGGGCGACTCCGCCCTCCGCGTGCCAGAGCCCAGCTGTGGAGTGGAAGGCCCCCAGGTCACCCAAGCAGCAGCCCAGACTTGCGTGCTAGGAACAGGTGGGCTCTCCCCCTCCTTGTCCCAGGGCTCCTGTGGCCGGGGGAGCAAGGAGCCCTCTTCAGGGCTGGCTGGCTCAGGGCCTGGCAGTGGCTTCCAGGGCTGACTGCAGTCAACACGGAGAGTGGGGGGAGCGGCTGAGGAGGCCCTACAAGCCTCCCCCCCAGAGCGCCAAGTCAAACCCGGCCCGGGGCAGCACGCAGCAGCTGCTGCCGGGGCCGGCGGGCTGGCTGAGAGCCAAGGGGAACTGACTTGACTGGTGCCCCCGGGACTTTCACTGCCGCTAGCCCAGGGAGAGCCCGCGTGCTGCCCTCACCCTTCTCTGGGGCTGAGACCCCCGGCAGCCCGCCTGGCACCTCACTGACACCAAATCACCACGGCAACCAAGAAGCCTCCATCCTCTTGGTTGCCGCCTGATGCGCCCTCGCGTGTCCTGCTCCAGCCGCCGCTGAACAGCCCAACCCCAGGCCTGGCCCTTGGCTGTGCAAGGGCAGAGGGGGTCGCAAGGGAGAGAACAGGCAGTTTCCCTCCAGAGGCAGCGGAGACAGCGGCCTGGCCTCTTGCTAGGGGCGCCGCATCTCTGCCCCGGCCCGCCAGCCACGAAGGGACCCGGCTGAGTTCCTGGAGCATCCAAGAGCCTGGCTCATGCCGGGAGAGTGTAGCGCAGGGGCGCAGGCCTTGGCACCATGGCTGTGGTATGGCTCTTCACAGAGCTTGTGGGTTTGGGGTTTGCTGAGCATTTCATTCTCCCTGCACCCTGGAGCTGGGCCAGGGGCTCCGCCTCTGCTTGCAAGGCTCTCCCACACGTTCAGCCTCTCTTCCCGGTGGTACGATGGCCCTGGCCCCCAGACCCAAAGCTCGGCCCATGTGACAGCCTCAGGGCCATGCAGGGGCACTGGGTGAGCCCCCCAACATATTGGGGGGGAAGTGGCTTGGGAACCGCTGTTGTAATGCAGCTGCCCTGCCAGTGCTGCAAGACTGCCCCTTGGTTTGGTGTCTGCCTCCCTTCTGGGGAGAGACCCTGATCTTTAGCTGGGCAGAACGGCAGCACAACAGGGGCAGCTGGGATGGGGAGGGGAGGTCTGGGTATTCTACCAAGCTCCACCCACAATAAGCCCCGCCCACATTGCAATGCAAGACGCTGCTCACAGTAACGCATCCGGATGTTCTAAGGAATGAGCTGATGTCTTCCCTTGGGCCCCCTTGGTAGGACTTAGACTTCTAGGCTTCTTGGGCTCAGGGCCTTCTTGAGTGTTGGGAGGAAATCTCCCACGTGCCACCAGATCCACCTGTCATAGGTCCACCCCCAATGTGTTCTTTCCCCTCCTGCAGCAAGGGGGTTCAAAACCGTGTTGACATCTCAGTGATGCTCACTGGGCATCCTGAGCCAGCCTCCCAGCGTGGCTCAAAGGCAGCACAGAGCCTGCCTGGAACCGGGACAGTCAGTGGCAACCAGCCCCTTAGGGGCCCCTGCAAGGCATTCCAGTCTTAACCCTGGTGTGACGTAGTGGGGGTACCTTGCTGGTTGCTATGCTGGGCAGTGGGCTGTGGGTGACCACCACTGGTTGCTGGCTGCAGCAGGGCAGGGGATGAGTCATTATGCAAGGGGGCTTCGAACCTGTCTGACCAGTGATCTCCCAGGGAGCGGAACAATGGGAAGAAGGGGAGTGGAGCCCTGGCTGGGGGCAGGGCAGGAAGTGAGTGAGTGAGGTTTTCTGGCTGGTATCATGGAGGAAGCAGCCTAGGCAACGGGCTGGGATTTAGGGACCCAGGCTCCCCCATCTCAAGGGGGGCTGAGGCATCCTAGGCCTGCCCGATAACCAGATTCCATCTGTGCTGTGCTGTATCCTGGAGAAGCAATAAACTCCCTCTGTTCTACTGGCTGGTGGAGTCTGTTCGTGTCATTACGGGGGTGCAGGAGACGGGAAAACCCCAACGTGCCGTCACACCTTGACATCACCAATTCCATGTTTTGCCATCGGGAATGGTCCCGGGGCGTGAGCTCCCTTTGCTCACACTGGGGCCTTGGAACAGCAGGCTGAAAAAGGAGCCCTTGGGGAAACAGCCCCACCCACACTTTGACTAGACAAAAGTCAGAGCCCCGGTAAAGATTATGGTCAGACCCTCAGCCGGCGTGAATCTGGGGCAGCTCCACCAGATCCTACCAACTGGCTGCCTTCTACTTTTAGAGGCTAGTTATACCCACCAGAACTGATCCTCATCTCCCCTGGCTGGATCTCAAACTGTTGTTGTGCCAATGTCTGAATCTGGATGTCACTGCAGATTCCTGCTGGTGCAAGAGAGAAAGCAAAATCCCATTTGTTTTTAGTGGTCTCTAGGGCTTGATTCAGATCTAAGTCACACTGGTGTAAATCTGGAGTCAGCCTGTTTGAAGTCAATAATTCTGGCCTGTATCTTGTTCATTGCCTATTGACTTCAACAGAGCCACATCAGTTTTCCCCAGCTGAGGACTTACCCTGGTGGTGGGGTAAGAGCCGATTGAGGTCTGCCACCTTTTCCATCTCTCTTGCACCGTCTTCTCCTGTGCACTGTGGGACAGTACCTTTCCCTCCAGACTGTGTGTGCACGACACCCCTTGTGAGGTGAGGTCATTCGTTTCTAGCTGCTGCCTTTTCCTTTGGGAGCCCCGGCTGGCGCTCTGGGGTACAGATCTTTGCAGCCTTCCGCCGCCCTTAACACTCCGCCCTGCACTGGTGTGACTGGGCGTAGCTTGAAGGAAGTGGAGGCTGACTCGCTCCAGCTGGGGATCTGGCCTGTACATTGGAACCGATTTGCAGCACCACGTCCAGAGAAGGTCTGACGTACAAACTGGTCCAGTTTCCTGCATCAGAAGAGACGAGTACTTGGTCCAAGCCTGCTCCTCTTTCAGCAGCGGGAGTGTTGCTATCAGCGCCCATGGGAGCAGCATGGGGATTGTGATACTTGCCACCAGAGGCTGCATGTCGCTTCCATGCAGGTGAGGTCCGTGCCAAGCGGGAAGCCAGTATGTTCTGTCAAGAGCAGCACTGGGGAGGATCCAGCAAGCTTCCTCAGTGGGGCTTTCCTGCCCAGAGGTGGTTCAGGTGCTCTGGATAATGGGCTCACCATGAGTGCCTCCTGGCAGGAAGGGGGGGCTGAGCCTGGCTGGTCGGGGAAGGAACCCCATCCTTCCACTGAACTTTTGCTTCCCATTCAATTTTGAGCCCATGTGCAGTTGCCTGGGTGCTGGATGGACGAGAAGCCTCGCTTCTTGGAGTTATCGTGGACAGTTCTCTGAAAACTTCCACACAGAGTGCAGCGGCGGTCAAAAAGGCAAATAGGATGCTAGGAATTATTAGGAAAGGGATAGAAAATAAGACCCAGAATATCTTACTGCCCCTGTATAAAACTATGGTACGCCCACATCTTGAATACTGTCTACAGATGTGGTCTCCTCACCTCAAAAAAGATATTTTGGCCTTGGAAAGGGTTCAGAAAAGGGCAACTAAAATGATTAGGGGTTTGGAATGGGTCCCATATGAGGAGAGGTTAAAGCGACTGGGACTTTTCAGTTTAGAAAAGAGGAGACTGAGGGGGGATATGATAGAGATCTATAAAATCATGAGTGGTGTGGAGAGGGCTGATAAAGAAAAGTTATTTATTAGTTCCCATAATAGAAGAACTAGAGGACACCAAATGAAATTAATGGGTAGCAGATTTAAAACTAATAAAAGAAAGTTCTTCACACAGCGTGTAGTCAACCTGTGGAACTCCTTGCCAGAGGAGGCTGTGAAGGCTAGGACTATAACAGAGTTTAAAGAGAAGCTGGATAAATTCATGGAGGTTAGGTCCATAAAAAGCTATTAGCCAGGGGATAAAATGGTGTCCTTGGCCTCTGTCTGTCAGAGGCTGGAGAGGGATGGCAGGAGACAAATCGCTTGATCATTGTCTTCGGTCCACCCTCTCTGGGGCACCTGGTGCTGGCCGCTGTCGGCAGACAGGCTACTGGGCTAGATGGACCTTGGGTCTGACCCAGTACGGCCGTTCTCATGTTCTTATGTTCTTATGTTCCTGTCACGGTTACTAGAAGTGCTTTGCTAAGCATTGGAAACCAGCAGCAGAAGGGTTAAAGGGGGGAGAGGAAAGCCAGATTCTTCCTATGGGCTGCCCCAAGACTCCAGAGTCCTCCCAGGGCAAACATTGCTCTGGAACAATTGTAATTGGTGCCTGTTCTAGATGAGCATACCATTAATTCCCTGCCCCCAGTGCCAGCTGTTGCACAGGCTCCATCCTTTCCCAGCCCCCCTTCCCCGTTCAGAATGGGGGCTGGGGGGCAGCATCCTACATGGACACAAGGACCGGGAGCTGGGGAAAATTGCTATTAGAGAGACCTAGATTGGCACCATCTGAAAATCTGGCTGACAAATTTCAGAGGATTCTTACACGGGAGTTACAACCCCTGGGGGAGCCAAAAACGAATTTCTCTGTTCTAATGGAAACCCAGACAGATCCTTAACTGGGAGCTGTGAATAGCAGCATGATCAGTTACAGCAAGAGATGTGGCATTTGCATGCAGAGCAATTGAAGGCTTTTAATTGGTGCTGTTACGCCAGCCTTTCATGTGAATTCATAATGGACACTTAAACAAATCTGTTACTAGCGGCAGTTCCATCTCCTCCCCCCACAATGACTGTGGCATGATACACCCACTGGCATGTAGCTCTTGTACATGGTCCTGGCCTGCCCTGGAAACTAGGGTCTATCCCCCGGAAAGACACAGAGCATGGGGCTGGCATGTTTCCCAGCGCGCGGTCCTCAGCGCTCCTCTGTGGCCAGCTCTAGCCCTGGGAGAGGAACGGGATGTCCGGTTTTAGCTGGAGCTGTGTGGATTTCCATCAGCTGGAGAGCTGGCGCATCTTTCCTATGGCCGTTCTGCACTGCCCGTGTTAGCTGAGCCTTCCATCTGGGAGGGGCTCATCTGCCAGCGAGGGATAGTCCATTGGCCGGGGATGCAGGAGGCCATTATTTTAGCTCCAAGCTGCTGGGCTTCCTTCCCTCCGTGCCTCAGTTTCCCCATCTCTAAAATGCGGATGGTGATACTGCTCTTCCTCTGCAGACCGTTTTGAGATTGCTTCTGAGCTGTGTGTGAGAAGTGGTTTTACTGCGAGCAGGAACATCACATGGATTTCACTGACACTGCCAAATGGCCCCCTGACAGCTCACACCCTGGAGTCTCTTTGGGCTTGGGGCCAGGTATCACCCCTGGGCATAGGCTTCGGTGCAGATTTGGCGCCAGGGCTGGGTTTGGATGAGAGCACAGTGGGAGGGGGTCAAAGCCTCTCCAGGCTGGAATGCCAAACGCCCTCCATTCCCATTCAGACACCTGGAGGAAGTGGGCAGGACCCAGCTGGTCCCTGTGTTCTCAGTAGGGTGGAGGAGGGGATGCATGAGGGGCAAGCCCAGTGTTCTCATTGGGAGCTGCTGCAACCTGCCCTCCTGAATTTCTGCCGAGAGGCCTCCAGCCAGAAAGGTTCTGACTGAAGGGAGCTGCTGCCATTCATTAAACCCAACCGGGTGACCACCCTAGTGACTGAACCTGGGGTCTTCCAGCTTTATCGCCAGATCACTGTATGCCCGGGGAAGGAGACGTTATCACACTACACGCCAATTACTTGGGGGCTTATGATCTTACAGGGGTCTCATGAATTTTAATGTCTCATGTGGCGCTGTGAGCTCAGGTGGACCAAGAGAGACGCCGAGGACCAAACCTACCCAGACGACCTTAGCCCCAGAGACTAGCTGTAGGCTCAGGGTCTTCTTTTTTTATGGGTCGTGCTGGTGACATTTTGAAAGCCCTCGAGGCCTAAGTCCTATAAACTATGTCACCCCCCCACCAGCCACAGTGCCAGCTCCCCGTGGCTTCTTCCGCCCATCACTGCTCCTCCACCAGCATGCTCGGGCAGGGGTGGCTTTGTGACGTGCTGAACCTGGGAATGGCCCAAGAGCCACCAGGAAAGCCCCAATCTGATATGAAGAGGAGAGCTAGGAGCAAAATGCCCTGAAATTGGGATCATCTTCCTGGCCCTAGTGGCCTTGATCTTCAGCACCAGGCTGGGTTCGGAAGGGCAGCAGTTGCCATGGCAACAGGTACCGTGTCCTAGGTGTCACTGGTGGTGAGGTGTCCTCTCCTGGGCTGTGAGCTCTGGCAGGGCAAGCGTCCGAAGGGCGGCAGTTGCCATGGCGACAGGTACCCAGTGTCCTAGGTGTCACTTGTGGTGTGGTGTCCTCTCCTGGGCTGTGAGCTCTGGCAGGGCAAGCGTCCGAAGGGCGGCAGTTGCCATGGCGACAGGTACCCAGTGTCCTAGGTGTCACTGGTGGTGAGGTGTCCTCTCCTGGGCTGTGAGCTCTGGCAGGGCAAGCGTCCGAAGGGTGGCAGTTGCCATGGTGACAGATACCATGTCCTAGGTGTCACTGGTGGTGAGGTGTCCTCTCCTGGGCTGTGAGCTCTGGCAGGGCAAGCTTGCAGGCTCCGCTCGGGTGGGGAGACAAGAGCAGGGCTTGGGTCCGAGGGGTGTACAAAATACCACACCAGCAATGTCCTGCGCTTGAACCCCCACTCAGGTTTGGATGCGGCAGGTCTCTTTCCTCCTGCCCCCTTGTGGCGGGTGGTCCAACGGGGAAGGGCTCCCTTTCCTGTCTGCCCTGGGGGTGCCCCTAACCACTGGGTCCATTTCCTCCCGCAGGTCGTTGCCTTCACCTCGCTCTTCTTCATCCTGGTCTCCATCACAACGTTCTGCCTCGAGACGCACGAGGCCTTTAACAGACACGTCAAGGTGAACGAAACAGTGGTGGTTGGCAATACCACAACGGTCCTGGTGACGCACAAGGTGGAGACGGAGCCCGTCCTCACCTACATCGAGGGGGTGTGTGTCTTGTGGTTCACGCTGGAGTTCCTGGTGCGAATCATTTGCTGCCCGGATAAGCTGCTCTTCGTCAAGAACCTGCTCAACATCATTGACTTTGTGGCCATCTTGCCCTTCTACCTGGAGGTAGGCCTCAGCGGCCTGTCCTCCAAGGCCGCCCGGGATGTGCTGGGCTTCCTGAGGGTGGTCCGTTTCGTCCGGATTCTCCGGATCTTCAAGCTGACGCGGCACTTTGTGGGGCTCCGGGTGCTCGGCCACACGCTCCGGGCCAGCACCAACGAGTTCCTGCTCCTCATCATCTTCCTGGCCTTGGGGGTTTTGATCTTTGCCACCATGATCTACTACGCGGAGCGGATTGGGGCCAAGCCATCCGACCCCAGCGGCAGCGACCACACTCACTTTAAGAACATCCCCATTGGGTTCTGGTGGGCGGTGGTCACTATGACAACCCTGGGTTATGGTGACATGTATCCCAAGACTTGGTCAGGCATGCTGGTTGGGGCGCTGTGTGCCCTGGCCGGGGTACTCACTATCGCCATGCCGGTGCCTGTCATCGTCAACAACTTTGGGATGTACTACTCCCTCGCCATGGCCAAGCAGAAGCTGCCAAAGAAGAAGAAGAAGCATATTCCCCGCCCGGCTCCGCTGGACTCCCCCACCTACGGCAAGTCAGAGGACAACTCTCCCCGCAACAGCACACAGAGCGACACGTGCCCCCTGGCAGCAGAGGAGGTGGTGGTGGAGAGAAAGCGATCAGGTGAGATGCAAAAGCTCAGCTTCATGAGAGCTGGAGGGGGAGGAGGAAAAAGGACTGGGATGTAAATCCCACCTGGTGGAGACACACAGGTGGGGGGCAGGGTTAGCGGATGGCCGTGGTCAATAGAGATGCTCCAGAGTCGCGCTGGAGTGAGAGCAGGATTTGCCCGGTGCCATCACCTCCGGGCCAGACTGTCCCGGGGGCCGGCAGCTCTTGGCTCTGGAGTTTGGACTAGGGGACTCCAGACAGGCAGCTGGCTCAGGTGGCCTCCTCACTAGGGAAGCAGAATCCCTGGAACACAGCTAGGTACTGTGCTGCTTCCGCTCTCATGCAGCATAGAGCAGAGAGAACGCACCGGGGCTTCATCCCTCCTGCGGCCGCTGGGGTGACACAGGTAACCCCACAAGGCGGGGCTGGCTGATTGAAATGCCACCAGAGATGAGAAGCTGCCCCAGTATGGGAACCACGTTGCCTAGATCCAGGGACAGTGTAATTCTGCGCTGCGGGCTGGCATGGCGGTGCCACTGCCTAGTGTGTGAAATGCTCCCCACTGTTAACAGAATCCATCGGCAGCTTCTCTCCCTGCCACTGCGCTAACCTAGCCTGAGCGTGCTGGCTGCTAGCGAGCTCTGTGCGCTAACCTAGCCTGAGCGTGCCGGCTGCTAGCGAGCTCTGTGCGCTAACCTAGCCTGAGCGTGCCGGCTGCTAGTGAGCTCTGTGCGCTAACCTAGCCTGAGCGTGGTGGCTGCTAGCGAGCTCTGTGCGCTAACCTAGCCTGAGCGTGCCGGCTGCTAGCGAGCTCTGTGCGCTAACCTAGCCTGAGCGTGCTGGCTGCTAGCGAGCTCTGTGCGCTAACCTAGCCTGAGCGTGCCGGCTGCTAGTGAGCTCTGTGCGCTAACCTAGCCTGAGCGTGGTGGCTGCTAGCGAGCTCTGTGCGCTAACCTAGCCTGAGAGTGCCGGCTGCTAGCGAGCTCTGTGCGCTAACCTAGCCTGAGCGTGCCGGCTGCTAGCGAGCTCTGTGCGCTAACCTAGCCTGAGCGTGCCGGCTGCTAGCGAGCTCTGTGCGCTAACCTAGCCTGAGCGTGCTGGCTGCTAGCGAGCTCTGTGCGCTAACCTAGCCTGAGCGTGCCGGCTGCTAGCGAGCTCTGTGCGCTAAACTAGCCTGAGAGTGCCGGCTGCTAGCGAGCTCTGTGCGCTAACCTAGCCTGAGAGTGCCGGCTGCTAGCGAGCTCTGTGCGCTAACCTAGCCTGAGCGTGCCGGCTGCTAGCGAGCTCTGTGCGCTAGCCTAGCCTGAGCGTGTCGGCTGCTAGCGAGCTCTGTGCGCTAGCCTAACCTGAGCGTGCCGGCTGCTAGCGAGCTCTGTGCGCTAGCCTAACCTGAGCGTGCCGGCTGCTAGCGAGCTCTGTGCGCTAACCTAGCCTGAGCGTGCCGGCTGCTAGCGAGCTCTGTGCGCTAACCTAGCCTGAGCGTGCCGGCTGCTAGCGAGCTCTGTGCGCTAACCTAGCCTGAGCGTGCCGGCTGCTAGCGAGCTCTGTGCGCTAACCTAGCCTGAGCGTGCCGGCTGCTAGCGAGCTCTGTGCGCTAACCTAGCCTGAGCGTGCCGGCTGCTAGCGAGCTCTGTGCGCTATCCTAGCCTGAGCGTGCCGGCTGATAGCGAGCTCTGTGCGCTAACCTAGCCTGAGCGTGCCGGCTGCTAGCAAGCTCTGTGCGCTAACCTAGCCTGAGCGTGCCGGCTGCTAGCGAGCTCTGTGCGCTAACCTAGCCTGAGCGTGCCGGCTGCTAGCGAGCTCTGTGCGCTAACCTAGCCTGAGCGTGCCGGCTGCTAGCGAGCTCTGTGCGCTATCCTAGCCTGAGCGTGCCGGCTGCTAGCGAGCTCTGTGCGCTAACCTAGCCTGAGCGTGCCGGCTGCTAGCGAGCTCTGTGCGCTATCCTAGCCTGAGCGTGCCGGCTGCTAGCGAGCTCTGTGCGCTATCCTAGCCTGAGCGTGCCGGCTGCTAGCGAGCTCTGTGCGCTAACCTAGCCTGAGCGTGCCGGCTGCTAGCGAGCTCTGTGCGCTAACCTAGCCTGAGCGTGCCGGCTGCTAGCGAGCTCTGTGCACTAACCTAGCCTGAGCGTGCCGGCTGTTAGCGAGGTCTGTGCGCTATCCTAGCCTGAGCGTGCCGGCTGCTAGCGAGCTCTGTGCACTATCCTAGCCTGAGAGTGCCTGATGCTAGCGAGCTCTGTGCGCTAACCTAGCCTGAGAGTGCCGGCTGCTAGCGAGCTCTGTGCGCTAACCTAGCCTGAGAGTGCCGGCTGCTAGCGAGCTCTGTGCGCTAACCTAGCCTGAGCGTGCCGGCTGCTAGCGAGCTCTGTGCGCTAACCTAGCCTGAGAGTGCCGGCTGCTAGCGAGCTCTGTGCGCTATCCTAGCCTGAGCGTGCCGGCTGCTAGCGAGCTCTGTGCGCTAACCTAGCCTGAGCGTGCCGGCTGCTAGCGAGCTCTGTGCGCTAACCTAGCCTGAGCGTGCCGGCTTCTAGCGAGCTCTGTGCGCTAACCTAGCCTGAGCGTGCCGGCTGCTAGCGAGCTCTGTGCGCTAACCTAGCCTGAGCGTGCCGGCTGCTAGCGAGCTCTGTGCGCTAACCTAGCCTGAGCGTGCCGGCTGCTAGCGAGCTCTGTGCGCTAACCTAGCCTGAGCGTGCCGGCTGCTAGCGAGCTCTGTGCGCTAACCTAGCCTGAGCGTGCCGGCTGCTAGCGAGCTCTGTGCGCTAACCTAGCCTGAGCGTGCCGGCTGCTAGCGAGCTCTGTGCGCTAACCTAGCCTGAGCGTGCCGGCTGCTAGCGAGCTCTGTGCGCTATCCTAGCCTGAGCGTGCCGGCTGCTAGCGAGCTCTGTGCGCTAACCTAGCCTGAGCGTGCCGGCTGCTAGCGAGCTCTGTGCGCTAAACTAGCCTGAGAGTGCCGGCTGCTAGCGAGCTCTGTGCGCTAACCTAGCCTGAGAGTGCCGGCTGCTAGCGAGCTCTGTGCGCTAACCTAGCCTGAGCGTGCCGGCTGCTAGCGAGCTCTGTGCGCTAACCTAGCCTGAGAGTGCCGGCTGCTAGCGAGCTCTGTGCGCTAACCTAGCCTGAGCGTGCCGGCTGCTAGCGAGCTCTGTGCGCTAACCTAGCCTGAACGTGCCGGCTGCTAGCGAGCTCTGTGCGCTAACCTAGCCTGAGCGTGCCGGCTGCTAGCGAGCTCTGTGCGCTAAACTAGCCTGAGCGTGCCGGCTGCTAGCGAGCTCTGTGCGCTAACCTAGCCTGAGCGTGCCGGCTGCTAGCGAGCTCTGTGCGCTAACCTAGCCTGAGCGTGCCGGCTGCTAGCGAGCTCTGTGCGCTAACCTAGCCTGAGCGTGCCGGCTGCTAGCGAGCTCTGTGCGCTAACCTAGCCTGAGCGTGCCGGCTGTTAGCGAGGTCTGTGCGCTATCCTAGCCTGAGCGTGCCGGCTGCTAGCGAGCTCTGTGCGCTAACCTAGCCTGAGCGTGCCGGCTGCTAGCGAGCTCTGTGCGCTAACCTAGCCTGAGCGTGCCGGCTGTTAGCGAGGTCTGTGCGCTATCCTAGCCTGAGCGTGCCGGCTGCTAGCGAGCTCTGTGCACTATCCTAGCCTGAGAGTGCCTGATGCTAGCGAGCTCTGTGCGCTAACCTAGCCTGAGCGTGTCAGCTGCTAGCGAGCTCTGTGCGCTAACCTAGCCTGAACGTGCCGGCTGCTAGCGAGCTCTGTGCGCTAACCTAGCCTGAGCGTGTCGGCTGCTAGTGAGCTCTGTGTACTAACACCTAGTTTGTCAATTGGCCTGGAGTCTCCTAGCACCGGCATGACTTTGCCGGTGGCTATCGAAAGCCCCCCTGCGACTGTAATCAGACAATTTAAGAAAGTGACATGGTGTCATGTTGTGGGGAAAAAATCTCTGGACTAGCTTCAATCCAAGCTGGGGACCCTAACAAGCGCACCAGAGCGGGATGGGTTACCCAATTTACACGTACCAGTCGAAACCAAGTCAAACCGAGAAAGGGCAAACAGCGTTTTTATGCTGTTGCCACAAAAGTCAAAATGGTTCAATGTGACTTTTTCTTGTTGAAAAATGTTGCAGTTGATGCTGATCCTGGCAAGCACGTTGGTTTGGGCAAAATGGTATTTTCCAATGGAAAACTGTTGTGTCGAAAATTTTCCCACCAGCTCCGCTTGTATCTAACGGAGCCATTTAACCCTTTGCGCTGCTTTCTCCAACCTTATTCGCGCCACACAGCTGCCAGCCCTGGGCATCCACGCGTCTTTGGTTCCCAGCCCGCCCCCAGGGGACGGATTAGGGAGTAATAGATGGAAATCGCTGGTGCGGTGTCTTCAGAGCAGAGCCTGTCACTGGAACCCCGGGGCTGCTGATTGCTCCTGATTTGTGCTGTATCTCTGGTGCCAGCGCCTGACAGCAGTTAAGAGCTGTGCGTTTGTTGCCTGGAGGTTGCCTCTCTCTGGGGTTTCTTGCTACAGGCTTCTGGCTGGCAGAGAAGGACTCTGTAGCCTCCACGGGGAGCCTGGCAGTGCAACAGTGCTTATGGCAGAGAAGAGAGTCCAGAAAAGAGACAGCCGTTCTCACTACACCCCTCCTTCCTGCCCTCCCGCAGAGCCCCGGGGCTCTGCTGCCCACCGGTGCAAATCAGAGCAGCAGGATCGACTTCACCCCGGCTGTGCCCAGTTGCATCAGCGGAGCCCAGCCCCTGAGGCGCATCTCCAGCTGTGAATGGCAAACAAGCTGCATTTAACGTGCACAAAGGGGTTGGCTTCGGTCCAGAGCAAGACCGGAAGAGCCGTCCTCAGATTGTGTTGGTGGCGTCCCCAGGCCATCCCGGTCGCTGGCCCAGATCCGTCTCGCTCCGCTCTCAGGGAGGGCAGATCCCAGCAGCTGGTGGGCTGGGTGAAAGCGCGTTGGCTGGGCCTCAGTCCAGTTCCCAAGCTGGTGTTTACACTGCCAAGTGAAGGGGTGATGGTCGCAGGAGAGCAGAGGTGGTGGGGTGGGCATGGCCCACAGGCTGGCTACCAGAGTGCGGACCCCAAACCCGTTCTCTGGTGACGAGCCCACGCCAACATGTCGACTCTGCTATTGCTACCTGTGCCGGCTAAGCCAAGGTAACACGGGTGCCAACCGGATGGACAATCACCCCCCATTGCAGCGTAGACGTACCCTCTGGCGCTAGCCTGCCGGGCACAACAGGCCTTCTTGCTGGCAATCTCGGCACAGAAAACAAGGACTGAGCGGGCTGTGGGGCTGGTGCTGTCAGCTGGCCATTGCGCTAGGGTTTGTGAGGGACGCCGGCCCTGCTGTTGCCCCTGGCATACGTGCCCCACGGAGGAGTCTGCCCCCTCCAGGCCTGTTCACCTGCGGTCTATCCCCAGTGCCAAATGCATACCATGTACAGGGCCAGCTGGTGCAAACTGCTGCAGCCCCACTGAAGTCAGAAGGGACCCCCGAGCAAGGATTGGGCCCCGCTCTGTTCTCTCCTGGGTGTGGGGCAGGGTTGGCGACAGGCCAGTGTTTTCTCCCAGAGCACCTGGGGCAGTTCCTGCTTTGCACCCCACATGGACCATTCTCGTTCTACGCTGACACTTGCCTGCCACCGGACCCAGCCCTCAGCCAGACCCCTGGGGCAGCTTGGGGCAGCGGTACAGGAGCTGGGGGCAGGCAGGTGGCTGTTGGCTGCAATTTGGAGCCACCTCAGGACTGGGATGGGGTTTGAGCCCCACGGCCAGGTCCTCGTCCGGTATAAACCAGCACCCCTCCGCTGGCGTCAAGAGACCCCAGAGCGACACGGTCCCATGCAGGCAGTGGAGCCGCTCTGTCTGCCGGGGCCTGGGCTGTTGTTTTGGGAAGGTCTGGGGAACAGGCCAGCAAGCCACGTGGCTGTTTGAGTGCCACGGCCACCCCGCGGGGCGGTTCCTGCCCTGAGGATGGCACGCCGACTTGTGCCCCTATGGGGGGAAGCCAGGCCTGTCACCCCCACGCCCACAGCGGCAGGAGCAGAGCAATTTGGATTGGGCTTGCCAGTCTCTCTGGAGAACTGATATTTGTTCCCCTCCCCCGCCGGAAGACTCCAAGCAGAACGGCGACGCCAGCACGGTGCTGTCGGACGAGGAGCAGCCCCTCTCGGCGGTGCATGAGGAGAAGCGGCCCATGAGGCGCTCCAGCACCAGGGACAAAACCAAGAAGGCGGCCACCTGCTTTCTGCTGAACGCCGGCGACTTCTCCTGCGCGGCCGACGGCAGCGTCCGGAAAGGTACAGGCGCGGCGGCCGGAGCGGACGGGGGGGAGATGGAGGAGAGGGACGAGGAGGGATGTGCAAGGGCTGATGGGGGGGCATTTCCCTGTCATTTCCCCATTCACCCCCTGGCAGCCCCCGTCTCCTGCCCTGTGCTTCCATCGGCCTACATGACCCTCTTCCACCTCCCCTGTCTGTCCCTGGGGTTGCTGCCTTCCCAGCCGCTCCACCTCGTGCTGCCTTGGTGCTTCTGGGCCAGCCAGGACCCCCTCTGGGCTTCCTTTCCCCACACGTCCCGGTGTTCTCTGGGTCCTTCTGCCCCGCCCACTTCTAGTGGCTTCCCTGGCCACAGCGCTGCCAGACCTGGTTCTTCCTTTCTGCCGCACCTCATCGTGTGTGTGCACGGGGTGCGCAAGCCACCTGCTCAGCACAGCCCGGTTACGCTCCTTTGCATGGAGACTCAGGCCTGCTGGACCTGCCTCCCCGCCAGCGGGGCTACCCACGTGTGAAACTGCCCAGCCGCCAGGATCTGCTCTCCTCTTCCCAGCTGTTGACTTTTGTGCCGGCTTCCTTCGCCCCTCCACCTCTGCCCTTGTCCGTCCCTTTCCTGCCTGACCATTCCAGTGCCGCTCATGGTGCCGAGAACTCAGCGTTTCAGCGAGCGCGGGCAGAAATGTTTTCGAGCACAGATGTGGGGGAGGGGCAGGGCTTGGCCAAAATGCTGCCAGTTTGCCACTGAAAAACCAGAAATTAGAACCGGGACGCTCTGGGGGGAACTGTTTGGTTTTCTATAAACATTTGGAGTACGTCTGGGTTTCCAGCCCATCAGTCGTACCAAGCCGGTGCCTGAACGCTGACACTGGGGGCAATTTCAATTGTTCGGGGACAAAACAAAGCAAAAAAGGTTTGTGAGAAATTGTGAAACTTAAAAAAAAAAATATTCCAGCAACCCCCCCAACCCAACTGGCCTTTTCCAGCTGGCTCGGGGTGCAGCACTGAGCACTGGCCGAGGAGGTGCCAGTGGGGGCGTTGGGGGAGGTGACCGAGCAGCCCGAAGGGCTTGGCCCTGGCAGGTTTCACGGGTCTGCGGTTGTCACACCGGCTCCCCGCTCCTGCAGCCCACCAGGCGCTCGTTGCCAATGTTGTTGCTTCATAGACAAATTCTGCCAATGAAACCTGGGACAGTCAGTCAAGTGGGGCTGTCTCTGTCCTGTGCAATGAGCTCCGGAAGAAACCTGCTGGCTCCGTGCTCCTCTGTGTGGCCAGCCCCAAGCTCTGCGCCGCGGCCTTGCTCCTCAGACCTGCCCCGTTCGCTCTCGGCTGCGGTCACACGAGCCAGCCCGAGGGAGCTGGGAGCTGGGCAGGGGTCGGGCTGTCGTACCCACCCTCGGGGGAGGTGAGTCCCTCGCAGCCCAGCACGGCCTAGGCGGTCCAGCTCAGGCTGGCGGGAGGCTCTTGGCTCAGCCCTTGGAGCTGCCCCACTAGTGTCTCCTGGGGACGGGGGAGCCAGCCGTGAGCCGCCCCGCTGCTGCCCATCTCGTGCCCCGGAATAGCGAACCCACTGGCAAGAGCCCAGCCTCTGGCAAGAGTTAATGCGAGGTCCGGCTCCCGGCGCCCGTTTGCCGAGCGGGGACAGGCAGGGCTAGGCCCGCCCCCAGCTCAAGGCCCACCCCCTCAGCCAGCGGGCAGCTGCCGCGATGCTCAAGCCCCACAAGGGAGGGGGAGCCAGGAACCGGGGGGGGAGGCAGAGGCTGAGGCTCCGGGAACAGGGGGCACCAAGTGGAGAACCCTGGGGCGCAGCCACCTCTGCTGGGGGCAGCCAGTGAGCGCTGCCCAGAGGAGCTGGCGGGATGGAACAGAACCAGGCCCAGTGTTGTGGAGCTCTCCTGCAGCAGGGCGGGTAGGGGCCGGGGCCAGGAGGAGGCCCCATGACTTTGGGCATTGGTCAGGAAGGGCCAGGGCCGTGCAGCCCGAGCCTCAGTACAAGGTTAGCCTGGCACGCCTGTTCCAGCTTCCCCTGCCGTGGCCGTGGCTGATCCTTCGGAGCGGCGCCGTCTGGGCTCCAGGCCCTTGTCACTAGGCCAGGCCCCGGCTCCGGCTCCCTCCAAGCAGCTTTGCCCGGTCCAGCTGCACTTGGGCGAATCCACTGGTCCCTCTGCCGGCTGCTGCGGTTCCAGACCCAAACTCCCTGGCTCCTCCCTCGCTGCAGGCTGGGTGCTCTCAGTCCTGGCTGCGGCCATGGGAGCTGCGGCTCCTCCGCCCAGGTGGTCTCCCTGGAGGCTCTTTGTGCTGGGACTGGACGAGCTGGCAGAGCCGCAGACTCGGAGCAGCTCGGCTCCGCGGCCGGTGCTCGGGGAGATAGGCATGTCCGTGGTCCGTCCTCACGGGTGTGGGTTGGAAGCACAATGCAGATCCCTGCCCTAGGCCGGCTTCGGGCCTGGCCCCCGCATGCAGCAATGCTACAGTCTGAGCATGGTTTACTTCAGGAAGCTGGGAGAATATAATTCTCCTTCCCAGAATGCCCTTCTCCCTGGGCAAGCCCGTCCTAACACCAGTCAAGCGTTTCTCCCTCTGTCCTTCCGGCGGCAGGGCCCCCAGGCCTTTGTGCATCGTTCTGGGGGGGCTGAAACCTTCCCATCTGCACAAGTGGGGCCGTCACTCAGCACTGTCCTGCAACCTGGCTGCCTGTGTCCACTTGGCACATGGGTGTGTGCCCGTGTCCCTCTCCGTGTACCCTGTGTGAGGGTGCACTCCTGATGCATGCGTGTGTGGAGTGGCACACCCAGCGTGTGGGACTGTGGGCATGTGGGGGTGCACGCCCAGCGTGTGGGACTGTGGGCCTGTGGGGGCGCACACCCAGCATGTGGGCCTGTGGGGGTGCACACCCAGTGTGTGAGACTGTGGGGGCGCACACCCAGCGTGTGGGACTGTGGGGGCGCACACCCAGCGTGTGGGACTGTGGGCATGTGGGGGTGCGCACCCAGTGTGTGAGACTGTGGGGGTGCACACCCAGCGTGTGGGACTGTGGGCATGTGGGGGTGCACACCCAGTGTGTGAGACTGTGGGCATGTGGGGGTGCACACCCAGCATGTGGGGCTGTGGGCATGTGGGGGTGCACACCCAGTGTGTGAGACTGTGGGGGTGCACACCCAGCGTGTGGGACTGTGGGCATGTGGGGGTGCACACCCAGTGTGTGAGACTGTGGGGGTGCACACCCAGCGTGTGGGACTGTGGGCATGTGGGGGTGCACACTCAGTGTGTGAGACTGTGGGCATGTGGGGGTGCACACCCAGCATGTGGGGCTGTGGGCTTGTGGGGGAGCACACCCAGTGTGTGGGACTATGGGCGTGTGGGGGTGCACACCCGGCATGTGGGGCTGTGGACCTGTGGGGGCGCACACCCAGCATGTGGGCCTGTGGGGGCGCACACCCAGCGTGTGGGACTGTGGGCCTGTGGGGGCGCACACCCAGCGTGTGGGACTGTGGGCCTGTGGGGGCGCACACCCAGCATGTGGGCCTGTGGGGGTGCACACCCAGCGTGTGGGACTGTGGGCATGTGGGGGTGCACACCCAGCATGTGGGACTGTGGGCCTGTGGGGGCGCACACCCAGCATGTGGGCCTGTGGGGGCGCACACCCAGTGTGTGGGACTGTGGGCCTGTGGGGGCGCACACCCAGCATGTGGGCCTGTGGGGGTGCACACCCAGCGTGTGGGACTGTGGGCATGTGGGGGTGCACACCCAGCATGTGGGACTGTGGGCCTGTGGGGGCGCACACCCAGCATGTGGGCCTGTGGGGGTGCACACCCAGCGTGTGGGGCTGTGGGCATGTGGGGGCGCACACCCAGCGTGTGGGACTGTGGGCGTGTGGAGGTGCACACCCAGCGTGTGGGGCTGTGGGGGTGGGGGGTGCACACCCAGCGTGTGGGGCTGTGGGGGTGGGGGGTGCATCCCCAGCCTTTTGAATTGCTGAGTCCCAGGGGAACTGCCCCTTTGCCCTCCTCTCCCTGTGGGCCTGATCCCAGGGTGGCATTCGCCTTTGTGGCCACAGCCGGGCACTGGAAGCTCAGGTTGCGCGGACTGAAGGGGTGGGGAGGCCCTGCTCTTCCTCCTGCAGCCTTTGTTCCTACATTAACACATTTGCGTTCAGCTGCATTAAAACCTGCCTGGTTTGCTTGGGCCCAGTTTGCCAAGCGCCCGTGTCGCTCCGATCCCTTAGCTGTGTTCTCTACAAGCCTGACCAGTCGTGATCCCATAGGGCCGAGCGGGCTCCTCCTGGAAACGGAGCTGCCCAGCTGTGATTCCCCGTGTCCAGGTACCTGCTGAGGCCTAGCCGTGAGTTTTCCCCCGTTCAATGTGCGCCGTGCTAATTTTATAGGGTTCTTGTTTTGAATCAAAACGTCTTGCAACATCAAGTCAGATGCCTTACAGGAGTCGGACTCTCTTCTGTCGACGTCACTATCGTTATCGACCAAGCCTGAACTCTCATAAAAAATGGCCAGTTTGACGAGATCTGGTTTCCATGCGTCCATGCTGATTTGCATTAATTACCTCGCTTCATTTTGTGTACATCGAGTCCCACATCTGCTCTCCACTGTCGTGCCGGCTGTGGCTTTTGAGTAAGGGAATTCTCGTTGCAATGTTTAGGCCGTTCCGAGGTGCTTTTGCTCTGGCAGGAGGCGCTCTCTGGCGTATGTCACTCAGCTGTAAGTCCCCCCGTCTCCCTCCTGACCATTCCAGAGAGGTGTGTAAGACGCGGCTCCCCGGCTCCCCGCTGGGAGTTCTGGGCTGCAGCACCTCACCTAGTGCAGCATCGGGCACCCCCACAGCCAGCCATGGGTAAAATTCATCTCTGGTGCCAGCTCACTGTGCCTGGAGGCCTTGAGGGGCTGAGGGTTCCATGAGCCACACAGACCCTGTCCCCTTGAGGCTTTCGGGGGGCAGCAGGCAGGGCAGCCAGATCCCCAACTTCGCACTTGTGTGCCCCTGTGCTTACTTCCACATAGGCTGTGCTGAGGCTGCTCCATGTAAGCCCAGCATCCCTGTGGTAAGTCCTGCCAAGTGCAGTAAATGGTGCACGGTCCAGGAGTTGGCAAACCCTCTCCTTGTCGCTGCAGCCCCCGCCACCCAGTGCCAGTGCCAGTGCCAGTGCCAGTGCCGAGCTGCGTAGGGAACCCGCACCGGGAGGGACAGCCTGGCTTAGGGGCTTTCTATGCCGCAGGAAGGGTGGTTGAGACCTGGGGTGAGAACCTGTAACAGCCGCGGGGTTGGCGGTCCGTGAGTGTGCCCCGTGACGCAGTGGGCACCGACAGTGCTACGTGTGTTGGGGCGTCATTTCGGAGTGTGTGTGAGCCAGCGGCCTGTCACGGGGGTGCAGACCCCAGGTGGGTCTCACGACAGGCACGTGCACGGCCGGGTGAATGTTTGTGAGTGTGCTGCTGACTCCGTGGCACATGTGCCCGGGCAAGTGCCAGAGGACATGGGGGTGAGCCCATTCCTGTCTGTGTATTAGTGCGAGGGTGTCGCACGCCCAAGTGTCCGAGTGCCCCACCTGTGCGCGTTGGCGAGACCCTGGCCCTGTCTGCGTGACGAGGCCTTTCTGTTCCCCAGTCACTGCACACGTGTGCTCATGCATATGCCTGCGGGAGCAGGTGGCTGGACCCTGCCTTTGGCCTGGGAAGAGCCCATCCGGGTGCCCTGGCCGCCAGCCGCTCTGTTTGTAAAATGCCTCCCTGCAGCTCCTTGGCAACAAACTCTTTGAAACCAATTAGGGTGACCTTAGTTAGCATCTATAAGTGTTGCTGGGAAACCAGCCTCCCTAACGAGCAGCGCTGCTGACAATTAGCACAGCCAACCGGCCCCGCCCCCCGGGTCCGGGCAACTGTCCCCGGACAGCTGGCCCATGCAGGGTGCGGGGTCGGACGCTGGGGTGGCCCTGTTAGAAAACACCCATCCCCCGGACCAGCCTTGGGTTCCCCGCGCTCCCCGGGGTTTTAATGGTGGGGGAGGGGATCATTGTTTGGGGGGCAGAGGGAGTCTCCCAGCCTGGGGCCCCCTCACAGGGTGGCTGGTCCCTTCAGGTGCTCAGCCTGCCTGTGGTGAGATCAGGGCCCCACCCCAGGTGGGACAATTGACTCTGGGCCCGGCCCAGGGAGAGGGAGGGAGGAGGAGCCGGTCACAGGCTGGACCAGGCTGGGGGTGCCGGAGGCCTGGAGCGCTGCAGCTGCCCGGTTATGAGCCGCTCGGGGAAGTGGCGGGGGCGCCTGATTGAGCGGGGTGGGGCTGGAAGGAGCCCCCTGGTGTGAGGTGCTGCCCAGGCCGGGCAGGTCGGGGGCCCCGGGCCGGCGGGGATGTGCAGGCCACATGTCGCCAGGGGCAGAGGAGGGCTGTTTGACAAGGCTGCAGCCTGGCGGGGGTTTCTGAGGAGCCCGGTGAGGGAGGGAAATGGAAGCCGGGTGCTTCCTAGACACCCAAGGCCAAGAGGCGCTCCGGAGGCAGCAGCCCATCTGCAGGCCCTGGTCTAGAAGCACCTACGCAGGCTCTGACCCTTGGAGCATGCGCCTCTGTCCTGTCCTGGCCGCAGCTGCCGCGGCATCCCCAGGGGCCGTAGCTATTTCAGCAGGGCAGGGAGTGAGGATGGGTGTTGGGTGAGAGTCTGGCCAGGTGACAGCTGTGGTCCCGTCTGGCCTTGGGAGGCTGGGGGAGGCCGGAGCGTAAGGCGCGCTCTCGGGAAGGGCTGCGGGCGCAGTAGGGTGGCACCGCACCCTCCGCTTTGGGGCAGAATTGCAAATGTCTGCTCCGTGACTGGGCAGAGCCCTGATCTCTCATGCGGGCAGGGAGCTGACGTGAGGGCTTGTGACCAGTTAGGCAGCAGAACTAGTGGGTAAGGAGCAGCAGACAAGCCCCACGCTGACACGGGCTTGCCCACGCTTCTGGCTGAACGACCGCGAAGTGCACTGGGGACCCTGGATTTCTGGAAAAGAGCCACGAATTTTGAGCGCTTCCACTTGTGGGGCCGAGTGGCGTCCAGCTGAGCACGAAAAAATTGGGTGCCTGAAATCAGTGGCCACTTCACAGATAGTAGGGCCAGATCAGTCAGCCCCGTGGCCTCTTTGGAGGCATCTTGTAGTCTGAGAAAGGGCTGAGGCTGTTAGATTAGCTGTTGGGTGCTCTGGTTCACCCGGCTGTCCAACAGGCGGCTTCCTACAACGCCAGAGCCTCTTTCCTGCTGTGGGCTGAGACTGCTGTTGCTGCATCCTGGGGAACAAGGGGTAGCACCACTGACGTCAGAACAGGTGCTCAGGTCACAATCAGGCCCTTTGGGTTTACATGGGTCTGACCCTTCATGCAGGAGCATGGTGGGTCTACAAAGGGTCTTCACATTGACTGTTGCTTGGGGGTTGCTCTGCAGGAGTTGATTTCCTGCCCTTCCCTGGAAGTTCTCCATGTAACAATGAGGGAAACCTCCTAGCTAGCTTCTGCTTTCCAGGGACCCCCCATGCAGTGCTTGTAGGAGTGAGCTGTTGTCTTCGTGACTAGGGACAGCGAATGCAGAGCAGCTCCTGGCATGTTCCCAATGGGCATGTTGGACCCGCTTAGTTTAAGCATGCGCAATCTTGGGTTGTGTGGGCCCCTTGCTAATGTTCTTGGAGGTTGTGGTGTTGCTTGGCATGGACACGAGACATGCGTCCAGGAGTGAATCAGGCACCAGGATTTCCGCAGGGAAGACAGACACTCGAAAAGTAAAACCAATTTTAATAAGATTCACTCGATTTTCAATAATACGTTTTTTTTTCAATTTCACATTTTTTCCTTTGGAATTAAAAAAAATGTTTTTAATGAAAAAGAGACTTTTTATTTTGGTTGACATTTTCAGATTTTTCAATGGGGAACAAAACCACTTCGGATTTCAAAAGAAGGTTCGTTCATTTATTGACTTTGGCTTTCATTGAAACATTTCTGTGGGAATTTTTAGGACCTTTTTTTTTTAATTTCTCATGGGAAAACAACTGGCATTTTTTTTCAACCAGTCTTGCCTGGTATGTAAACATAGCAGCAGCAGGAACCAACCCTGCATCCAATTTAAAATGAGAGCTGAGGGAACACTTCATTACAAATCATGGGTGTGTTGAATTCAGCTTTGTTTATCTGCAGCCCACAAAATCCCTTGATTCATTTGTTATTCATAGTTATTTGTAAAACAACAAAAACAGTTTCCCCTGGGAACAACTCTGATCCAAACTTCCAAGGTGTTGGTTTGCTGTCTGAGTCAGAGGGCCTAGTTTCTGATGGGATGCTGTCAGTAATTAACCAAAGCAATGCATATTCGCTACTGACCCCTCCCCTGAATGCTTGGCTTTCAAATGAGCTTACATTCATCTGCGGTAAAGACCATCCACAGACAGCCCGGGGGAGAAAGTCCATTCTTAGGTCCAGGGTTATCTCTTGCCCGCAGGGAAAGTTCTCTCCTGAGCTGACTTTTTCCCCCTTCTAGGTTGATTAGGATTTTCACCCACACAGATGGGCCCTTTTCATGTTAGGTAGGTGGGCCGTGGTCTCTAGGGGACCATACTCAGGAAGGGAGCCTTTTAATTGGTGGAGCAATGGGCTCAAGTTGCAGTGGGGGAGGTCTGGGTTGGGTACTAGGACAAGCTATTTTCCTAGGCGGGTGGGAAGCGCTGGGCTGGGTTCCCTGGGAGGTGGTGGAAGCTCCATCCCTAGAGGTTTAAGTCCTAGCTTGATAAAGCCCTGGCTGGGCTGATTGAGTTGGGGTCCTGCTTTGGGCAGGGGGCTGGACCTGATGCCTCCTGAGGGCTCTGGGATCCGATCTGTTCCGGGCCTTTGTGCTAGCCACCTGGTTTGCTGGCCAGTGGCCACACTCGCTTCTCTGGAAGAGGAAAACTAGTATCTCCCACGGGCATTGGAAAACCTCCTGGGGCAGGTTTGCTGCTTTCCTCCAGTGCTTCCGTGCAGCCTAACTGGAGCAGGGCGAGGCTGCTCAGCATAGAACAGCCTCCCGGCCCCATGTCTCTCAGCATGGCCAGGAGAGCAAGTGCTCCGGGGTGGAAGAGAACGAGCCGCTGCGTCTGGTGAAGTCGCAGATTTAATGACCACCACAGAAATGGGGGGGAGTGAACTCTACGTCCCATGGCCGCCCTTAGCCATCCCCCCCCCCCCCCGCCAATAGGAGGCATTTCAGCTGGCTCTGGCCTGCTGCCTGAGGCCATTTGTCTGGCCAAACACTGGACCCGGTGCCGTGGGAGCCCCCAGCAGGAGCCTGGAGCTAGCACAGGGCAGGAGGATTTGGCTGCTGGGTGGATGCTTGCCCGAGCAGATTTCAGCTGGCAGTGAAATAGCACCGGGGTGTTCTGGCTCCGTCCGGAGCTTGGCGCTGAAGCCAAGGGGGCCTGAGCTGGGACGTCCTTCAAGGTGAGACCAGGGGCCCTGCACAGGCCGCGCCCCGCACCCTTGCTCTGCTGGCCAGGCCGGGAGCCCCTCGCTCCCCGGGGGGGACGGGAATTTGCCGACCACACAGCCGCTCACGAGTCAAAGGGGAAAGTGTTGGCAGGCCCGGGTCAGGCTGGCAGATGGCGGCGGGGAGACACTGAGAGCAGGAGGGAGAGGAGCCCGCTGGGTGTTTGTGAGGTGTCCCCATTGGGCAGCGGCTTTAGTAGCCTGCCAGTTCCAGTGCTTGCCCCAGGGCAGCAAAGCACTAGCCAGCAGTGGGAGGGGGCAGAGGCCACTGCGATGGCCTCTCTCGCTAGCAAAGCTGAGCTGGGTGGCTCGAGTTCAACGGGGAGCTGGGGGTGAGGGGTTACCCCACATCCATAAGGGCAATGCAACCAGGCCCTTGGCTCCGGCTGCATTTTTGGAGGTACCAGGATCCACGCTAGATGGGCAGTCAGGAGCCCCGGCTTCTGCTCCCAGCTTTACTGGCCATGTCTCTGCCCTGTGCCTCGGTTTCCCCTCTGTACAAGGGGGACACGAGACTGCCGTCCCTCAGCGCTGCGATGTGTGTGCCGAAGGCTGACGGGCCGGCTTGATGCTCTGCCGAGCTCCCAGGCGGGTGTGGAGGCAGAAAAGGTGGGTTTTCCCGAGCTGGCATTAGCACAGGGCAGTGGCTGTCTCCCCCCACAGGGCTTGTCTGTGGGCCACTGAATGAAGCAGGGGAAGAGGGCAGAGACTCTGCAAACTGCTCAGCCCCCACTGCAGCTGCAGGGTATTGGCGGGTTGATGTCAGGGCTGCTAGTGCAAAGGAAATAGTGCTGATGCGGCGCCCCCCCCCGCCCCGTTACCAGATCGGGAGCGGCCGTGCGGCAAGGCTGTGTCCGGCAGGGGTGTGGCGTGCTGGCAGCCGTCCCTCCCATGCACCCTGCCTTTCCTGGCTCGCAAGGAGAGGTCTCCTTAGACCCACACGCAGCAGGACTTGCTCGATGGCTGTAGCTGGAGCGAGAGCGCTTTTCCGGGGCGGCTGCACCCGGGACGCCCACCTAGGGTGGACAGAGCCTAAAGGAGAACACAGTCCGGAGGTCTCATCCCTTCCCCGTCTGGGTGCCGGCCCACGACTCATCAGCCACTTCTCCCCAAGGAGCTGGCCAGGCGTCTCCGTTCGTAATTAAGCCTTTTCATTTACCTGCCAATTCTGGTAATTTAGTAGGTTTGTGAGTCACAAAATGTTCTTGTTTAGCCCCTCGAATGGAGCCAAGGGGGAAGGGAAAAGGGCACCGCTCCTAGTGCCACTGACACCGCATCCTTGTCTGCTGTCAGCTGGCATCGGATGTCAGCCGCCTCTCCGGTCCTTACGTGCTCACGTCTGTTACCAGAGCCCCGAGGCCCCCCCACTGCGGACACCTGGGTGCTGTACCCACCTTTGCCGCACGGAGTAGCCTTACAAAGGACCTTTCCCCTTCTCGATGTGGAGAGACCTGGCGAGGGGGAAGGTCTGTGCAGAGCCCTGGGCAGCTTCATTCAGATCGTCCACAAGAACCGACATGAGCTCCACTGCCATTGCCGGAGCCCCGGAGAGGCACTTAAAGCCCGTTAGCACCGGTCCTGTGCTCTTCTCTTGCTGTCCTGGTGCATCAGGCCTCCGGGGTCCATTCCAATACATCTGACCAAGTGGCTGATGCCCTGATACATCTGTGACCTCTACGGTGCCACCGGACTCCTTGTTGTTTTTGCAGCTTCAGACTAACAGTGCGTCCCCTGCCCCCGCTGAGAGAGATTCAGAGGCCTTGCTGGTCAGCGCTGGCTGCTCCAGGAGATCGCTTCTTTCCCAACACGACGGCCTGCCATTTCCCTACAGGGTCCCATTACAACCGCTTGGATGCCCGCGGAGACTGGTGTGGATTCAGGGGGACTCCTGGCCAGTCCTGGAGGGTTGGGAACCCGACTATGGGGCCTGATTCCACCTGTTAGCGCGCGCTGTTCTTGTGTGGCCCCACGGGCGTGGGTCTGCTCCGGGCTGGAGGTGCCTTTTGGCCATCATGCCCCGTCCGTCCTGGATAGGGGCTGTGGTGGCAGCGAACCCCTAGTGCGTGGCTGCTCGGGAGCTCTGCGAAGCTCGGCGGGATGAAGTGCTGCTGCTGCTGACCCAACTGGGTTTGAACTGGTGATCTAGGGGTGACAAACCTCCCCCGCCTGTCACCAGCGCCTGGAGTGACCCAGAGGCTGCCCCTTGTGGCTCGCAGCTGCAGTTACATTGGGAAAGGCGCGGAGGCGGGATGACTGGGACCCGCACCAGCATGAGAACATTCCCACGCCATCCACATGGACACTGGCAGCAGCAGATGTTTGCGTCCAGGGTGATTTCTCAGACTCTCCCATTACCAGATCCATTAGCAGGTCCAGGCTGCTGCTAACGAGTACCCCCCCATGCGTGTGCACACACACAGACACACACACACACTGGGTGTGCCCTAGAAATGCTTGGCATTACTACAGCTCATGTGTGCGCTGCACTAAAATTCAATAAATACACGCTCCCACACGCATTGTGCACAGACGCAGCCCCGGTGCATGCACACTGACTGCATTGTGTGTGTGTGCACATTCATCCACACATTAACTGCGCACCCCAGGCCTGAGCGCTGCATGCAGATGATCCACACCCACGCAGTTCTTGTGCGGCACACACACGGTTACAGAGCACAAGGCCTGTCTTTGCACACACAATCGTAGAGCTGGAAAGGTCAAGTCCAGCCCCCTGCTCTAGGCAGGACCAATCCCAGCTAAATCACACATCCCCATATCTGCACACCACCTGGACCTCCATGGCCCAGCTGTCCCTCTGCTGTGGATTCAAGCTCTCCTTTTGAAACTTGGAAAGGCGTGAGAGGTGGCAGAAGAGAGATGCGGCCCAGCAGAGTGCAAGGGCGTAGGGGCTGGTAGTGATTGCACGAGGCTTGTGGGCAGGATTCCTGGGGCGTTCCCCACTGTGGTCTAGGATAAGTCTAGGATAGCTGCCGGTGGTCTAGGATAAGTCTGCTCCTTTCTCTGTCTTGTCTCTGTAGCTGGCAAGGCCTTTGGGGAAGAGGCTGTCTCTCGCTAGGTGTGTGCTCACGGGGGAGCCTGGACTTGGCTCTGTTGTAAGACAAGATTAATGAGCGTATGCAGCCAGCCACTCTCTTCTGTCCCGGCCCCAGGCGTGAGTCCATGTTACTGCCCCACTCTTAGTCTTCCCGGGGAAAAGCTCGACATCCACCACAGCTATTACCCATTTGGAGACTGGAAGCCAAATGATCCCTCCTCTCCATGGTGAGAAGTGCTTCAGTTAACCCCTAACGAGTGGAAAGTCTCTCTGTGTTGTGTATGATCACTGACACATCCAGGACCCCACCAGATGGTCCCCGGCACCAAAGAGTTGCCATGCTCACCTGTGAACCCTGCCCACTAGAAGCCTTGTGTTCCTTGGCCAGCTCCGCCACCGCCAGCAGTGTGACTCGCAGGGAGTCGCTCGCCTCTCGCGATCCGTTTTCCCCTCTGCCAACGAGGGACAGACTGGCAGAGGTGTTTGTGGAGCTCAGCCGAGGCTTGTGATCCCTGGAAGAAAGATTGGTGTCTGTGTCTCAGGGGCGCCCTGACCGGGTGGAGAGCACAGGAAGACCTAGCAGTCAGCTGGACAAGAAAAAGACCTGGCATGAAAATAATTGCGCTGCCCGGAAACCGCCTGCCCCTGGCTTCTCCGGCCCTGCCAGTAAAGCACCGCATGCCTGTTTAATGCCAATAAAACATGTCAGCCAGTGCCTGTGCAGTCAGACGAGGTGTAAGCTGCAGCCCTAGCAAACAGAGAAAGCTCTCGCCTCAGTTTTAGGCTGCTGGTAAATTAATACGTCCCTGCCCCCCCATCCTTACAGCCCACGGCTTCTTGTTGGTCTATGCACTTGCCTCCCAAGCAAGAGCCAAGGGGAAGCACTTTGCAACACATTCATACAAAGGCCCTGCTGCAATGACGCCACCTGTCCGGGTCACACATAGCTGCTCAGCAGACAGCACAACAGCGCTGGCTCTCTGCGGCCAGAAGAGAAGAACGACAACCCTGGGCCGGTGTCGCACGCAGCCGCCAGGGGATTCGCTGTTAGCCCCAGGACACAGAGGGCCAGGAGAGCTGCACACAGCCGCATCCCAAGGAGCATGGGTGCTTTAGAAAGGGACGGCAGGGGCATTTGGGTGGGGGCATTTCAGCTGCATCCACAGGCTATGTTAATGGGACCCATTGTAAATCCCAGCCATACCCAAGAGATGCTACTGGCAAGGCAGCCCGGAGCATGCCCCTGCAACGTGCCTGCGGGGGGCTGGCGGAGAGAGTGGCTTTGGGTGTGTCACTTGCTGCCGTCGGTTACTAAGAGAACATAAAAGGGATGATGGAAAATGGGCCCGGAAGGGGTCACGCTGCAGATCCAGAAAGAACAAACCCTCGAAGCCCCGGGCCTGGCAGAGGAAAGTCGGATCCTGAGCCTGGTAGGGAGAGAAGCTGCTTAGTTTCCTTTTCTGGGCTTTTCCTTCCACCCTGCTGAGAAGTGAGTCTCAGGGAGACCCGTGAACCGGCCTGCTGTGCCTCCCTCCCAGGGCTGGAGCACAGAAGCGGAAAAGAGCCTACTATAGCTGCCAAGAAGCATCTGGCTCCAGCGCCGGGGCCTGTGCCGTTAAGTGCTGCACATCCGGCATCCCGGCCTCGGGAAACCTCCCGACAAGGGCGGCTCCCCGGCACTCAGCAGGGCGCGGAAGCTTCCAGCTGCACCCCCCTCGCCGGCGCTTTCTGCAGCTGCTCTGCCCTCCGGAACCGAGCGGAGCGGGCGGGGCCGGGGCAGAGCTGTGGGATGGCCAGGCGGGATGCCATGGGGGCGGGGGGCGGTTTGATCCCCCCGTCAGTGCTGCTTGTTCAGCCCTGCGGGTCCGGGAACGACAGCCACAGCGCAGCCTGAGTGCGGGGAAGCCCCGCCTCCCGTGCCCGAGGCCCCGCCTCCCCTGGGAGCCAAGCCCCGCCTCCCGTGCCCGAGGCCCCGCCTCCCCTGGGAGCCAAGCCCCGCCTCCCGTGCCCGAGGCCCCGCCTCCCCTGGGAGCCAAGCCCCGCCTCCCGTGCCCGAGGCCCCGCCTCCCGTGGGAGCCAAGCCCCGCCTCCGGCCTGCCCGGCCCTGGAGCGCGCTGCCCAGCGCCCCCCACAAGCCTCCTGCGTCGGCGCGGTCCCGTCGGGTGCTCCCCGAGCTGCAGCGCGGGCGGGGCGTGTGGCCGGGGCGCCGAGTGCGGCTCCTGAGCCCGGCCACTAAACTCTTCTGAGTCCGTCGGCAGCGGTGAAAGGGGGGAGCTCGGTCAGGACCCGTGCACTGCCCGATGCTCGGGGGGGGGGGGCTCGGTCAGGACCCGTGCATTGCCCGATGTGGAGGGGCGGGGGGGGGAGCTCGGTCAGGACCCGTGCACTGCCCGATGCTCGGGGGGGGGGGGGGGGGCTCGGTCAGGACCCGTGCACTGCCCGATGCTCGGGGGGGGGGGGGCTCGGTCAGGACCCGTGCACTGCCCGATGCTCGGGGGGGGGGGGGGGGGGGGCTCGGTCAGGACCCGTGCACTGCCCGATGCTCGGGGGGGGGGGGGGGGGCTCGGTCAGGACCCGTGCACTGCCCGATGCTCGGGGGGGGGGGGGGGGCTCGGTCAGGACCCGTGCACTGCCCGATGCTCGGGGGGGGGGGGGGGCTCGGTCAGGACCCGTGCACTGCCCGATGCTCGGGGGGGGGGGGGGGGCTCGGTCAGGACCCGTGCACTGCCCGATGCTCGGGGGGGGGGGGGGGGGGCTCGGTCAGGACCCGTGCACTGCCCGGTGCTCGGGGGGGGGGGGGGCTCGGTCAGGACCCGTGCACTGCCCGATGCTCGGGGGGGGGGCTCGGTCAGGGCCCGTGCATTGCCCGGTGCTCGGGGGGGGGGGGGGGCTCGGTCAGGACCCGTGCACTGCCCGATGCTCGGGGGGGGGGCTCGGTCAGGACCCGTGCACTGCCCGATGCTCGGGGGGGGGGGGGGGGCTCGGTCAGGACCCGTGCACTGCCCGATGCTCGGGAGGGGGGGGCTCGGTCAGGACCCGTGCACTGCCCGATGCTCGGGGGGGGGGGGGGCTCGGTCAGGACCCGTGCATTGCTCGATGTGGAGGGACGGGGGGGGGAGCTCGGTCAGGACCCGTGCACTGCCCGATGTGGGGGGGGAGCTCGGTCAGGATCCGTGCACTGCCCGATGTGGGGGGGGAGCTCGGTCAGGACCCGTGCACTGCCCGATGTGGGGGGGGAGCTCGGTCAGGACCCGTGCATTGCTCGATGTGGGGGGGGAGCTCGGTCAGGACCCGTGCATTGCTCGATGTGGGGGGGGAGCTCGGTCAGGACCCGTGCATTTCCCGATGTGGGGGGGGAGCTCGGTCTGGACCCGTGCATTTCCCGATGTGGGGGGGGAGCTCGGTCTGGACCCGTGCATTGCCCGATGTGGAGGGGTGGGGGGGGAGCTCGGTCAGGACCCGTGCACTGCCCGATGTGGAGGGGTGGGGGGGGAGCTCGGTCTGGACCCGTGCATTGCCCGATGTGGAGGGGTGGGGGGGGAGCTCGGTCAGGACCCGTGCATTGTCCGATGTGGAGGGGTGGGGGGGGAGCTCGGTCAGGACCCGTGCACTGCCCGATGTGGAGGGGTGGGGGGGGGCTCGGTCAGGACCCGTGCACTGCCCGATGTGGAGGGGTGGGGGGGGAGCTCGGTCTGGACCCGTGCATTGCCCGATGTGGAGGGGTTGGGGGGGGAGCTCGGTCTGGACCCGTGCATTGCCCGATGTGGAGGGGTGGGGGGGGAGCTCGGTCAGGACCCGTGCATTGCCCGATGTGGAGGGGTGGGGGGGGAGCTCGGTCTGGACCCGTGCATTGCCCGATGTGGAGGGGTGGGGGGGGAGCTCGGTCAGGACCCGTGCATTGCCCGATGTGGAGGGGTTGGGGGGGGCTCGGTCTGGACCCGTGCATTTCCCGATGCGGAGGGGTGGGGGGGGGAGCTCGGTCTGGACCCGTGCATTTCCCGATGCGGAGGGGTGGGGGGGGAGCTCAGTCAGGACCCGTGCATTTCCCGATGCGGAGGGGTGGGGGGGGGAGCTCGGTCTGGACCCGTGCACTGCCCGATGCGGGGAGGGGAGGGGGAAGAGATCTGATCTCGGCCGCTATACTCACTGCCCAATGCCGCTGATCCTGTGCGAGCGGAGTGCACCACTGCATCACTGTCTGCGATAGGGCCAAGCGCAGCCCTTTGTTGTTTCTTGCTTGGGCGAATGTCTTGGGCACTGGGGAAGCTGTTGCAGAGGAACCCGGGGCAGCTGGACAGTGCAACTGTGAAGGTCACTGAAGCCGGGGCACACACAGCTGAGTGGTGCCCCGAGACATCAGGCCAGCAGGCAGAGGGTCCTCACCGCGCCGGAGGAGAGCAGAAAGCTTTCAAGCACCACCCCTCTCTGCACACGCAGGGCAGGCGCTGTCTGCGCAGGCGAGCGGGGTCCTGGCAGCCACTTCCAAGCCAAGGCCGATGTTCCCTCTCATCTTTTCCAGGCATGTGCAGAATAAACTGTGCACCAAGGCATGTGCAGATGTGCACCACATGCTTCCGACTAAGGGCGCTCTCCTAGTCAGCGGGAGGCACTGGACTCTCTCCTGGGAAGCCGCCCAAGCACCCAGCTTCCAGGGAACTCGGGCCAGACTTAGTCCTCTCCCCATCGGACAGGAATGGGTATTGCCAAGTGCTAGCATTGGGCAGGCAGCTGGCACCACCCTACCTGTGCTACCCTTCAACATGCCCCTTTTCCGCCCTGCCTGCCACCTGGAGACTTGCGCTGCTTCCTGTTTGATGCAGCCTCCTCTGAGACTGGGTGTCTCTCCCAGGGGCTATGCCCGGACACCAGACCATGCAGCTCCCACAGCGCCCGCCAGGCCTGGTGGCCCAGAGGTTCCCACGCAGCTTCACAAGCTTTGTGAACAGCCGTCAGCTTCTTTGGGAGAACGTGCTGGTTCCAGGTAAATGGATGGAGTCCCTAGCAGGGAGATAAATTGCCTCAGACTTGGGAGACCTGGTTCAGGTCCCTGCTCTGCCACAGAACTTCCTGTATGGCCCTGAGCAAGTCACTTAGCTTTCAGGGCCTCATTTCCCCCCATCTTTGCAATGGGCATGCCCTAGCTCATAGGATCCATACACTAAAGACTGAGGTGCTTAGCTACTTAGAATCAAAGAGCTGGAAGAGACCTCAGGAGTCATCAAGTCCAGCCCCCTGCTCTAGGCAGGACCAATCCCAACTAAATCGACCCAGCCAGGGCTTTGTCAAGCCGAGACTTAAACACCTCTAGGGATGGAGACTCCACTACTTCCCTAGGTAACCCATTCCAGAGCTTCACCACCCTCCTAGTGAAATAGTTTTTCCTAATATCCAACCTGGACCTCTCCCACCGCAACTTGAGACCATTGCTCCTTGTTCTACCATCTGTCACCACTGAGAACAGCCTCTCTCCATCCTCTTTGGAACCTCCCTTCAGGAAGCTGAAGGCTGCTCTCAAATCCCCCCTCACTCTTCGCTTCTGCAGACTAAACAGACCCAAGTCCCTCAGCCTCTCCTCATAAGTCATATGCTCCAGCCCCCTAATCATTTTGGTCGCCTCCGCTGGCCCCTCTCCAGTGCGTCCACATCCTTTCTGTAGTGGGGGGCCCAGAACTGGACACAATACTCCAGGGCTATGTCTACACTGGCACGATCTTGTGCCAGAGATATGCAAATGAGGCTAACTGTGGAATATCACCGAGCCTCATTTGCATATCTAATGAGCCGCCATTTTTGCAGAAGAGGCTCTTGCGCCAGAAGGAGTGTCTACACTGCCCCTTCTTGCGCAAGAAAACCCCTCTTGCACAATGCCCTTATTCCTGAAAATAATCAGCGTAGCTGCATTGTGCAAGAGGGTTTTTCTTGCGCAAGAAGGGGCATCGTAGACAGCTCCTTCTGGCAGAAGAGCCTCTTGCGCAAAATGGCGGCTCATTAGATATGCAAATGAGGCTCAGCGATATTCCACACTTAGCCTCATTTGCATATCTCTGGCACAAGATCGCGCCAGTGTAGACATAGCCCAGGTGTGGCCTCACCAGAGCCGAATAAAGGGGAATAATGACATCTCTGGATCTGCTGGCCATGCTCCTCCTAATGCAACCTAATATGCCATTAGCCCTCTTGGCTACAAGGGCGCCCTGTTGATTCATCTCCAGCTTCTCATCCACTGGAACCCCCAGGTCCTTTCTGCAGAACTGCTACTTAGCCAGTCGGTACCCAGCCTGTACCAATGCTTGGGATTCTTCTGTCCCAAGGGCAGGACTCTACACTTGTCCTTGTTGAACCTCATCAGATTTCTTGTGGCCCAATCCTCCAATCTGTCCAGGTCACTCTGGACCCTATCCCTGCCCTTCAGCGTATCTACCTCTGCCCCTAGCTTAGTGTCATCTGCAGACTTGCTGAGGGTGCAATCTATCCCCTCATCCAGGTCATTAATAAAGATATTGAACAAAATCGGTCCAAGAACCGAACCTTGGGGCACTCCGCTAGAAACCGACCGCCATCCTGACATGGAGCCGTTGATCACTACCCGTTGGGTCTGACAGTCTAGCCAGCTTTCTATCCATCTTACCGTCCATGTATCCAATCCATACTCCCCTAACATGCTGGCAAGAATATTGTGGGAGACCGTATCAAAAGCCTTGCTAAAGTCAAGGTCGATCACACCCACTGACACCCATGTCCACAGAGCCAGTTACCTCATCATAGAAGCTAATCAGATTGGTCAGGAACGACTTGCCCTTTGTGAATCCATGTTGACTATTCCTGATCACTTTTCCCTCTTCCAAGTGCTTCAAAATGGATTCCTTGAGGATCCCTTCCTTGATTTTTCTAGGGAAAAATCAGTAACTACTTCAGTCACTAGGACCATGGAATTGGGATGTAAAATTCTGGTGTGAATCAGTTAGCTGGTTTAACATTAGCTTTGATGTTTCCTGTTTAACCGGATAACCGACTCCGCCGGATTCCAGGTGGGGGACCACCCTTGCCCAGTTGGAGCAGCCCCCCAGGGCTCCCTCTCCCGGCCCCCTCAGATGCTCCTTGGTTCATAGATCCCACAGCTGAGGAAGGAATTGAGACTTTCTAGTCAGGCCTCTTGTACAAAGGCCAGAAAACTGCCTGCAAGAATTTCCAGGCCAGATAGGTCAAGCATCCAAAATTGCCCCTGATGGAAACTCTACCTGAGCCTTGGCAAAGTGTTCCAGTGCATAAGTACAGTCAGTGGGAAATGCAAGGGCCTTTTCCCCAATCCCAATCTGCCTAGCTTCAATTTCCAGCCATCAGATCACGTTAGACCTCTCTCAGGTCCGTGGCTTAATATTTTCCCATGTAGGTGTAACTGCCACTGGGCAGATTTGAACCTGGGACTTCAGCATAGGAGCCGCTGCCGTTTGCGCTATGAAGCTAGTTGGTGCTTAGCTCAGGTTGTAGAGGGAGGGCTCTTGAGCTTATGGTCTAGGTGCCCTGCATGGGCTGGTGACCCACACTAGGTGCGTGGGTTACACAGGTACTTGTCGATGGCAAGCAAAAGAGATTGAACTGGAGTCTCTCACTAGAAGCAGGGTCTCTATCCCGCCCATCGCTCTGTGGCTCCTCTCTGTGCCCTCTGCAGTGAACTGATCAACCTCCCCTCTGAACTGCGGGCATGAGAACTGGGCGCCCCCGAGCAGCCACACGAGCATGCAGCTGACAGGGAACTCTGCCGGTGATCTTCATTATTTCCCACGCTGCCGAGTTTTGGTCGCTGCAGACTCCATCCGTGCGAGTTCTCCCTTCTCTCCAGGACCACGGCAGAACTGTGACATGGGGGAGGGCCAAGACGCCCTCCCTGTGGGACCTGTGGAACCCACCCACGGTAATTCCCCCTTTGTGATTGCATGTTCGAGTCCATTTGGTATGAGCCGCACGTTTTAATCGAAATGCCGCGCGGTGCCAAGCGCAAGGCCCTGCAGAAGCCTGAGGCTATTGCAGCCGCACCCTCGCAGGAGAGCTTTGTTGATGCGATTACTGCTTAGTTTGACAAGGTCTGTTTTCTATGAACCCACGTGTGCTGGCGTTAATTGTATTGCATCACTCCCACTGACGGCAGGGAGCGTAGATCCTAGTCTTGTTACTGGCTCCCAACTCCTGGCTCCCCCAGACATCAGTAGGAGTTAGGTGCCTAAACAGCTGAGCCCGAGTGATTTGCCAAAGGTCATGCCGCGTCTGTGCAAAGCAGGGAACTGATCCCAGATCTCCTGGCTGACCTGCCCGCGGTGCCTCTCTCCCTGCCCGGCCTGCCGTCCGTGGCGCTGCGCCTCACCCATGCAGCCGGGCCAGGACAGGAATGAAAGAGGCCACAGCCACCTCCCTGCTGCTGAGGGGGGAGCCATGGGCCATCTTTGGTTCCCAGCGTGGATCTGCTCTGAGGCCGCGCAGCTGTTTGTCCCCTTTCCCAGCCAGGGCTTGCTCCTTGGGAACCAGCCCCCCTCTTATAAATGCCTGGATTTTACCCAGGCCCCTTTCTGTGCATTACTCTCCACCTTGTGAAGGGCTCATTCTTCACACCCTCGTGCACCCCAGCTGGATCCGAGCCACCCGAGATCCAGATTGGAGCTTGCCCACGGGCCTTTGTTCAGCCCCCGAGCTCTGAGAACACCGAGTTCATCTGGAGAACTCGGATCCCACCGCTGGGACCAAGTCAACCCTCCCCTGACTAGCTGGAGTTCCTGCGGGACCCAAGTGGTGTTTCCCCGGGCATCCATGCAACCCTTGCAGGGCCAAGTCGGTAAGGCCCAGATCCTCAAAGGGATTCAAGCGCCTGCCTTCCTGATCCGTGCCAGGGTCTGGGTGAAAGCGCTTCCATCGAGCAGCGAGCAGCCCCGTGGGCTCCAGGACGGGGCACGTGGGCAGGAAAAGCGCTGAGCTGGGCTGCAGCATCAGCCCTTCGGCGTGTAAATACCGAAGAGGGCGGCGGAGGCAGAGGACATGCGACAAATCTCCCCTCCCCCGACAGGCCATTGTGGGCAGCGGGGGACGTGGTGGGACTTCTGGGGATGAGTTCTGACCTGGCATGACTGCGTTTACCCCCCCCCCCCCTGCCTTCCCCGCACAAGAACCAGGTCTCTGGGGGAGAGAAAAGGCCTTTCCGGCCCGCAAGCTTGCCGGCGGGATGCTGGTCTTAGCTGCACCAAGGCAGTGCGGCCCTGCTGGCGGCCGGGCAGTTGCTGTCGCTTGCCCAGCGTACGGGAGAACAGGCCCCGTCTCAGGGTGGGTGTCCTAGGAGCAGGTCCCAACCGTGCCTGGAGTGTCGGGGGTGGTCTGTAGCAGCCAAGGGCCGGGCGGGTGGCAGGCTGCCCTCCCGGTGGCGTAGGAAGGGCCGTGTTCCTTGAGCGCCCTGCCAAGGAAACGGCCGAGCTCCGCGTCCCGCGAAGGCCCTGTCCCTGCGAGGCGCGGGCTCGCATACGCGCTGGTGCTCGCGTGCCAATCGTGAGGAGGCAGCCTGCGTCTCCGGCAGGATCCTTCCCCTAGTCGCCTCTCCTGAGCCCAGGCAATAGCCACGTCTTTTCTCAAGCCTCCCCCAGGCTCCCCGCACTGATCTCGCTAGGTAAGGCCCCCGGGGTGCCAGCTGTTTACCAGCTCCACGGAGCCTGGTGAGACTCCCGGGCAGCTGGGAGCTGCACCCAGCCTGAGGGATGATGCAAGGCGGCTCGGTCGAAACGTAGCCCGAGGCACGTGCCACTCCAGGCCTGGGCGCTTGGCTGCAGCGGGGCTCCAGGCATTCCCAGCCTGGGTCCGGGCACTCCTGGGAGCACGGCCAGGGTGTGAGAGGGTCCCAGCCGGGGGCTGCAGCCAGCTGTCAGCACCTCCCCTTGCGTCACGGCTTGCTGGGCAGGGCCCCCGCTGCGGTAACATGGACTGACGGGGGGAGGCTCAGTCATGGCTCTGCCCCATCCCAGCCAGGGGAAGGAGAGTCCAGCCCCCCGGCTCAGACACAGAGTGATGCCCCAGGGTGTCAGCCCTCCCCTTAGCCTGAGCCTGCGGCTCCCTCTGGCTCAGCCAAAGGGCCGTATGTTCTGCGGGGCGGCTCCCACCTGGGCCAGGAAGCTGCAGAAAGCGAGATGCCCTGCGCCCCAGCACCCGGCTCCTCTGGCGCTGCCTGGCTGAGCTCCCCACAGGGGACGCTGGGCCAATGCCTGTGGCCTATAAACACAGAGCTCCAAGGTGCCCCTAGCCCAGGTAGCCACCTTCCCTTAGACCGGGGTGGGGAGCCTAAGGCCCGGGGGCTGCCCCCGCAGCATTGGGGAGCCCCCGCTGTCCTCCCAGGAGGCTGGGGCACACCGGATCTCCTAGGCTGCCCCCAGCCCCGGGGCCGAGGGGGATGTGGGGAGTGTCTCTGCTTCTCGGGCAGGGCTGTGTCCACAAGGGCCTGTTGTTGGGGGGGGGGGTTGCTTCTCACCTGTGTGGCCCCGACTCAGCAGCCCCCTGGCCCGCTAGAGCTTGGCTGTGCCAGAGGGCCCCAGACACGAGGGCCGGGCCGGGCCTGCCCACCCCACCGGCTGCAGACGACTCTGACCTCCTTGTTCTTGCAGGGCTGTCGAATCCCCTGTGACTCCCTCGGACGCTGGGATCGCCTCCGACAAGCTGCCTGGGACAGAGGTGCCCCAGGCGGGCGGGCGGGCGGGGGAAGGCCCAGACCCTCCCTCGTGCTGTAACCTCGCTTGTTGTGCATGTGTCGTACGAGCGTCCGTCCGACGTGCTCCATGGCCCCGCCCCGCCCCCACACTGCCGACGCCCGTGCCGTACGACTGGTCCCGTGAGCCCCGCCCCTTCACGGCGTGATTGCTGTAGTGACTTAGACGGCGCCCGGATCTCACCGCAGATGACCATCGCTGGGCATTGGCTGCTCATCACTGACGCTCTACCGCAGGCTCCATCTGCCCGCCGACCGTGTCCATCCACCGAGCGGTAGCTGTGGACTATTTTTTTATGATTCTGATGATGATTATTTTTAGACTTGGTGCCGTTTGCTCCTCCAATGTACAGATTCCTTCTCCACTCGAGGCTGCTCCGGGGTTGGCTTGGGAGGGTCGAGGGGCATGGAGGGGGGGTCCAAGTTGCAATATAAGCATGGCCAATGGCTGGATGCCATGGCAGGGCCCAAGTGGACTGGCTGGCTGGCTGTGGCCAGCTTCTTTCGAATGCTGTTACATATCTTTGTGACCAAGGCAATACTGCTCCCATTCCCTGACATGCTGTACACATGCCTCTTCTGTCAAGCAGTACTAGAATTCCAATAAAGAGATCTGGGAGCTGACCTGTGGCTTTTGCGTGTGTCACTGCCTCTGCCGTTCCTTTGTGCGAGATCACTGCATCCCATCCAGTTAAACCCCCTGCACCTAACAATTGCAGCCAACACCCTGGATTGCATCCTGGGCCTGCTTTCGACTGGAGAGTCTCCCAGTTCGGTGTCCAGGTCCCTAGACTTTCTGGCAGGGTCACTGGATTCTGCCTGAGGACTCCTGGCTTCCCTAGGGCTCTTGGAACAGCGGACTGGAAATTTTAGGGCCACATCATTGAAATGACACCTGTTTTTATGTGTTCCTGCCTTTGAATGTGAATTTCCCTGCATGGCAGCATGGGATGATAGAAGCAGCACACCAGCTGGCTGTTACTATAAAGCTGATTAGCAGGGAACTAGTGAGCAATGTTGACATGTTACATGCCATCATTAGGTTTCAGAGTCAACACCCTCTTGCAATGAATGGAATCGTTCACATCTTGGCAACCTGTTATGTCAGGCTGACTGCAGATTCAGGAAGACAGTCCCATATTGTTTTACCTTAGGTTAATCTTTTCAATTGCTTTTTTGAATTCACAGTCATAAGGCCTAGAAATACAGGCTCAAATCCTCAGCTGATGTTAATTAATGTGGCTCCACTTGAGTCAAAGGAGCTGTACTGATTTGCACCAGGAAACAATCTAGCCCCTAATAATTTTAAACGACAGCTTAGGTTCTCCAGAACGGGGTTCAGCAGCAAATGGCAGTGTGCATGGGTGCCCTTGATTGCACTGTCTAGTGTTCCAGGTCACTGTTGTCATTAGTTTGGGGGATGTTAATTTAAGCTTAGAGAAATGCACACTGGGAATCTGAGAGCTTGAGCCCAGGCGGGGGCTGATTTCTGTGAATGCCGGTGAAGTGCAGTGATTAGAACTAGAGGTTTCAGCCCCTGAGGTTGGATCCCTGCGAAGGGCCCTGCCATAACGCTGGGGAGATAGCAAGAGCACACCGAGCCATCAGTGGATTGGTGGCTGATGGCCAAGCATCACTTAAAGCTCAGCCCTTTCTCCGAGACATGGAGCGGAGTTCTGTATTTCCCACTCTGATGAGATAAAGCCATTTGCAAGCCAGGCTGGCTGAGAGCCGCACCACCGGCTTCGTAATTATATTAAACCCCCTGGCCCAGATCCAGAATTGCTGCTGTTTCACTCTCAGATCAATGCTGAGCGGGCGGCTTCATGGTCTGGGGCCGGGAGCAGCGGGCAGTCACTTGGGACATGAGCCCCTCATGCCTGCGGGGCGCAGGACCACCCTGGCGCTTGCTGGCTGACCGGGCTGCCGGAGGAGTCCATGCCCAGGCCCCACCACCCGGAGTCCAACTCCTCAAGCCAGGGTGACCCTGCGGGCAGCAGCCCTGGGTGGTAGAACAGGAATCCCAGGCAGGCCCAGCCAGGCAAGCTCCAGTGGAGATGTTGAAGATGGACGAGTGTTTGCTGCAAACTGTCCAGGCAAATGCAGGCTCTCAGCACGCTGCTCAGACTGCAAGGGCCATGGGAGGGCTGGATGCTGGAGCCATGCTGGAGCCTGGAAGACAAGAGCAGGGACCCACCCCTACAGCTGCTCTAAGATCTCCCTGGGAGGCCAGTGCTGCTACTGCCCTTCTCCAGTTTAGCACCACTAGGGGGCACTGTCACTAGCTCCAAGCCAGAGCCCGAGGCCCTGGGGCATCAAAACTTTCCAACAGGTGGCTTGTCAATGAATCCTGTTGAAATGTCAACCAGAAAAGGAGCTGAACTCCCGGGAGTGTCCTGCTCTGCCCATTGGAATTCAAAAGTTTTCATTTAAAAAGGAGTTTTTTTGGGTCCAAAACCCAATTAATTGGGGGCAACGTTCAAACTGTCCCCTTGTCAGGACTCAGCCCCAGATCTGGTGGGTCTGAAATTCCCATTTCTAGCTGGCGTCGGGCTAGAAAGGCAGCCCCAGGGTGGAGCGTAATGAGGGAGGAATTTCCCGCTGGTGTCAATAGGCAGAGCCCCCGCTTGCGTGTCTCCTGTCAGCTGGAAGCTGAGCTGGATTCTGCCGCTTCCTGCAGCTCTGTTCATCCATTCCACCATCATCTGGGGCCTGGCCCAACGGCCTTGGGACTGCAGCAGGGAAGGGCAGATCTCTGCCTGGGGACCCCTCAGAGCAGAGCGGACACCCCTCGGGTGCAAGACAGGAGCTGTAGGGTGGGAGATGGCTTCACGCGATGTTCCCAAGAGAGGTGTTATGTCTCCTGAGCCTCAGGAGCTCCTGAATGCAGCCATCTCCTTTGGAGGTAAGAACCTCAGAACGGCCACCCTGGGTCAGACCAAAGGCCCATCCGGCCCAGTGTCCTGTCTGCCCACAGTGGCCAATGCCAGGTGCCCCAGAGGGAGTGAACAGAACAGGAAACCAGCAAGTGATCCCTCCCCTGTCACCCATTCCCAGCCCTGACAAACAGAGGCCAGGGACACCATTCCTATCCATATGGCTAGCAGCCATTGTAGGACCTAACCTCCATGAATGTATCTAATTCTTTCTTGAACCCTGTTAAAGTCCTGTTCTTCACAACATCCTCTGGCAAGGAGTTCCACAGGTTGCCTGTGTGACTTGTTCCAAAGTCAGCCAGCAGAGTCAAGCCCAAGGCTCCTGAGAGCTCTGCCCCTAGAAATACCCTTATGATTTAGAAAAGTGGGGTGACTGTCACTGTCCCCCGTTGCAAAGTGGAGAATGTCAGTCATGGAGGGACCTCAGCAGGGGTAACTCAGCAGCCAGTGGAGCGACACCAGTTTGCACCAGTGAGGGCTGGGACTGAAGAGTCCAGCCACCACACCAATGCAACCAAGGGGCTCAGGCCACTGTGGTCGGTGGAGCTGCTCCGGAGAGCCACTGGTGCACAGCGTGGAATTGCCCCCCCTTGCAGGTCACGCAGCGAGACCCAATCAAGCACAGCACCAGGCCCCCTCTACAGCCCCCTCTCTAAGGGGATGTCTACAACGTCAGCCTGAGCGACGCAACGTCAGCCGTGCTAACTACGGAGCTGAGTCCAGGGGGCTTCACTCGGCTTTCGGCGCAGCCACGCTGCAGGGAGCCCAAGGAAGAGCCCTCAGCTCCTCGTTACCGGCATGGACTGGAGCGCCCCTCGCACTTCCAATTGGCTCTTAACTAGCCCCGCTCATTCCACTGGAAAACCGACAGCGGCAGTTTGCTCTTCCCGCGTGGTGTAGCCAGGCCCTGTCGGTGCCGTCTCGCTGCCTCCCCTGCCGGTCGTGTGGGGAGTGGGGTGGCTCACTGAGCAGCACACGCCGCTGGCTCTGAGGACGGCACCTGTGGTGTGAACACAGCAGCACAGCTGGGCACTGGGGCCAAGGCCAAGCCAGGGAGCGGAGGAAGCGGAGAGGAGGGATGCCGGCAGGTGCCACCACGTCCCTCTCCCGCTGCGCCCTGGGGAGCCGCTGCTGACTCACAGGATTCGGAGGCCTTGCCTGGGTCCAGCTGGGAGCTGTGTGTATCCTGAAGCAGCTGCTGAATGCCAGTTGCTATAGAGCTGCTGTTACAGCCACGCCGAGTTGCTATAGAGTTGGGAACACTCCAGAGGAAGGGTCCCCTCCTGGGGAGGGGGAAGGATTTAACCTTTTCTGAGCTGGCCCAGGGCACAGAGCGATGAGCACTCAGGCTGCAAGCCCGGTGCCAGAGGGCGGGGAAAAGATGGATCTTTAACTAAGCTCAAAGGGGGCCAGGGAGGAGACTTCTGGCAAATAAAATAAATAGCCCATGCTGGGTAACGGCTTGGAAATGACACACACATTCCCCCTTGGGAAGGAAGCACATGGCTAGCTGTCCTCCCAGCTAGTTTGCATTTATGTTGAGCCATAGGTCTCAAGGTACTGTGCACATCTTAATTAGCCAGCCCGCACCATAGCCCTCAGGAGACAGGGCCTTGTGCCCATTTTACAGAAGAGGAAACTGAGGCACAGAGCGGTTGAAGACTGGCTTTTCAAAAGACGGCGTCACACAAGGTGAGTGCTGAGCTGGTCTGAAAATCTGGCCCGTGGGATCACAATGGGAGTTGCTGGGTGTTGAGTGACTCTGAAAATCCCAGCACAAGGAGGTCTGGGTGCTGGCAAATTGTAGAATCATAGAACCATAGAACTGGAAAAGACCTCAGGAGGTCATCAAGTCCAGCCCCCTGCTCTAGGCAGGACCAATCCCAACTAAATCAACCCGGCCAGGGCTTTGTCAAGCCGAGACTTAAACACCTCTAGGGATGGAGACTCCACTACTTCCCTAGGGAACCCATTCCAGAGCTTCACCACCCTCCTAGTGAAATAGTTTTTCCTAATATCCAACCTGGACCTCTCCCACCGCAACTTGAGACCATTGCTCCTTGTTCTGCCACCTGTCACTACTGAGAACAGCCTTTCTGCAGCCTCTTTGGAACCTCCCTTCAGGAAGTTGAAGGCTGCTATCAAATCCCCCCTCACTCTTCGCTTCTGCAGACTAAACAGACCCAACTCCCTCAGCCTCTCCTCATAAGTCATATGCTCCAGCCCCCTAATCATTTTGGTTGCCCTCCGCTGGACCCTCTCCAATGTGTCCACATCCTTTTTGTAGTGGGGGGCCCAGAACTGGACACAATACTCCAGATGCGGCCTCACCAAAGCCGAATAAAGGGGAATGATGACATCTCTGGATCTGCTGGCAATGCTCCTCTTAATGCAACCTAATACGCCATTAGCCTTCTTGGCTACAAGGGCGCCCTGTTGACTCATCTCCAGCTTCTCATTCACTGTAACCCCCAGGTCCTTTTCTGCAGAACTGCTACTTAACTGGTTGGTCCCCAGCTTGTAACTATGCTTGGGATTCTTCCGTCCCAAGTGCAGGACTCTACACTTGTCCTTGTTGAACCTCATCAGATTTCTTGTGGTCCAATCCTCCAATTTGTCTAAGTCACTCTGGACCCTATCTCTGCCCTTAAGCGTATCTACCTCTCCCCCCAGCTTAGTGTCATCCGCAAACTTGCTGAGGGTGCAATCCACCCCCTCATCCAGGTCATTAATAAAGATATTGAACAAAACCGGTCCTAGAACTGAACCTTGGGGTACTCCGCTAGAAACCGACCACCATCCTGACATCGAGCTGTTGATCACTACCGCTGGGCCCGGCCTTCTAGCCATCTTTCTATCCACCTTACCGTCCATTTATCCAATCCACAATCCCTTAACTTGCTGGCAAGAATATTGTGGGAGACCGTATCAAAAGCCTTGCTAAAGTCAAGGTATATAACATCCACTGACTTCCCCATGTCCACAGAGCCAGTTACCTCATCATAGAAGCTAATCAGATTGGTCAGGCAGGACTTGCCCTTTGTGAATCCATGCTGACTATTCCTGATCACTTTCCTCTCATCCAAGTGCCTCAATATGGATTCCTTAAGGATCCCTTCCATGATTTTTCCAGGAACCGAGGTAAGACTGACCGGCCTATAGTTCCCTGAATCGTCCTTCTTCCCTTTTTTGAAGATGGGCACTACATTTGCCTTTTTCCAATCATCCGGGATTTCTCCTGATCTCCACGACTTTTCAAAGATAATGGCCAAAGGCTCCTCAATGACATTTGCTAACTCCCTCAGTACCCTCGGATGCATTAAGTCTGGACTCATGGATTTGGGTACGTTTAGCTTTTCTAAATCGTTCCTAACCTGTTCTTTACCCACCAAGGGCTGTCCATCTTCATCCCATCTTGCGTCACTTAGCGCAGAAGTCCAGGAGCCCACCTTGTCCGTGAAGACAGAGGCAAAGAAAGCATTGAGTACAGGCAGTCCCCGGGTTACGTACAAGATAGGGACTGTAGGTTTGTTCTTAAGTTGAATTTGTATGTAAGTCGGAACTGGTACATATTGTAGGGGAAACTCTAGCCAAACATTTTTTTTAGTTTTGGATAGCATAGGGAAAGGTTAACTCCCCTCTAATGTTTGTTTTGCTGTCTGTTCCCCTGTTCAGAAGATTTCACATCTATTTCTGTCCCTGTGACAAACTCAGGACTAAAGGAGTAACTCATCAAATACCAAACAGCTCTGCACCATGCTTTGAGCTAATAGCTTTATTTCCACACCACCCAGGGTTCTAGGAGGAGGGTCCTTTTTTTGCTAACACAATGAGGCCAGCACTTTGTTTGTTTTGGTGGAGTCTTTGTTTGCCCAGGGAGCCCAGCATGTATAGGGGGAGGAGGGGAAAGGTGGGAATAATAGGGGGCGGAGAGGCTGCTTTTGTCCGCTGATTTGGCAGCCTGTTGCCGGGGGCAGCCAGGTTGCTGGGGGGAGGGAGGCAGCTTGTTAGTTGGGGGAGGAGGGCACCTTGTTGCTGGGGGAAGGAGGGCATGCAGGCTGCGAGGCCGCAGCAGGCATGGGGAGGCACTTTTCCTCCGCTGGCAGCTCTGCGGGACACCTTTCCCAGTGGCCAGTTGCTGCTGCAGGCAGAAGCCAGAGCCGGAGGAGCCAGCCCGAGGAGGAGGAGGTGGATCCAGGTGAGTGAGCCTCTGGGATGTATAGAGGGGGGGTGGAGAGGGAAGAAGGGGGGTGGAGGGGGAAGACGGGCTGAGGCTGGCCAGCGACCGGGGGGCAGGCTGCGAGACCGCGGCTGGCAGCAGACTTGGGGAGGCGCGTTTCCTCCGCTTTGCAGGACCCCATTCCCTACGGCCAGTTGCTGCTGCTGCACCTAGGCTCCACGTGTGAGCCAGCCCCGGCATGTATAGAGCGGTGGAGGGGGAAGAAGGGGGGTGGAGGGGGAAGACGGGCTGAGGCTGGCCGGCGACCGGGGGGCAGGCTGCGAGACCGCGGCTGGCAGCGGACTTGGGGAGGCGCGTTTCCTCCGCCCAGCAGCTCTGTGAGACCCCATTCCCTATGCCAGCTGCTGCTGCAGGCGGAGACCAGTCAGAGCCGGCAGGAGGAGGAGATGGATCCCAGGATCCACGTGAGCGAGCCCCGGGGATGCTGCTGCGCATGTGCGGCAGTTGCCTTACCCCCGTTCGTATCTAGGGATCCGACATAAGTCGGATCCACGTAAGTCGGGGACTGCCTGTACTTCAGCTTTCCCCACATCATCTGTCACTAGGTTACCTCCTTCATCCAGTAGGGGCCCCACATGCTCTCTGATCACCTTCTTCTTGTTAACATGCCTGTTAAAATCTGACCCTGAAAACAGAGCAAAGGGGAAAGAGCCAAGGAATAACCAATTGTACACATAGTGAACCCTACAGCAGGGCTCCTCTCCCACACTGCAGATCCAGCTCGGGAGGTCCATTTCCCGGAGTTTTGCTTTGGTGCTCTCCTATCGCCATAGATCAGTGCCAGCCTTGCAACCAATCCCAGTGCTGCAGGAGAGAGGATGATGGCCAGGCTGTCTAGTGGTGAGATCAGGGGACTGGGCATCAGCAGCTGGTTTCCTCTGTGCTCTTGGGCAAGTCTGTTGCTCTGTGCCTCAGTTTCCCCACACGTTCATTGAAGATAATATCTCCCCACCTCCGGGGAGAGCACTGAGCCTCTTGCCTGGCCCTGGGGGACTCCCCCAAGTGGCTTGATGGGGCAGCGAGAGCGCTAGGAACAGAACCAGGAGTTCTGCGGTCCCAGACACAGCGGGGACAGAGCCCGGTGTCCTGCCTCCCTGCTCGACCTGTGCGGAAGGGGCGGGGCCTGGTTCGGTTTTGTTAGCATGGGCAAATCGAGGAGCGTTTAACCCTCATTTCCCAGCCTGGATTAAAGCACCACGAACGGGAGACACGATTGTGCTGCAGGAACCTGCTCTCCAGCGGGCCAGGGAGCCTGCTGCTTGTTTCAGAGCACGTGTGTTTCCTCCAGACTCCCGCTCTGGGCAGTGAGCTCTTGGCAAGACGTTCGCTGTCGGATGTGTCCCGGCGCCCACAGTGCTCTGTGTGGAAAGCCACCCCAGGCAGCGCAAGAGGGCAGGGAAAGGTGAATGAGTCTGCAGCACACTCGCAAGCCCTGCTTCCTTCCCAGAACAGAGACAAGCCCCCCTGGCTTGACAGGCCCAAGGCACATCGCAATATTGCATCTGGTTTCCAAGAGTGGGAGGGAGAGGAAGCAAGAGGAGAGAACATACAGGTGGAAAAAGCGCAAGGCGGTTGGCAGGCGAGAGGAGAAGGCAGGAGACAGTGAGAGACGGAAAGAGAAAATGGGACGGAGACAGTAACCAAAAATAGACCCTGGGCACACCAAGGCTGGAGGTGGGTCTCTGATGAGCTGGGGGCAGGGGAAGGAGGGGGCTGCTCTGAGGCCCCCTGTGCTGCTGAGCCAAACAGCTGATTGCATTACTTTTAATCTAGGAAAACAGCCCCAAGTGTCTGATCAGGCAGGAACAAAGCCCAGCGGGGATGTCAGCGTCCCATTGGCCAGTCTCGGTCAGGGAAAGAGACGGCCAGGACTAAACGCATCATTACAGGGCGAGTGCAGCGGGGAAGGCAGGGAAGGGGGGGGGCTCTGCCAGGCTGAGTCAGGACGACAGAATATTCAGACCGGCGCTAGCCTGTAAGCAGCCACATTGCATTGTACATCCAGGGGGTTTGCTGCCCCCGCTGACTGGCTGCAGGAGCTCATCCCCGCACTGAACCAGGAGGCGGCCCGAGTGCTCAGTCAGCTGGAGGACCTACAGCCAGGTGTAAGGGACTCCCCTTGTCCCCGAGTGCTCCCCTCCCGGGTTCCCTTCGACAAACCCACTTAGTCTGGTTAGTGTCTATAAGTTTATTACCCTTAGGTCTTGCTATCGATGCGCCGGGGCGAACTATTCCCCGCCCGGATTAACGCCGACTGGTATGACGGCCCACTGGAGGGGGAAGGGGGTTCGGGCCCACCCTCGCTCTGAACCCCGACCCAGGGCCCTAAGTCCGGCCTAGCGGAGGGGGTCGGAAAACCCCTAAACTCCCCCGCTCTCGGGGTCCACTCCCCCGCCCTGGGCCGCTTCTTCCCCCACGTGGGTGATCACGTAGTCTGTGGTCCCCGGGGTTATAGCTCACCCCAAGGCCTCCAAATCCCGATGGTCTCCGCAGGCTGCCGGCTCCGTTTCCCGCACCCCCGGGAGTCCTCCCTTTCTCCCGGCCCAGCCTCTACTTTTAAACCTCCCTCCCTGATGGCGTCCCCCCGACGCCATTTCCCTGCGTTACTTCCGGGTCGTGGGGGGATGACGTCACGCTGCCCGTTTCCTGGCCGGCCCGTTCCTGCCTCTCCACCCGTCCGCCCATTGTGGGCCCCGTTGCTGTCCGCCCGGGGTTCTTCACGGCTCTTTGCCCTCGCGCCGCACTGCTGCCGTCCGCCGGGCTCAGCACGGGTCCAGCGGCTTCCGGAGGGGGTGGGTCCGACCCGCCACACCAAGGGATTACAACCGAGTCAAGGAGGCCCTGCTGCACAAGTTCGGGCTGACCCCCGAGATGTACAGGAAGAGGTTCTGGGGGGTGCAGAAGGAGCCACGGGAGACCTATGTGGATCTGGCCTCCCGCCTGGCGCAATACGGCCGCAAGTGGGTGTCTGGAGTCGGAGCCCAGACCCCAGAGGAGCTGCTCAAGCTGGTCATGATGGAGCAGTTCTATGAAGCGTGCCCACCCAAACTGAGGATGTGGCTCAAGGACCGAAGACCAGAGACCCCCCAGGAGGCCGGGAGGCTGGCGGATGAGTTCACGGAGAGCCAGTCCGGGTGTGAACGGGAGTCCCGGAGAGAAGGGGAATCGCGCAGAGACCGGATCTCGGCTGAGCGACGGAGGGAGTCAACTACGAGGCGAGGCCAAGGAACAGGTCGTCTGTGCCCCAGAGAACCTGGACAGAGACAGCCCAAAGCCTAACTTGCCAGCGCTGTGGGCAAAAAGGCCACAAGAGGGCTCGGTGCACCAGGCACCAAGACCTGGGATTTCCCAGGGTTAACTGGCTGGGGTGGGAGGAAGGGCAGGCCGCCCCAGAGGCTGGGGCCAGCAGGCAAAGCTCAGCTCAGAGAGAGGGGAAGGATGCTCAGTGCACCTCCCCTGGGAGGTCTGACCCTCGGGAGGCAGATTTCTCCATGTACCGGGTGGGGGCAGGACGGCCCCTGCGGAGCGAGTGCCTCATACCCCTGGAGGTGGATGGCAGGGAGGTGACGGGTTTCTGGGACACGGGGGCGGAGGTGATGCTGGCCCAGCCTGAGGTCATAGCCCCAGACCACATGGTCCCTAATACTCAGCTGACCCTGAGGGGCATAGATGGGACCCCATTTAAGGTGCCTATAGCCCGGGTGCATCTGAAATGGGGGGCCAACGAGGGCCCCAAGGAAGTGGGGGTCACCAGCACTTGCCCACAGAGGTGCTGATGGGGGGTGACCTAGAGGAGTGGCCAGACAGACCCCACAGGGCCCTGGTCACCGCCCGTAGCCAGAGCCAGCGAGGGGCTAGCGACCCTGACCCACGGGAGGGCTCCCTGCTGGGGGCTCAGGGCCCCATCCCAGGGGACACTGGGTCCAACCAGGCTGGGACTCCGGACCTAGGCAAAGGGGGAACAGGTCCCGATCCCTGCCCCAGTGGCTGAATTCCAGGCTGAGGTGCAGGCAGACCCCTCCTTGCAGAGGCTGAGGGACCAGGCTGGCCTCCGTGCAGCTCGGCCCCCGGGGAGAGGTGGCCAGGAGAGATTCCTGCGGGGGCGTGGACTCCTGTTCCGGAAATGGCTTCCCCCCAGGAAGGTGAGGGCATGGGGGGTCCAGCGGCAGCTGGTCGTCCCCCGAAAGTATCGCCGCAAGCAGCTGTATTTGGCCCACGACGTCCCCTTTGCGGGCCACCGGGGGATCCGGAGCACCCGGCTGAAGCTGCTCCAATACGTCTACTGGCCGGGGGTATTTGCGGCTGTGCAGCGGTACTGCCGGTCCTGCGACTCCTGCCAGAGTGGCGGGAAGGCCCAAGATGGGAGGAAAGCTGCTTGGGGGCCCCTACCCCATACAGAGGAGCGGTTCTGTAAGGCAGCATTAGAGATAGTGGGGCCTGTCGGCCAGGCGACCCGGATGGGGAATAAATACATCCTGGTAGCCGTGGATACAGCTACCCACTACCCCGGGGCTGTGGCTCTGCCCTCTAGCGAGGCAGACGCGCTGCTGGCCCTGTTCAGCAGGGGGAGTTCCCCCAGGAGTCCTCACGGACCAGTGACCCCACTTCATGTCGGCCCTGCTCCAGTGCTTGTGGGAGAAGCTCACCTGGACCCCAAAGTATGGCGCTGGTGGGGAGGTTCATGGGGACCCTGAAGCAGATACTGGAGGCCTTTATGCTCCGGCACCCACAGGACTCGGACAAGTACCTGCCCCCCCTGCTGCCTGCACAGGGGGAGGCGCCCCGAGGGTCTTCCAGGCTCTCCCAGACCGAGCCGGGGTGCAGAGGGGGAAGGACCCCACGAGGAGTAACGGTAGTTCGGAATAGGAAGCCTAGTCTGAACTACCTAGTCCGTGCTGCGTGTAGCCGCGGGCACGGAGTCCGCACTAGGAGACATTTAAAAATGGCGGCGCCGGCAACATGCAAATGAAGCCCGGGAAATTCAAATCGCGGGCTTCATTTGCAACTCCGGTTGCCTACATTCGAACTAGGGGGGTAGTGTAGACAGACCCTTTAAGACTGCCTCCTATTACTTTATTTGGGTGTCCGCTGGGGTAAGTAACACGTCCTTATTTACCTTCTCCACACCAGCCACGATTTTATAGTTCTCTGTCATGTCCCCCCTTAGCCAAGCTGTGAAGTCCCAGTCTTACTGATCTCACCTCACATGGCAGCTGCTCCAAGCCTCTCGTCAGTTTAGTTGTCCTCTGCTGTATCCTTTCCCACCCCAACGTTGCTTCTGAAGCACTTTTTGCTCTGCGGCTGAAGGCCAATGTGTGATTATTTCACGCAGGCTGCTGCAGAGCCTCCAGCAGGGAGCGATTTTGAGGCCCCACATCTGAGCAGCTGAATGAGCTAGGAAAGCTAGGAAAGCCCTTAGCTCCCATCACAAGCCTGCTGTGTCCGCCAGGCCCTGCCTGTCCTCGATTTAAGAGTCATTCTCCTACCGGACCTGCTCTTCGCAGGTGCTTACCCCCGGCCAATGGCATGTGGCCACGCAGCCCCGCGGGCGTCCAGCCAGCCTAGGCCAGCGGGAATGACAGCCATGTCCCCGGCACGGCCTGTCACGCTGGAGGGAATTCGTACAGCAGGTTCTCTCTGGCAGCGCCCACACTCGTGAGGTGCTGAGTGCCTTGGCCCAGGGGGCCTGGCCTGATGGGCACAGCAGGTCCCCAAGGTCATAATTAGCTGCCTCCCAGCCTAAGGGAGGGGCTAATTAGGGTCAAGTGGCAGCCTGATAAACACCTGGGTCTCCTCAAAGGGCAGAGCAAGGAACAGCCGTGCCAGCTTGGGCTCCTGGGCCTCGGGGCTCTATCCCAGGGCAGGGGGATGGAAAGGGCGAGCCCTGAGCACACAGTGTGGGTAAAGGAGAAGCCCCGGGGAGGTGGTCACTTGGACTTTGGTTACCCTGAAGGAAGTTCAACGTGACTCGGCACCTTGGTCAGAGGGCTACAGCACATCAGAGACTCCTAGACTGTAAGGTCAGAAGGGACCATTCTGATCATCTAGTCTGACCCCCTGCACAGTGCAGGCCACAGAATCTCACCCACCCCTCCCAGAATAATCCTCTCACCTAGATCTCCGATATTGAAGCCTTCAAATACTTTGAAGACCCCAAGACGCAGAGACTCCTCCAGCTGTGATCTGTGCCCCATGCTACAGAGGAAGGCGAAAAACCTCCAGGGCCGCTGCCACTCTACCCTGGAGGAAAATTCCTTCCTGACCCCAAATATGGCGACCAGCTAAACCCTGAGCATGTGGGCAAGACTCACCAGCCAGACACCCAGAAAGTTCTCTATAGTAACTTCTATCATCCCTCCATTGACCTATTTCCCACTGATAATGAATGGTCAATTAGTTACCAAGATCCTGTTACATCAGCCCAGCCTATGGCGGGGAGGCGGAGAGGCCTGCCCCGGAGAGGAAAGCGAGGCAGGGAGTAGCTGCCGCACCGCACTCCGCCAGCAGGGGGCACCGTGGAGCAGGAGGTGGGGGTTGCAGTAGGTACATGCTGAGGACACCCTACCCCCACAGGACCATCCTCCACTGCGGACTGGAGGGGGAGGTCATTGGGTCTCCAAGAGCTTCCCTGTTGTGGGATGTTTGTAGCAAGCAAAGCCAGTGCAGTGGCCTGGTCCCAGCTCCAGGCATTGCGGGCACAGACCCCCACCTCCCCTCAGCCAGGCAGTGCTCTTCCCCATCCTGCCCCCTCCCTTCCCTTCCCCCATGCCCTCCTGACCCTGCCTCGCTCTGCCAGCCTTTGCCCTGCCGCCCCCCTGGAGGCACCCCCTCCCCACTCCTCCCCCTCCCTCCCGGAGCTTCCTGAACGCTGCACATCAGCTGGTTGCGCCTCTGGAAGCACTGGGAGGGCAGGGGAGGAGTGGGTCAGCGGGGGGCACCAGTGGGCAAGAGGCCTCGGGGGAGGGGCAGAGGGAGGGAATTCGGCTGCCTGAGGGTGCTCCAGCCCCAAGCCAGGCTGTGATTCAGGTTTGAGCCCAGATCCCCCGTCCATCCGCACACAGATCAGCACCAGGAACCCCGTCCTAGGAGAGTATGTGTGAGTGTGAGTGTGAGTGTGAGTGTGAGTGAGTGTGAGTGTGAGTGTGAGTGAGTGTGTGAGTGTGAGTGAGTGTGAGTGTGAGTGAGTGTGTGAGTGTGAGTGAGTGAGTGTGTGTGAGTGTGTGTGTACCCAAGCCCAGCTGTCACTCAGTCCTTTTGCAGTGTGGACGCAGCTCAAGCCACAGGTCTCCGCAGGGCGGGTGTGCATTGACCACAGCCACAACTGGGGGCCGGGGCCACGTCGCGGCGCCCAGCGAGGAGCCAGCGGCGCAGCGGCAGGGACGGGGCCCGAGCTGGCTCTGGCACTTCTTCAGCAGCTCGGCCCGCTGCCCAAGTTTAGCTGATTCTTGGGATTTCGAGGGGCTGCTCTAAGCTGCGTACCCCCGTCTGGGAGGCGCTGGAGGGCCGGGATTAAAATGCAGCCAGCGTTACAGGCGCACGGCGGGAATCAGTATTCCAGCACAAGCCTCTCTTCCATTGAGTGTCTGCAAGGCGGGTTGCCATGGAGACCTAGCGCCAGGGCAACAGAATCTCCTGTCAGCAAGCAGCCCACAGGTGGAAGATGCTCCAATGGCAGCCCGGCCGCGCAGAGGCTGGCGGGCCGTTCATCTCGAGACAGCCTGCGTCGTCAATGAGGCCGGGCTGGGATACGTGAGGACACATGCCAATGAGGGCAAGGACATGGCAGACCCGCGGAGAAAGGTGGTTTCAAGGCAGAGGGGGAGAGTTTTGTGCACGGGCCTGGAGTGATTGGATTTCTCTCTCTCTCCCCCCTCTTGCCCTTCAGCGTTGATTTCAAAAAGCCCGAGTCACCCTCAGAAAGGTACGTAAGAAAAACAAAGGGCCTGTCCGCTGGGTGCAGGAGGCCTTTGACCTGGCAAACATGGAAGAAATGACAAGAAGCAAAAGCCAAGGAGAAGGAGGCTTTCCTGGGGGCGATGGAACAAGAGCTAACTCCCCAGAGCGTCTCTTCTGGGATGAGGTGAATTGAATCGGGTCTCAGTGTCATTCTGGGGGTACCTTCCCCCGCCCAGAGTGTGGCTGTCATACTCCTCCATCCAATGGCCTACTCGGAAGGGCTTTGTGACACACTGGCCCGCACTGTACAAACAGCAGAGGAAAACAAAGCTTCTGTCTAGTTTTGAATCGGCCCTGGGATGGGACTGTCTATGGGGACCATTCTCCATTGACGGGCCAAATCCTCTGCTGGTGTCCACTAGTGCAGATTCACTGATGTCAATGGGGCTGGGCCAATTTACAGCAGCCGACAGTTTGGGAGAAGTCCACTGCTGAGTGAAGGAGCCACCGGAGCCGTGCAGTTTCTTCTATTTTCTGGCCCATCAAGTATCTTTCTCCCTGGTTTCTCAGCTGCCAGGGCAGGTTAGGACAAGAATTAGTTCTTCAGTTGCCACGCACAATAACAAAGACTGACACTTCTCTCATTTCTCTCCTCCAGAGAGCGCGGAAACACTGGCATACAAGGCTCATTTTGCCTGGCGTGGAAATACAGCCACCTGGGGTGGAAGGATACATACAGCAATGCCAGGGAGTGTGAAATGAAATCACCCTCAGCAAGAACATGGGGGAATTTGGCCAACACAATGAGCCCCTCCCAAACTCTGCTCTCTCCCCACTTGTGATGCCAAAAGAAGACACTGCTCACTGTAGATTGTGCAGACCTTTCTGGCATGACCTCACTCCTCCTGTCCTGTTTGCTTGGACAGAGTAACAACGTTGGCATTAAACGTGTCATCAGTAGGCTCCAGTGTTAACTCATGATTGAGAGGAATGGGAACAGTCTGTCTGGAGGCTCAGGCGGGTGCCACCACATCTGTTACTCTCAGCTCATCTTATGAAGCACTGACTCAGGAGCCTCTGCCAGCCAGAAAGCGTCAGGGTGACCTTTTTAAAAAGCTAACACTTCCCAACACGGGGTGGGACTCTGGGGAGAGCACCATGCTGCTACAACCCAGTCTAGCTTGACCTTGATGCCTGTTACACATGATGGAGTCTAGGTTACTGTTAAAGAGGCTCACTTACCTCACCATTCGCATATCGCTTCTGGCGTTGGCCTTTTGCCATCTGAAGCACTGAAGAAAGCTGATCTCAAAAGACAAGGCAGACAAAGGTGGGAGAGGAAAGTGACTTGCCCATGAGCAAACAGTAGGTCATTGGCGGAGCGGGGGCTAGCACCCACCTCTCCAGCTCCTGGTGGCAGCAGCCGTCTGTCACTCTGAGTCTGTACAGCACCTGGCACAGTGGGGCTCACAGCTTGGTTGACACTCCTGCACCACAAATAATCACCAGATGCAGCTAGCAGCTGCTGTTTCCTTTGCGGGCTGTGAGGCAACATTGGTTTCCTTCCACACACAAGCGCACGGAGGCTACGTATAGACTGGCAGGATTTTCCGGAAATGCTTTTAATGGAAAAGTTTTCCGTTAAAAGCATTTGCGGAAAAGAGCATCTAGATTGGCATCTAGATTGACACTTTTTGCGGAAAAGCGTCCGTGCCAATCTAGACGCGCTTTTGTGCAAAAAAGCCCCGATGGCCATTTTCGCGATCGGGGCTTTTTTGCGCAAAACAAATCTGAGCTGTCTACACTGGCCCTCTTGTGCAAAAGGGACTTTTGCCCGAACGGGAGCAGAATAGTATTTCTGCAAGAAGCACTGATTTCTTACAGTAGGAAGTCAGTGCTTTTGTGGAAATTCAAGCGGCCAGTGTAGACAGCTGGCAAGTTTTTCCGAAAAAACGGCTGATTTTCTGGAAAAACTGGCCAGTCTAGACACAGCTGGAGTGTTTTCTTGCTAGCTGAGCCGGGGTGTGAGTGGTGGGTGAACCCCCTCCTGGCGGCCAGGCCTCGGCGCTGCCCCCACTGAGTCGGAAGGGGTAGCGGCATCGTGGCAAGGACGTTGCTTGGGTGCCAGCCTTGCTTGTGGGTTCTCACAAAGAACAAGAAAGTGACGGGGGGGGGGGGCGTTCATCCTGCCAGCTGTGGAGCTAACGGGCAAACAAATGGCCGCCCTGAATCCCCAGTGAGCTTTCCTGCTGCGCGCACACTCCCCAGGCAGGCCTGCTGCTTGCTGAGGCCACCGCCCTGGGCTTCCCTCCTGCCCTCCCCACCAAGAGCCCTTGGCTCCTGGCTCCTTGAAGTCAGGGGTGAAGCGATTAAGTGACTTCCCCAAGTCGCACAGGACATCTGTAGCAAAGCCAGATGGCCCCTGTGCTCCATCTCCTCAGGGGTGTCCTTTCCAGCACAAGCAGACAGGCCTGTGCTAGCTCCGATGCCACTAGCTTGCTAAAAGCAGCAGTGCTGGGACAGGGGGCGGTGGGCGCCAGCCCCTCTGAAACCCGAGGTGCAGAGTTGGGCACTAGCCCAGCCACGGCCCATGCAGCTACACTGGCGTTTGTCACACGCTAGCTCCGAGCTGGCATGGGCACCTCTACAGCCCCGCTCCGACGCGCACACACCCAGAGCCAGCAGGGCCCTGCGGCCCTGTGGGGCGAGGTGTTCTACCGAGTCCTAGCAACAATGGGCAAGAAATGCCAATTATTTGTCAAGAAAAAATTAGGGAAAATGTTTTTTTAAACCTTCCTCCCCCCATTCATTTCATGATACAGGGTTTTTTTGGGGGGGAGGAAGGGTCCAAAAGGCATTTTGGTTTAAAAAAATTGATTTTCAAAACCCAATCACTGATTGTTTTGAACTGAAAATCAAACAAAAAGTGGAACATTTTCACTGTCGAGTTTTCCGATTCTGAGTTAGAGTCAGTGTGTGTGTGTGTGTGTGTGTGTGTGAGTTAGAGTCAGTGTGTGTGTGTGTGTGTGTGTATGTGGGTGGGTGTGTGTGTGTGTGTGTGTGTGTGTGTGTGTGTTTTGGTTTTCTCCAAACTGCCATTTCCCATCCAAAAATCCTGCAGTGTGCCCAGTTTTCATGACTAATCAGTTGGCCATGCTAAACAGGCCCTCCGCCTCACAGTGAAGAACTGGGAACCGCCGTGGGCCAGTGGGCTGTGCAGTTGTACTTGCGGCGTAGTTACCCTCCGCACCCTTTGTAGACAGCTTCCCCTCGGAACCTGCTTTGCTCCCCTTCTTATGGGTGGGTAATGATAATGATCATAATAAAACCCGCTCCCTCCGACACCTGTTGCCTTGTGAACCACATGCCCTCTCCTGGCGACTGACAAGACTCATGCTCCAGAAGGACCTGCAGCGACAGGCTGACAGCGAAGCCGTGAACCATGTGGAAGGGGACTGTTACCCCTCACTAAAACTCTGTGGGAGTTTTTGGTTTGCCAGCTCGCAGTATCTGAGGGGGAAGAGTTCATGAGACTGACTGGCCCAGAGACAATGGAAAGCAGCCAGCACTCCAGCTCAGCCTGATTGACAGGTTGGACAGGCCAGTGAGGAAGGGGAGAGGCCAGGCCCCGTGCTCCCTGTGAGCTGGGATTGTTCTGGCTCTCTCTGAACAAACAAGCTGTGCTGCAAAGACAGAGAGCTGAAATAGGAGGACAAGCTGTGTGAAGAAGTCCTGCAAAAACAGGGAGCTGAGAGACAGCCTGAGCAAAGCAAGCTGTGTGCTGAGGGGCAGTTTTTGCAGAGCTGAGCCTGACACACACAGCTCAAGGAGCGCAGACCCTGTGTTGAGCAGCAGACTGGCAGTGCTCAGAGAGCCAAAAGGAACAGAGAAGCAACGCAAGGAGCTAGAGACTGGCCACACAGCACAGCCTGCAGCTGGATGTGGTGAGCAGCTGGGACCTGCAAAGTGTGGGGAGAGGCTCTGGACTGGGAGAGGGGTCTGGCCACTTCGAGCTTGAGGCAGTGTGGGCACTGCCAGAGCAAGCGTGTCCAGCCTGCAGCCCCCCCGCTGCACATCCAAGGCCTCTAAGGAAGAGACTGTGGACTGTCCTTACATTCTGCAGGCTGCTGTGTTGATGTCCCTGTGCTACAGAGCAGGGCTGTGTGTTCTCATTTAACCAGTCTCATTGTTTCTTATTCTTTTCTCTTTAATCAGTTGTTGTTTAATAAATTGTATTTGCTTTGAACCTTATGAAGTGATCACTGGACCAAGAAGGCCGGCAGTGTGAAGAGAGCACCTCGGAGTGGGGACACCCTAACTCCTGCCCCTAGTGACTACAAGGTCAGGGATTAAGCCCCAGGAAAACTGGGCCCAGCCTTGTTGGGGTTTCAAGGGCCCTGCTACTCCGGAGAGTGGAGGGGGAGCCCTCAGGATCAGGGAGCCGTGGGGTAAAGGAAGTGGGAGCGGGGACTCAGATCCTTTCGCTTGTTCATTTCACTGGGGTGTATAGAAGCCAGGAAAGTTCCCCACAATAGCGGGATCATTCCCCCGCTTACACATGGCAAGGCCTGGCTGAGAATTGACACCCACGTGCAATGCTAAGTGTGGGGCTGGAGGCTGCCGGCGCATGAGGCAAGATTTGGGTTAGTCACTGTGACGGCGCGTTGGGGGTTCCCCGTCTCCTGCACCCCGAAATGGCACAAACAGACTGCACCAGCCGGTGGAATAGAGGAAGTTTATTGCCTCTCCAGGATACAGCACAGCACAGATGTAGTCTGGCCACAGAGCTGGGCTAGGATGCCTCAGGCCCCCTTGAGATGGGGGAGACTGGGCCCCTAAACTCCAGCCCCTTCTCCTAGGCTCTCCTCCATGCTCTCCCACAGTAACTAACTAAATTCCCTTGCAGCCCTACCCCCCAGTCAGGGCCGCATTCCACCTTCCTTTGTTCCTCTCCATGGGGGGTGTCTGGCCACTGGTTCAACCAGTTTGGCCTTACCTCTGCCTAGCGAGGTTTTCCCTGTTGGGTCTTGCTCCAGACAGCAGGGGTCACCACAGCCCAGCAATTACCCCCACTACGTCACAGTCACTCAGAGGCTGGCTCAGGAGACCGGTAGTGCTTCCCGGAGGGTTCTGCGCTGTGAAAGATTTGGGCCCATCTGTCCCTGGGGGCGAAATTTCCCAGTGGAGAGTTTGCACAGGAGGATCTATGGGGGGAGCAGGTACCCTGGGAACAGGGAAATAATGTATGATCTCAGAGCAGGGAAGGGGTTACATTCGTATGGGTCTCAGGTAGAGGGTTAAGTTCCCCACACCTGGGAGTGGAGGCTGGGTGAATACAGGGCTCTGGTTCCCCACAGGGGAGGGGTGGGAGACCCAGCCAACAACAGGGGCTCGGCTCAAATGGGAGGGTTTTCCCCTGGTGCAGCTGGAAACCGCTGGAGCTCAGGATGTGAACTGTGCATGAGCTCTTACCCTGGCCACCTCCATTTGTGTGAAGCAGGCTGTGGCCTGATGTGTGACCAGTCCCAGCCTGCCTGAGACAGTCTGTGTGCATGTGGGGAAAACAATGTCACACACCAGGGGGCTGAGTGTAAAAATGGCCCCAGGGGTTGGGAAATGAACACTCAGTACCCAAAACCAGGTCAGTTCCAGACTAGTCGAGTTCCTCTGAACTTGGAACTTTCCTAACCACCTCACCCAGCACTGACAGACCTGGACTCCACAGACTCATCTCTTTTTGAGCCCATTTATACCTTTGGTCTTTACAACATGCCCCAGCAAGGAGTTCCACAGGTGTGCTGTGTGAAGAAGTATTTCCTTATGTTTGTTTTAAACCTGCTGCCTATTAATTTCATCTGATGACCCCTAATTCTTGCATTATGGGAAGGGGCAGATAACACTTCTCCATTCACTTTCTCCACACCAGGCATGATTTTGTAGCCTTCTGTCGCATCCCCCCAAATGGTGTCTTTTCCCAGCTAGTCTGAAAACCCCCACTGCTTGTGTTTTCCTGTCTAGGCTCTCCCTTGGAGACGTTGCAATTACTTGATTAGCGTGTTGCTCCAACTGCAAATCGGCTCGTGGTGCGAAGTATGAAGTGCTCGGTTTACACATAGACAGACCGAGAGAGAAACATCATCTCCCGGAAGGAAATCGCTCTCTCACCTGTTGGGGAGTGTAATGTTCAGCAGTGACGTGTAACTCCTCACGTATTATCCAGCCGGACATCGCACGGTAATTCTGAGGGCTGGTGTGACACAGGCTCACCCTTTGGTGAAGTGCAGGGCCGGCCTTGCCATGAGGTGAACTGAGGCGGCCGCCTCGGGTGCCAGACTGGGGGCGCCATAGGACCCAGGGTGTAGACAATTGTGTCTGTGCTGGTGCAGCATGGGGGCATGGGGCATCAGTTGAGCTCCCGGCCTCAGGTGCCACAGTGCTGTGGGCCGGCCCTGGTGAAGTAGTTTGTAGATACCTGGGATAGGGGATTCCCCGTTTGCAGCCCACGCCCTCTGCCAGGGGGCACCACAGGCCCTTGGGTCACATGGAAAAGGTCAAGGAGAGGGCTGGGGCAAACGGGCACGGGCAGGACAGCCAGGCGGGGGCCATGGGGCAGGAGGGGCCTTGGCCAGAAGGGGTGGACTGGGGCAGCCAGACCTCAGCGCTGTGGGGATTGTTCTGGAATCGCTAGGCCCTGGGCAGTTGCCCCTCCCTCCAGCAGGCCTGGGTGCACAGGGCGCCGTGTGCTCTGGGCGGCGGACCCCCTGCTCGGGCTGGAGTCTCAGGCTGGCCCCGCGCCCCCCAGCCACGGAGCGGGGAACAGGGGAGGCGCCATGCTGTGCCCAGGGTGCCAGGGGCTCCGTGGTCCAGTTCTGGCTCGAGGGCTGCTGGGGTCAAGGTGGCGGGGCGCTTCCTGCGAGGGTTCCTCCCGCGGCTCCTGCTGCCAGGGGGGTGTCCCGCCTCTTCCCGCGGAGGGTGGCAAAGGTCCGTCTCTGCTGACTCCTCGCCCCACACGAAAGCGCTGCTGCGTGCCGGCGCGAGTCGCCTCAGCCTGTGTTCTGTCGGGCCGAGCTCGTCTTCAGCCTGGCTTCCGCACCGAGCAAATGGCATTTGCAGCCCAACCAATCGCGGCGCTCCAGAACCTCCTGGTGCCGATAGCGGCAGCCTGCCCAACTCCACCCGGTCACGGGTGTCTCCAGGGATCGCTGCCTCGGTCTCGTGTGCAGGCGCTGAGGAGTCGGGGAGGGGTGCGCTGCAAAGTCAGGGGCAGCCGGGGTAGGTGGAGGCCTGAAATCCGAGCTTAGTGACACTGCTGTGAACTTCCTGCGATCCACCACACCTGCCTGTCCAGGCCTCCTGCTTTGTCTTTGGCATCTTCCATGCCGTCTCCTCCCTCAGCTCCAGTTATCACTGGCATCCGGCACCAGTCGACCCTCGGGATTTGTCCAGGAAGCCGATGTGCTAGGCGCTGTACGCACAGAACATAAGGACAGGCTCTGCCCCCAAGAGCTTACAGGCTGAGAGTGCTTCTCTCCAGTGAAATAATGGAGCCGTCTATTTCACCAGGAGGGTGGGGAAGCGCTGGGCTGGGTTCCCTATGGAGGGGGTGGAGTCTCCATCCCTAGAGGTGTTTAAGTCTCGGCTTGACAAAGCCCTGGCCGGGTTGATTGAGTTGGGATTGGTCCTGCCTAGAGCAGGGGGCTGGACTTGACGACTCCTGAGGGCTCTTCCAGCTCCATGGTTCTGTGATTCTAAGCCCGTTACATCTGGCCTTCCCTTCCGTGGACATGAAGAACAATTGACGAGGGCTGTTGCAAAGAGGATGGTTAACACATCCGACGACTCTTAGCAGGGCCTGCCCTTGGTCTTCTACACATGCCCAGAAGGAGCTTTTTTAACCTTTTCTCATAGGCCAGGTTTTCCAAATATTTTCTCACTTTTATTGCTCTCCTCTGGACCCTCTCCCATTTCCCCACATCTTTGTTCAAGGGCGGAGCCCAGACCTGGACTCAGGAGGCCCGGGGAGGCCTTGCGAGAGCCAAGTAGAGCGGAACAGTTACCACCTGTGTCTTACACCCGACACCCTTTTCATGCACCCCAGAGCGGCATTTGCCTGGTCTGCAACCACAGCACAGTGTTGACTCATATTCAGTCACTTGGCACCTGCAGGTCCTCTGCAATCAGTAGGAAACCCAGGAAATTCAAGTGGGAAGACGGCGCTAAAACCAACCTGAGCATGCTGACGTGTGGACATGCCCCGGGAAGACCTCCCGGCTGTGGGAACGCCTCCCTGTAGTGCCGTGTGGTGGCCCCGGTCACATTACAATGATCTTTTTTAAAGGGATGTTTTATTTTCCCCCTGTTCAAGGTCTAAAGCAGCCTTTGACCTTCATGGGAGCCAGGCCCAAGAGGGGGGCAGAGAGCCGGTCTGCAGGTGTGAACGGCACAAGCTCACTGCAGGGGGTGCAAGAGGATATATCTGGAGGAAAATCGTTGCAGCGCCAGCGGCCGAGCTGGGAAGGTTTCCGGGGAATCCCAGCTGCTAGGCAGAGATGAGTTTGCACGTGACTGCGATCTTGGGCAGAGGCACCGCGTCCCAGAGGAGGGAGTTGGTAAGTCTCTGTGCCCAGCTCTAGGGCTTAGATTGGCATTTTGCAATTTGCTCTGAATAAGGCTCCCACGGATGCTGTCAGCCCCGACGACTGGGCAGGGCCACCCAGACCGCTGCCAGGGCCCGAAGATTCCCTGGGACCCCCAGGACCCTCGCTGGCACCTGGACCCAGAGCCCATGGACATGCTGCCAGCCCCTTCGTCCCCCGTGGACCCTGCAGATCCATTGTGGAGCCAAGTGCAGCCCCGGGGGAACCGGGAGCAGCCCAGGAGTAGCGGAGACGGAGCTCAGCTGCTTGGCGTGTTGCAGTCAGGATCCCTGCCGACCCAGAGACAGTCTCTTAGGGCCCTGGGCTGGGATGCAGTGGAGCGGATGGGCCTGCAACGCCAACTTACCACCGGCTGAGATGCTGCCTTGGGTCGCCTAATGGGAGTCCCGCCGGGGCCTGATCCTCAGCCAGGGCGAGGCAGCTGTCCGCTAGCCCTCCCTCAGTGTTGCCCTATAGCTAGCTGGGGGTGGATTCCCGTGGCGTAGCACTGCCGTAGCTGCTTCGGTCACCACCCCAGCTCTAACCGGGGGGACTGGCTGGGCTCCCGTACGCCCAGCTGATCACCCCAGCTCCCAGAATAGCTTCTAGTGTACCTCAGTGGGCCAGCCTGGCACAGAAGCCCAGCGTCGGAGGCTGTCCCAACCGTTCCCGCCACAGCCCCCGAGCTGGGCCAGAAGTCAAGTAAATTCCCGCTTGGGGGCCAGAGCCTCAGCTGGTGTAAATCAGTGCAGCACAGGAGCCGCCTGGCTTTACCCCTGCTCAGGACGTGGCCTGGGAGGGCTGGGGAAGGTCTATTCCCCCAGCTGCAGAGTCTGGCGACCGGTGGGTGCTGAGTCACCCTAGCAAGTGCAGGAGCAGGGAAGGAAACAGAAAGGGACACAAGGTCTGTGAAGCTGCCTGGAGCCGCGCAAAGGGCTTTCCAAAGCGGCGGGGAGCGAGTGGGGCGCAGAGAGCGGGGAGGCGGAGGAGGGCTGGCCAGGTGGCAGGGGAGGGGTGACCGGCAGACCCCAAGTGGAGTACATCTGCCAGGAGAGGGCATTTAGCCCCAAGGCAGCGTGCGCGGCTGGGAGCCCCTCTCAGGAGATCATGGCAGTGTCATGGCCGGCAGGGCTGGCTTTAGGAAGTGCGGGGCCCAATTCGAACCATTTCCACAGGGCCCTGGCAGCCAGGAATTTTGGTTGAGCAAAAAAACCCCAAACCCCACCATACCCAAAAAAAGAGTCACAGCCCCTTGGAATCCAGGGAAGCCGCCGCGCTCCTCCTCCGGGCCGACGCCCCCTCCCGCAGCGCGCCCGTATGCCACTGAGCTGCGGGAGGGGAGCGGCCTCTTAGGCGCGGGGCCCGATTCGGGGGAATCGGTCAAATCGGCCTAACGCCGGCCCTGATGGCTGCAGAGACAAAGCCCTTGTCATCCATCCATTCGCTGGCCTGGCTGCCAGGCGCCCCGGAGCAGACGCGTCTCACCAGGAGGCGCGCTCGGAAGAGGCCTTAGGCAAGAGCTCCTGAGTTAGGGCCGGCGCTGGGGGCCTGCCGCTGGAGGGAAGAGGGCGAAGGAAACAAGAAGCTCTTTCTCCAGCCACGCTCGGGCTGCTGTAAACCAGCTGTGCAATGGGGCTCATTCTATCCCAGCCAGGAGCAGGTCCTCTGTGTGCACCCCCTGGGGCTCTGATCACAGCAACTCGGGCCACCTCCCCTTTGCCATGCCACGGGCTGCACTTGGCCCTGCCCTGGGGTGCGCCTTGTTGAGCACAAACAGTGTCAGGGCACCAGCTTCCCATCAGCCACTGCCTAAGAGACAGCTCCGCCATGCACCCACCACACAGGGCCGGCCCAAGGGGTTTAGGTGCCCTAGGCGAGCAATGACTTTGGCACCTCCCCCGCCACACTCAAAACAGAGCAAAATGACAGGTGTCAAGTGAAATGTTACCTTTAGTTATGTGGCCCTGGACATGAACAACCTAAAAATAAAAACCATAGAATCCTAGAGCTGGAAGAGCCCTCAGGAGTCATCAAGTCCAGCCCCCTGCCCAAGGCAGGACCAACCCAACTAAACCATCCTAGCCAGGGCTTGGTCAACCCGGGACTTAAAAACCTCCAGGGATGGAGATTCCACCCTCCCGCCCCCCAGGGAACCCATCCCGGGGCTTCCCCTCCTACCTGGGGAAATCGTTTTTCCTAATATCCAACCTAGACCTCCCCCACTCCTGTCAATACCCCTCCCACCAGCATTGATCTCTTCTACTTCTCACTAGTGCCGGCACAATTCGTGTGTGGAGGGCAAGCCGCCCCGGAGCGACACTTTGAAGTGTTCACCCTTTTGAGCTGTACACGCTGCGTCTGGTCAGCACTACAAACAGCTGCATTTCGAGCCGCAATTGTCTTCCTTGGGGTCCCGGTTGTCACACGTGAGAACAGCCGACTGGCGAGCAACACTGACCCAGTGGTGTGACTGGGCAGACCCCCGCCTCAGGCAACACACAGGCAGCGCACTCTGGAAGCTGTGCCTTGACCCATTTTACCTGTATTTACGTACACAGCCAGGCACCACAATGGGCTGTGACTCACAGAACTCAGAGCCTGACGCAGCCGCGCCGCCTGACAACACAACATTCGATACTGGCGTTTATAAAAGACCAGAAGATTTCTCTGGCAGTGCTCAGCTCCGGAAATAAGCTTTCTTTCTCTTCATTGGAATCCTTGCTCGGGGATGGGAATGGGGGCTCAGGTTGCAGGCTGCCCCCAGAAGAGAGGACAACCCCAACCCCCTCTCACCGCAGCAGCGTGGGGCTAGGTGGGAAGCGCCTCTCCATGGCCGCTGCAGCTGCAATGGGCACAGCTGGCGGAGGGGTGCATGTCCCCCGCTGGGGAACAGACACACAAACAAACACTCTGATAGCTTTCCCTTTCTCCACCCTGCTTCCTGCTGCCCCCGTGGGGTTAGAACTGCCCTGGTTCCTATCGGTCCCTTGCTGCCCCTGTGGTCATTCTGCAGTATAACTGTCCCTCCTAGCTGCTGCTTTACATTTTGTGAGACACAACCAAATTGCAGGCACATCCCATATTACTGTATTTTAAATAGAGAAAAAATTCACTTTCATCTGAGTTGATGCCCCTTACAGCTGGGGCCCTAGTGCACCCATACGGTCGGGCCTGCCCTGCCACCCCACACATCCCTGTGGGCGCCTTTGTGATGGCAGCCTCAGCTGAGGCATTGCCTTTGGCAAGTGTCTTGTTTGGAACCCAAGGAGGCTGGCGGAGAGTTTCCACAGCCCGTTCCTCAGCTCTCACGCTGTGTGCTGCACCGAGGCACCCAACTCCCTTTGAACTCCAATAGGAGTTAGGTACCCTTCTGGGTGGATTCTTCCGTAACTGAGTGCATCGTCTGCAGAAGCAGCTGAGACTAATCACTGTTGAGACAGGGCCCCCAGTTCAGCCGGGTAAATAAGCGTCTGTCCCATTGTTAAGCATGTGCCACCAATAGGGCTGGTCACAAGCTAGGCATGTGCCTTGCTGGCTTGGGGCCAGGACACTGGACTAGAAAGCCCCCCGGTCCGGTCTATGACGGCAATTTCAGGAGCATTGGTAAACTCTGGATCACCGGAGATTGGAGAGTTTGTTGTTACTGCAACACATTTTGCCATAATCACAGAAACTGTCAGACTTTCAGGCCTGCTTCCCATTTCATATCTCGGTGCGCCACACCAGCTCTGCCTTCTAAATTTAGCTCTTCTGGGAGTGAAGGGGGGGTGCAGGGGCTGGGGTTTGCCTTCTGCTTCCCTTGCCTCGTCAAAGAGAGTTTGACTTGAAAGGATCCTGGTTCTAAGTGAAGGTGACAGAGAACATGCCTCATTAAAAATGTTCAAGTGACATTCCGGGTGCAGCGGATTGCCTTTGAAATCTCTCATGTTACCAATACCCCACAGCAGCAGCGGCTCAGAGAGACTGTCGAGGAGGCATTAAGAATCTCATTTTACAGCTCTCGTCAATTTTGCAGTGTCTCTCCCCGGTAAAGCCTTGGATAGCTAGCGAGTGGGCATGTTTTCCAGACTAGTAAATGAAAATAGATTTATAAGGCCCACGCTTCCCAGCCTTCCCCCGGCACCAAACTTCCCACCCCCTAAAACAGCTCATTTGCTAGGTAATGAGTTGTTTTCATCTAATTATAACTCTGCCTCCCTAATCCTGCTTCCCCGGGTGCCCTGGGCTATGAGATGTTTAGGCAAAAGAGACTTTGCTGCTCAAAGTTACCTGCTTGAAACATCTGTCTTGCTTAGCCAGAGGGATTGGTGTAAATCAGCGGGATCTAGGAGTGGTCACCCAGGGCTCTGCAGTGACGTTCTACATCAGAGAACGCTTGGGGGGCAGATCAGGAGCTACCTGTGCTGTGCTTGCATCAAGGGCTCCTCTTGCATTTCTCATCTTCAGGCACGTGTCAAGCCATCCTCTTTCTGTGGCTCTGAGAGCTCAAGGGCTAAGCAGGCTGCAGACACTTTCCTGCTTGGAGAGCAAGGGAAGGTGGGAGGTGGCTCTGTAGAGGGAGCTGTCCATGGGGAGCCAGTGCTGGACCTATGCTGCAGTGTGCTGGGAAGGGGATGCTGCTCTGCAGGGACCAGGGTGGGAGCCAGTACAGACCCCAGCGCTCCCATGCTGTGCTGCAGAGAGCAGTGAAGGTGGCTCAGTGGGGATGGAGCATGCTCCGCCCTCAGGCAATGCTGAATGAGCCACCAAGCTGCCAGGCCCAAGATGTAGACTCTAGGGGGATTTTAGGCTGCTGGAAGGAAATGTGGGGCCGTAGCCTGAGGCAAAGATTTCATGTATCTTCTCCACAATAGCCTTGTCTTCCTTGACTGCTCCCATAGCACCTTGACTGGCCAGTTGCAGCTTCCTGGCCTTTCGCGCCCCCCAGCCAGTTCAGTGTGTCTCTGAGTCAGGACGTAGCTGGGTGAGTAAGCACAGGAGAACTTCCCCCTTCCTGGGGGCTGTGTTGTGGAGAGGCACAGAGATGGCAAAAGAACTTTCTGGGGAGCCAAAAGTTCCTACTGTCTGTGGGGGAAGCTCCGGGGCAGCGGGGCCCTCTCCCCCAGCTGTTTCATGCCATAAACTGGAGACAGGAGAGGAGTAAATATTGGAATAAATTGCCAAGGGAGGTGGTGGAATCTCCCTCTCTGGAGATATTTAAGAACAGGTTAGATAGACATCTGTCAGGGATGGTGTAGACGGAGCGTGGTCCTGCCTTGAGGGCGGGGGGCTGGACTCGATGACCTCTTGAGGTCCCTTCCAGTCCTATGATTCTATGATTCTATGAGTGACACTCAGTGTGGGGGGGGGGGACCCTGTTGGCTGAGCAGTGGTCTCAAGGTGCCTATTTTTAAGATGGGGAAACTGAGGCATCCCAAGCTGGATTTTTAAAGCTAATTTGGTCCAAAGATTCAGAAGGGAGCCTGCAGGGTGCAACTGGAATTCCAACACAGCACCTATATAGATTTGAAAAATCCAGCCCTAAGCTAGTCTCCAGGTGCCCAGATAAGTGCTTTACCCATTGGGCCATCTGACCTCCTTGATAGGTGCACCCACCCTCCAAATGAGCTGTGCTCATTCTCATCATTCCCATCACATGCTGCTGCCCTGGCATTGGCTGGGACAGGTGGCCTCCCACTTTCCAGAGGCTATGGAGGGGCAGGAGGTTAGCTTCCTGACCACGGGCAGCACAGCTGGATGCAGACCCACCCACAAACCTGGCCACGGGCAGCACAGCTGGATGCAGACCCCTCTGATGAAGGGATTCTGGGACTCTTGCTCACTCCGGGAGGCGCCCCTCCTGCCCCGTCACACTGATCACCAGCAGCCACACTGGAGAAATCAGCTGCGACAGCTGCTTGGTGGACTCGTGAGCATGCCCGCCTGCTGCGTTGCCGCGCCAGGAATCTCATACACGGACCAGGCCATCTGTGCTGGCATCCAGCTGGAACTGTGCGGCGATGTGGCTGCAGCCTGGCCAGGCGTGCTGGGAAGAAGGAGACATGCCCAAGGGAGGCGAGGCCCGAGCCACGCTGGGGAGCACTGGGACTCTGGCAGCAGGGGCTGCAGCCCCTTACGTAGGTGCCAGGGTGCGGGATGAGCCCCTGGAGCTGTTTGCCATTGCCTCGGTGGTTGGGACGTCCGGAATCCAGCTCTCCAGGGCTGCAGGGCTTCCCAAGCAGGGTGGACCAGTCCTGGCAATGCAGACCCCCAGTTTGCAGTGCCAGGTGGCCGTGCGTGGCCCGGGCTGATTGAGATGCTAAGCAGCAGCCTGGTGGGGCCTGTGAGTCAGAGCAGAGAAATGAGCGCTGGCCGCCGATCAGCCCACTAATCACTGCCAAGAGCCGCCATGCAAAGCAGCTGCTATGTGTCGCTAGGACACTGCGCCTCCTTCCAGTGCCCTGCGGCTCTGGCCCAGCTCCCGTGCAATCAGGCTGGAAGGGAGGAGGTGGGAAGCCAGGAGATGGGGGATAATTAGACTAATGGCAACACAAATTGTGCTCGCTGGAGGAGGGGAGGGAGGAGGATCCAGCCATGCTTAGCTAGAATCAGTCCTGGCAGTGGGGGGCGGGGGGGGGGGGGGGGTCGTGCAGGAATCGGCCACTCAGGGATGCTGATGAGAGATGATGTCAGTGTGATCCAGGGGATAGGATGCCACACTGGGAGCCAGGCCTGTATTCCCAGCTCTGCCACTGTGCTATGTTATAGCCTTGAGCAAGTCACTTAACTTCCCCTGGCTTCAGTTTCCTCATCTGTGAATTAGGGATGATGACTGATTTTTTCTAAGAGGATTGTAGGGCCATGGGGGGGGGGAGGGGGGCAGTGTGATCAGCCTGCATCGCACAGATCATGGGATTTTACACACTGCTAAGTATTATCAGCTGTTGTTACTGAGAAGAAAACAGGGACCAGCGGAGCCTTGCAATCGCAGCTCCATGGGCGGGCAGCTTTTAAAGCAATCCCCTCCAGCCAACCCACCTGTTCCAGGGTGGCTAAATGCAGAGGCGAGGCAGCTATTCTGGATGTACTTGCCATAAGTGGGGAGGGTTATAAAGAGTGCTGTCTACTGGCAGACACTGATTTGCGGTGTTGCTCCCAGATGGGGTTATGTTGTCACACACTATACGCTGCCTACCGGAGCCTCGTTCTTAATATTGTTGACGGCTGAATATTGTTCCAGTGAAGAACATCTGGGCTGGGGGAGGCCTTGGGCCGGCAACGTCTGAGTAGAGCATCCAGAGGGGTCAATGTTTCGTATCTCTGCGATGCAGCATCTTGTCCGTCCCCCAACGTGCCTGGAGAGCCAATCCGCAGCACAGGACTACACTGCTCAACAGACAGGGCTCTGCAGGGGGTGGTGTAAAGCCAAGGCCTGGTCACTGGCGGAGACTAGGTGCTATTGCCATGCAAAACACTAGTCCCCCTTCCCCGTCGCGGGCCTGATTCCCTGCTGTGCTAGGCACTGTACAAACACAGAGCAAACAGATGGTCCCTGCCCCATCTGGCTTCCAGCCAAAACATACTGGTGAAGCCAGAGATGTGGGAAGTACCTGGAAACGATGGAGTGATTGGCAGCAGTCTCCGCTTAGCAGCAGCCAAACCATTGTCAAGGCTTTGGTGGGTATCAAGCATAGGAGAACAATGTTCATAGTGGGTGCTGAGAGCCACTGAACCAAACTGTAAGCCCTCTATGCAATGGAAACCCCTTCCAACAGGCCCGCAGCTTTCCTCAATGTGCCTCTCTTGAGGGCGGCGCCTGGGTAGTTTGGAAAAGGGCAGACTGAGAGGGGACACGATGCCAACCTCTTCCTGCTGCCCCGTGCTGCAACATCTAATGGCAAAGCCAACAGGCACAGCCATGCCGCTCTGAAGTGCAGTGAGCTGCACCCCTAAGCCCCATCTCAGGTCACATTCCAGCAGGTATCTCTCATGTTCCCTACTTAGACTGAAGCCACCTGTAGACAGCATTGTGTCTCCAGCTCATGGCACTCGTGGCTTCTCTATAGCTCACTCTGCAACTGTTCCACTGTGCGGCTTGGAGAAAGTCCCCATGCCTGACTCAGTTTCCCCATCTGTGTAAAGGGAATCATGATACTGATGTGCCTCAGAGGAGCATTGGGAGCCTTAAATGAATGCCTGGAAAGGGCAGGGGGGATTTTCACAGCCACTGGAGAGATTTAGATGCCAAACTGTGTTCAGAATTGGGGCACACTCATGCCTTGAAATCTCTCCCCCGAGTGTTCGGGGGTCTGCAGATGAGAGGTGCTAGGGAAGGGCAATGCATCAGCATTGTGACTGCAGCCTTGCAGAGGAGAACTCAGCTCATCAGACTCACTTCCATCCTCTCTCATTCTGTATCAATTAAGCCATCTGCCCACATTAAATGGTAAATTATCTCAGCTGCTGCCTGCCCGCCCATGGGAAATACAGCCAGGGAAGGGGAGAGAGGCTGGTGCTGCTGGAGTGCAGAACAATGCGGATCAGACAAGAACCGGAAGGATGTGCCTTGCTGCTTCCAGTCCCCCGCCCCCAGCCAGGAATGCCAGGCCCCAGCTGAAAGATCAAGAGTCACGCAGCTTTGAAGGGCGGAACAAGCCAGACGGGATGGACGTGGGTCCCAGGCCACGATCAAGATAAGGGCACTCGCTTCGCACTGCACCATGGCTCTGCATTGTGACCTTCCTCAGTTACTGTCCTTGGCTCCTCTCTGCTGGGCAGCATGGAACGCTACCCGCTCAATGGGGGGAACTGGGGCGCTTGTCACCATTCTGCTGCCCAAAGGCACTGCTGCAGCCTGGGACGAGAGCGGCAGAACTATTATAGACACCAAAGCCCTGTGAGTTTCAGCAAGAGAAAGGATCGGAGGACTCTTCAGCACAGGCTGAACCTCTCTAGTCCGGCATCCTCGGGACCTGACCAGTGCCGAACCAGAGAATTTGCTGGGCCATGGGAGGCCACTGTTGCCTAGCACCATCACCAGCTGGCTGGGCTTCGAGACAATATTTCGGGTCAAGCTAAAGAACAGCACAGAGCACTGGGAGTTAGGCCTGGGGGCTGTAACAAACTTTATGGGGCCGTGGGAAACTTGGCCACACCCATGATCAGTGGGCATCCAGCTCACTCAAATCCTGCTGGAGCGCAGATGCTGCCAGACCAGAGAGGTTCAGCCTGCATTTTGTTTCCCTTGCAGTGCATGTTACCCATGTTGTGTCTCACTCTTACTCCAGCCCGCCAAGGATTCACAGCTGTCCTTCTGTATGCCATGGCCCCCTGGGATTTCCCAGCAAAGGCCAGGTTGAATCACTCGTCCCCGTGCTCCACACGCGCTGGCATCTGTTATTGGAGCCCCAGGAGACCCTGGGTGGCACAGGGCCTGAGGCAAACTGCGGAGCAGGCCTGAAGCTGACCATAGAGACCATGCGTGCACCGCCGCCAGTCGCTCCAAACAGGAAGGAAAGCTCCTGGCTGGACACAAATCCCTCCAGCTACAAAGGGATGCAGCCAGGCTCCCATCGGGCGGGCCTGGGTGTATTGCAGAGAGCGGTTACGCTGCAGGCCCGTGGCAGGAAACAGCAGCAAGATGTGAACTTCTGTCCTGCTCTCAGGGTGCAGGAGCCCTGGGACCTGCACAAGCTCCGAGAGCGGAGTCCCTCGGCCGTGCTGCGGCTCCGGCCTAGTGGCCCCCTCCTCTGCCCCCTTTAGTGGGCTCTGAGCGCTCCGCTCTCCGCTGGCTGGTCTCCCATGGCAACGCCAACACATGGCAACACAAGGCTGCCACGAACAAGTCCCCTCCAATGGATTGGCCGATGCTATGACAACAGGCCCATAAATAGCCACTGCCAGGCCACAATGCAGCTGCGTGGGCTCGCCGCCTGGGCCAGCTGAGGCCCTGTTGTCTGGTGCAGGGGAGCGGGGCTCTTCGCACGGCTGAGCGCGGTCCTCCCCTGCGCCGGGGCTCGCAGCCCCAGAGCCACCCTGGCTGGGAAAGAGCCGGGAGCCCTGCTGGCAGAGAAGGGGGCCCCGGCGTGCCCTGTCGGTACGGGCAGGGCGCGCCACGGACGGGCAACGCGAGCTCCCGTGAGTCCCCGCACAGCTTGGGGACCAGGTCAAGAGTCTCTCAGAGGGGCGCCGGGTTAGGCTGTTGCTGCCAAAACACGAGGAGTCGGGTGACAACTTGGAGACTCACGGGCTGATTTGAGCAGAAGCTTTTGTGGGTCAAACCCACTTCATCTGGCCTCCGGGCATCTGACAAAGTGGGATTGACCCCCGAAAGCTGATGCCCAAATGTCTTGAAGGTGCCCAGGACTCCCCACTGAAGTGTGCCTGGGAGCATGGGGATGTGCAGTGGCTACTGGCTGGCTCCCACGCTCCAGGCAGATTGTACGTCACGTGGGTCTAGAGGAAAGATGAGTCACCTCCCAAGTTCTCTCACTCCGAATGCAGATGAGGGTTCCTTGGACAATGGGAACTGGGCAGTGGGGCTTGCAGGTTAGAGCTGCCCAGCTTGGCAGCTGGCACCGAGTGGGGCAATCTGGCAGGGGAACTGGGCGGCTGGGGACTGGCCGGTGGATTGAGCAGGGGCAGCCGCAGTGAATTGGACAGTTGCAGATTTACAGTGGGAACTGGCCCATGTCAGTTTGGCAGCTACTCTGTTTCCCAGAACTCCAATCAGCTAAATAGCCCCGTTTAATTAACTAAAATGACTTTGATTGGCTTGGACTAACAGCAAGTCAAGTAGCCATGGACAAGAACCCCCTGAGCACGGCGCGTCCTTGTTTGCAAGCTGCACGCAGCCTTCTCCATTTGGGGGCTCACTCTCTATTTCCATGCCAGCAGCAGCTGCTGCCAGCTGCCAAGTCCCGTTAACTCAGCAGCTCCGAGGGATCCAGAACCTAACGAAACGGCGACTGCGCTCAGCCACCAGAGGCGCTGAACATGCATCCGCCACGGCGTGGCGCGTGGGGTCGGTCTGTCGGGGACAGCTGAAGGGCATGCCCCTGCGCCAGGGGAAGGGATGCCATTTGAGCCGCCCAATTCCTAGCTGTGTCCTCCAGCGGGATGGAGCTGGCCCCATTGGAATATAGGAAGGGATAAGCCAGCCCTGGAAAGCGGGGAGGTGGAGAGGCTCAAGGGAGAGGGTGTCTGCCTCTGCAGCTCTGGGTTTAGGGTTGGAGACCGGCCCACCCTCCAGAGCAGTGGTCACCAACCAGTAGATCTTGGAGCCAATGACAGGTGATCTTGCCTGGCTTGGTGCTGGCTCTTCAGTTGCCCCTCCACCCAATGTCATGCTGCTCCTGCCCTCTGCCATGGGGCTGCCCCGTGGAAGCCTCCCGCCTGCAGTGGGAGGGAAGGTGCTGATGTCAGGGTGTCCCTCCGCCCCCCACTCCTGTACCCCATCTCCACACAGAGAGAAGGAGAGGGCGGACGCTTGGCAATGCAAATCTCTGTCACGCACACAGTGGGTGTGTCTGTTTTCGCACACACACGCACTGTCCTCCCCTCGCATCTCCTGACCCAGCGCAGGGTTGCTGTTACTTGTTTTACTGCTCGCAAAGTGGCATTTGTGGGGTTTGACTGGTCTGTGCATTTCATCATTTTCGTTTCTCTCGGACGCTTACATTTAATTCTCTGAGCAGTGAGTTCTAAAATCCTAGCCTGGCGTGGCTGGAATCATTATCCCTGTGGGAATTGCTGCTCCTGGATGTAGCTGCCGTGTCCCTGCAGCCCCTGAGAAAGGCAGAGCAAGGGGTCCCCACACACTGCCCTTGCCTGCAGACACCGCTCCTGCGGCTCCAAGTGTCTGTCTACACTACCCCGCTAGTTCGAACTAGGGTGGTAACGTAGGCAACCGGAGTTGCAAATGAAGCCCGGGATTTGAATTTCCCGGGCTTCGTTTGCATAAAGCCGGGCACCGCCATTTTTAAATGTCCGCTAGTTCGGACTCCGTGCCGCGCGGCTACACGCAGCACGGACTAGGTAGTACGAGGAGTAACGGTAGTTCGGAATAGGAAGCCTAGTCCGAACTACCTAGTCCGTGCCGCATGTAGCCACGGGGCACGGAGTCCGACCTAGCGGACATTTAAAAATGGCGGCGCCCGGCAATATGCAAATGAAGCCCGGGAAATTCAAATCCCGAGCTTCATTTGCAGCTCCGGTTGCCTACATTACCACCCTAGTTCGAACTAGCGGGGTAGTGTAGACAGACCCCCAGTGATCAGTAACGGGGAACTGTGGCCAGTAGAAGCTGTGGGCTCAGTGCCTGGAGATGAAAGCAGCACCTGGCACCATGGAGCACCATGGCTGGACATGCCGGCTGCTTTCAGGGGTGGTACGGGGCCAGGGCAGGGGTGAGCTGCCTTAACCGCACTGCTCCACCACCTGGAAGCCATCTCAGTTAAACGGTGCCCAGCCAGAGCCTGCTTCCTGAACCCCTGTCCCAGCCCTGAACCTCCTTCTCCACCCAACCCCCTGCTCTAGACGTGCGTCCCCCTGCATCCAAACTCCTTGCCAGAGCTTGCACCCTGAAACCCCTCCTGCTCCCCAATCCCCCACCCTGGCCCCTCCCACACTCTGAACTCTTTGGCCCAAGACCAGAGCCTGCACCCCACCTTCTACCCCAGCCTGATGCAAGTAAGTGAGGAGGGGGGAGGAAGGGGGATGGAGTGAGCAGGGGCAGGGTCTCAGAGAGGGGTGGGAAGGAAGCCAGGCAAGGGTAGTTGGGTTTAAGGTGGATCTTACATTGCACTGCAATTGAAAGAGTGTTCTTGTGGCTAGAAAGGTTGGAGACCCCTGTCCTAGTGAATCCTTTTCAATCCTGCTTAGTGTCTTGGACAGGGTTCTTAGCAGCTGAGCTCTCTGCATCTAAAAGCCTGCTGGTCCGCTGCCCGAGCTAACCGACCCTCGGCACGGAAGATTCATCATCGTCCTTTCTATGCGGACGGGCCAGGATTAGACAGGCCCAGGGAGCTTGGCTTGCACGCAGGATAAGGTCAATAATTTATGTGAACAAATTTCAGCCTTTGGGGTGTTTGGAAACTGCCACTTTCCCCCTCGAAGAGTCATTAGCAGGTGATTGGTCCTCGGTCCCAGGCGATTGTTTCTATTCCTTAACGGGCTGGTTGAAACTTTTCCGAACAGAGCAAGGAGGGGCCAGGGATGCTCTTTGAATATGAATTTCAGCGTTTGTGCTAAAAGTCAGGGTGGCGTGGAAAGGACTCATGACTATTGGCTGCTGCCATGAAGGGCGGAACTGGCGCCGGCTACTCGGTGAAGTAGCCACGGTCACTTTCTGTGCCCTCCATCGTGTGTCCCAGGGAGGCCCTGTTCTCCCAGCAGCTGGAGTTGTGCAGTGAGGGTGGGGTGCAGTGACTCCATGGAGAGAGGCAGAGGGGGCAGGGAGTGCATGAGAAAAGACCTTGCAACATCTCTGTGGGGTCAGGAAGGGTGGCTCCCTCATGTCCCTGCTGGGAGTTGAGGCTTAGAAAGGCTAAGCCTGCACTCTCATGACTCCGCCTACTCGTCTCCAGAGTCGATGGGACAGCGCTCGGAGATCGATGTATTGTGTCTAGGCAGACACAATAAATCAACCACCAGTGGATCAATCGCTGTAGCGTGGCACCACCATGCAGTGAAGACAAGCCCTAAGTGACTTGCCCAGGGTCACACCAGAAACCTGTGGCAGAGAAAGGAACTGAATGTAGGATTTGCGGTCCTAAACTAGAGCCCTCAGCACTAGGATGTCCTGTCTCTCCTACAAGGGATAGTGCAAACCCTGGAAAGACTACACCTGACACCAGGATCCTGCTTCTGCTCCCACTGAAACCAACACAAGCATCCTTGGCCGGGAAGGGGTGGGGCGCTTTGTGAATAGGGCTGGGGTTCAAGCCCTGTTGCTGCCACTGCCTCATGGCATGACCTTGGGCAAGTCATTTCTCCTCTCAGTCTTTCTCCTGCACACTGGCATTGATGGAAACCCGCCTTTAATATTGATGCTGCGTAAGTGCTGAGGACTCCCGCTGTAATAATATTTTATGCCGTGCACCTCCAGCGTTTCAACTGAGTAAATATTGAATGAGGCCCTCGAGGTCTGGCCATTTCTCTGTCTTCCTTCCCTTACTCGCCTTTGCTTTCCCTGGCTCATGCCATCTGCCCCCGTCACCCGTCTCTCTCCCTACAGCCCCACCAGGCCATTCCAGCAGAAAGCGGTGGGGCGTGGCCAGTGGCATTTCAGGGAGGATGTCAGGCTGCTTCCGTTTGTTTGCTGCCTGACTGGATCAGAGCTCCCGGGCCTTCGGAGCAGCCCCCAGTTGTGTCAGCAGCTGGCCCGGCACCACTCTTTTCTCAACGGGAGTGTTTCTCATTCACAGCAGCAGCAAGCGGATGACTGCAGTGGGCCCGGCCCATTCATGCTCTGTGGAGCAGGAAGAGGCTGTCTGAGGAGTCTCCAGGTGGGCAGGGCCTGGCCGCTGTAGGGGAGGGAGCAAAGGGACCTTTGAGCATGGGTCTCAAAGTGTTCAGAGCAAAGGTCTCAAACTCCCGGCCCGTGGGCCATCTATGGCCCAAGCCATTCCACAGCGATGTGCAGCTGCCGGCACGTGAGTCCCTGTGGGCCTGGGGGATGTCCCCAACCTTTGCCAAGCCCAGCCCCTGCTCCACCCCACCCACCTTTCCCCGGCCCTACACTACCTCTGCCCACCCCCATGGCAGCCTGTGACGGCGCATCGGGGTTCCCCCATCTCCTACACCCCCATAGTGGCACGAACAGACTCCCCCAGCCAGTAGGATCGAGGGAGTTTATTGCTTCTCCAGGATACAGCACAGCACAGATATGCAATCTGGTTACAGGAACTGGGGCTAGGAGGCCTCAGGCCCCCGCTCCTTGAGATGGGGGGGTGGCTGGGCCCTACAATCCCAGGCCCCTCCCTAGCTCCTTCTCCCCTGCTTCCCAGACAGAAACTGACTCTCCTCCAGCCCTGCCCCCCAGACAGAGGTTGATCTCCGCCCTCCTCCCTTTGTCTCTCTCCCTGGGAGGCGACCGGTCCAACAGGTTGGGAGACCCTTGCCTAGTGACTCATCCGCTGTCCTGTTGGGCCGTGCTACAAACAGCAGCCAGTGGAGTCACCCACTGCCCAAGCCCAGCAACCAGCAAGGCACCCCCATAGCACACTGGGTACAGAGCAGACAGCACGCCCCCCACTGCGTCACACAGCCTTCCCCTCACGCTCCCTCCCCCAAGGGTCACAGCCTTGGGGATTAGGAGGGGCCTGGCTCAGGTGGGCAGCAGGGGCCAGGCAGCCCTGCACTCCCAATGGGGAGGCAGAGCCATGCCCCACCCGTGGCCCAGGCTGGCCCCGTTCCGCTTCACTAAACGCTGCTAAATTGCCCGGGGCAGCAGGGAGGAGGCCCAGGGGCTGGGGGAGGAGAGGGATGGTTATAACCCATCTTCCCACCTCCCCACAGACACCGCAGCGCTCACTGTGCCCCCCCCAGCCCCACCTCACACAGGGGAGAGGTTATAACCCATCCCCCCACCTTCCCTCACACACCCCAGTGCTCCCTGTGCCCCCCCCAGCCCCCCTTACACAGGGGAGAGGTTAAACCCCATCCCCCACCTCCCCTCACACACCCCAGTGCTCCCTGTGCCCCCCCAGCCCCACCTCACACAGGGGAGAGGTTATAACCCCATCCCCCACCTCCCCTCACACACCCCAGTGCTCCCTGTGCCCCCCCCCAGGTCCCCCTTACACAGGGGAGAGGTTATAACCCATCCCCCACCTCCCCTCAGACACCCCAGTGCTCCCTGTGCCCCCCCAGTCCCCTCTTACACAGGGGAGAGGTTATAACCCATCCCCCACCTCCCCTCAGACACCCCAGTGCTCCCTGTGCCCCCCCAGTCCCCTCTTACACAGGGGAGAGGTTATAACCCATCCCCCACCTCCCCTCACACACCCCAGTGCTCCCTGTGCCCCCCCAGGTCCCCCTTACACAGGGGAGAGGTTATAACCCATCCCCCACCTCCCCTCACACACCCCAGTGCTCCCTGTGCCCCCCCAGGTCCCCCTTACACAGGGGAGAGGTTATAACCCATCCCCCACCTCCCCTCAGACACCCCAGTGCTCCCTGTGCCCCCCCAGCCCCCCTTACACAGGGGAGAGGTTCTAAGACCCAATCCTACCAATTCTGAACAGGTTCTCCCAGTCCCAAAGCGACTGATCTCTGGGAGACTTCCCTCAGCTGCCCACCCCGATCACAGTCCCCCAGCCTCCAGCAGTTGTTCTTGGCCACCCAACCCCAATTCCTCCGCCCCCCAGCATCCAGCCCCCTTGGCTCAGGGGGGTCAGAGAGTCAGTGGGCCCTGCACCCCATCCGCAGCCAGACGTGACTCTCAGCCGGCAGGTGGAATAGAAGGTTTGTTGGTTCACAGGGATACAGAGTAGAACAGACTTGTAATTAGCACAGCAATCAGAAGCAGCCAGCACCATCCATCTGGGGGAGAAAGGCCCTGTCCCTATTTCCTCCTCCTGCTCCAGGAACCATAGGAACCTCCCCCCAGCAGCCTGTCCTCATCTGCCAGAAGCCCCACCTCCCCTTTGTCTAGCTTCCGGGGCCAAAGGCGTCACCTGGTCACACCCCTTCCCAGATGCAGGCTGATGGGCTGCCTTCTCTCTCCGAAACACCTGCAGTTCCCACCCCATCTGGACAGCAGGGGAATCTGGTGCAGCTCGCAGGCTCGCTCAAAGGAAGCCGTGCATGTCCCCTGCATCCTTACACTGGGACAGGACCGACCTCTCAAAGGGACCTGCAGTCCGGCCCCTGTGGGCTCCTCCCCACTCACTGCTGCCAGGACCTCTCTACTTCTCAGCTCCGTCATGGCCAGCTAATACTGCCGCTCCCTCTCCCGTTCCTGCCGCTCCCTCTGCCGTTCCTGCCGCTCCCTCTCCCGTTCCTGCCGCTCCCTCTCCCAGCCCTGCCGCTCCCTCTCCCGTTCCTGCCGCTCCCTCTGCCGTTCCTGCCGCTCCCTCTCCCAGCCCTGCCACTCCCTCTCCCGTTCCTGCCGCTCCCTCTCCCGTTCCTGCCGCTCCCTCTCCTAGCCCTGCCGCTCCCTCTCCCATTCCTGCCGCTCCCTCTCCCATTCCTGCCGCTCCCTCTCCCCGCCCTGCCGCTCCCTCTCCCGTTCCTGCCGCTCCCTCTCCCAGCCCTGCCACTCCCTCTCCCAGCCCTGCCGCTCCCTCTCCCGTTCCTGCCGCTCCCTCTCCCATTCCTGCCGCTCCCTCTCCCCGCCCTGCCGCTCCCTCTCCCATTCCTGCCGCTCCCTCTCCCGTTCCTGCCGCTCCCTCTCCCATTCCTGCCGCTCCCTCTCCCCGCCCTGCCGCTCCCTCTCCCGTTCCTGCCGCTCCCTCTCCCAGCTCTGCCACTCCCTCTCCCAGCCCTGCCGCTCCCTCTCCCGTTCCTGCCGCTCCCTCTCCCATTCCTGCCGCTCCCTCTCCCCGCCCTGCCGCTCCCTCTCCCGTTCCTGCCGCTCCCTCTCCCATTCCTGCCGCTCCCTCTCCCCGCCCTGCCGCTCCCTCTCCCGTTCCTGCTGCTCCCTCTCCCGTTCCTGCCGCTCCCTCTCCGAGCCCTGCCGCTCCCTCTCCCGTTCCTGCCGCTCCCTCTCCCATTCCTGCCGCTCCCTCTCCCCGCCCTGCCGCTCCCTCTCCCATTCCTGCCGCTCCCTCTCCCGTTCCTGCCGCTCCCTCTCCCAGCCCTGCCGCTCCCTCTCCCATTCCTGCCGCTCCCTCTCCCCGCCCTGCCGCTCCCTCTCCCGACCCTGCCACTCCCTCTCCCGTTCCTGCCGCTCCCTCTCCCGGCCCTGCCGCTCCCTCTCCTGTTCCTGCCGCTCCCTCTCCCCGCTCTGCCGCTCCCTCTCCCGTTCCTGCCACTCCCTCTCCCGTTCTTGCCGCTCCCTCTCCCGGCCCTGCCGCTCCCTCTCCCAGCCCTGCCGCTCCCTCTCCCGTTCCTGCCACTCCCTCTCCCGTTCCTGCTGCTCCCTCTCCCGGCCCTGCCGCTCCCTCTCCTGTTCCTGCTGCTCCCTCTCCCCGCTCTGCCGCTCCCTCTCCCGTTCCTGCCACTCCCTGTCCCGTTCCTGCCGCTCCCTCTCCCCGCCCTGCCGCTCCCTCTCCCGACCCTGCCACTCCCTCTCCCGTTCCTGCCGCTCCCTCTCCCGGCCCTGCCGCTCCCTCTCCTGTTCCTGCTGCTCCCTCTCCCAGCCCTGCCGCTCCCTCTCCCGTTCCTGCCGCTCCCTCTCCTGTTCCTGCCGCTCCCTCTCCCAGCCCTGCCGCTCCCTCTCCCGTTCCTGCCGCTCCCTCTCCCAGCCCTGCTGCTCCCTCTCCCGTTCCTGCCGCTCCCTCTCCCAGCCCTGCCGCTCCCTCTCCCGTTCCTGCCGCTCCCTCTCCCAGCCCTGCCGCTCCCTCTCCCGTTCCTGCCGTTCCCTCTCCCAGCCCTGCTGCTCCCTCTCCCATTCCTGCCGCTCCCTCTCCCGGCCCTGCCACTCCCTCTCCCGTTCCTGCCGTTCCCTCTCCCGGCCCTGCCGCTCCCTCTCCCGGCCCTGCCGTTCCCTCTCCCGTTCCTTCGGCTCCCTCTCCCAGCCCTGCCGCTCCCTCTCCCGTTCCTGCCACTCCCTCTCCCGTTCCTGCCGTTCCCTCTCCCGGCCCTGCCGCTCCCTCTCCCGTTCCTGCCGCTCCCTCTCCCGTTCCTGCCGTTCCCTCTCCCGGCCCTGCTGCTCCCTCTCCCGGCTCTGCCGTTCCCTCTCCCGTTCCTTCGGCTCCCTCTCCCAGCCCTGCCACTCCCTCTCCCGTTCCTGCCGTTCCCTCTCTCGGCCCTGCCGCTCGCATGGCTGTGCTAACCAGCGCTGCTGCCTGGGCAAAGGCTCTCAAGGCACCTGAGGAAGGCATCTGGAAACCTGCAGACCAGCAAGTCCATCATGGCTACTTGCATGAAAGACCAGTAGGGGCTGGTTCTGGCACAGGTGGGGTTGGGGTGTCTAAGGGGTTTTGCTTGTGCGGCTTCTTTCCAGAGTGGCAGCTGAGCTGCTCCGTGTGACTGGTTTGGTGCCTTATAGGGAAGGTCTCCAATCTTGGGCTGTAAGTAGCCCTGGTTCTGAGCGATTCGCCCTGACTGGATCCTCTCAGCAGTGCCCAGACTGGCCACTTTGTACCTTGGTTCTTTCTTGTTTCCCTCATTCTGAAATCAAATTGGTTCAGCAAAAGCCAAGAATTGCTTTGTTAAATGGAACCCATAATATTGTTCAATTCCTACCCTGCCTGTGCTCAGAGGAAAAGGGAAATACCCCCATAACCGACTGACCAGGGCACACCATGGAATGGAAATTTCCATCCTAATCCCCCCGCTTGTACCTCGAAGCACAAGGATCAAGAGCCCTTATCTTTGTTTTCTGAGCTCCAAGAGCTGCAGATGCTATTTGTACTCATGAGTGTCAAATCTTTTTTTGGGAAGGTCTTTGTCTTAATCCAGCCAGCTTGTCTCATGTGCAGAAGAGATGAAAATAAGCTGTCTCGGGAGAGTGAGCCGAGCAGACCGAGGGAGAAGAGCAAGGGAAATTCAACTGAAATAGCTTCACAGGTCATTTAAAAATATCCCCGCGAGTCAGTTCAAAAAAACCGCAAGATGTGGCCATCCGCGGATGAGAAGCGGTGGGCACGGTATTGTTTGTGGAACTGGCTTTAGCACAGTGGGCTAATTGCCAAGGTCAGCGGGAAGTAGTGTGGGGGAGAAGCGGGGAGGATGCCGAAGGCAACAGTCCTGCATGGGCAGAGGCTGGTGGGAGAAGGTGACCTGGCTAGTGGCGGGTGAATTGCAGAAGGGTTGGATGAAATCCCAGGGCCAAATTCTTCAGATGGTGGCACCCACACAGCTGGAGTCCACTGTAATCGGGTGTAGCTTCTGGCTCCCAGAAAACGTGGATGCTCATTCACAGTTAACACAACTCTCTGAGCCCACTGGGCCCTGCATGGTGTGATGTAGTGGGCAGGCCATACCCTCTGGGCAATAACACCCCTGTTCTACTGGCTGGCGGAGTCTCATCTTGCTGCAGACGGGGGGCAGGATCGGGAGGTACCCGAGATGCTGCCACACATAGTAAGTGGAGGGCAGTGCCGTGTCTTGAAGAACTGTTCCTGCTCCTGACGTTGGCTTTGCAGTAGCAGCAACAGAACAGGAGTCCTGGCAAGATTTCTGCTACTTCCTGCTGCAGAGTGGGGTGGAAATGCCCCTGGAGCATTTCCCGTCCGGTGTTGGTACGTACCAGGTCCTGGAAAGGCAGAGGCAGCAGCAAGCATGGAAATAAGGAAGAGTGAAGCGAATCTATCACTGCCCCTAAAAAGGCTCATTCTAGGCGCAGACCTTGTCTGCGGGCCAGATCCTGAACACATTCAGCTCCTCTTGACCCCTTGAGATTTTCAGAAAGCCAGCACAACTCCCCCCCTCCCCCAGATCATCAGCAGGGTGTGAATCTAAGAACTGCCCTGCCAAATCACAGCTGCCTGCTTCCTGAGCTAAAGGAGTAACTCCCTCAGCAGGTAGCAGTAGGAGGCTGCTTTCCTCCACATGGACTAGAGAAGGGGATGCAACATGCAATTTAAGTTACGTCGTCTGCAGCAACATTTGGTCCAATGCCCCTCCCCCTATGAATGGAGAGAGAGAGAGCCGAGTGGGGGTTGGGGACCTAAGCACCTTGGGAGCTTGCATCGAAGCCGTGAGACGGAAGGAGGTGACTGTCTGCACTGACAATACAGCGATGGGAGAGACCTCTCTGCAGTCTGCAGGGAGGATGATGCCACAGGCCCATGTAGCAGGCGGAGGTTAGCAACAGAACCTGAGTGCTGAGCCCACAGTGAAACAAAACTTCACCCTGGGAAGGGGGCTGCCTTGGCTCAGGCCGGCCAAAGGGGTTCTGGTGCGCTAGGCAAGCAATGACTCTGCCACCCCTCCCCCCACATTCAATATAGAGAAGAATGAGACGTCTGGAATGAAATGTTGCCATCATTTACTCGGCATTCAAAGTGAACAGCGTACAAATAAAATGCTCATCAGCATTGATCTCTTCTACTTCTCACTAGTGCCGGCACAATTCGTGTGTGGAGGGCAAACCGCCCCGGAGCGACACTTTGAAGTGTTCACCCTTTTGAGCTGTACACGCTGCGTCTGGTCAGCACTACAAACAGCTGCATTTCGAGCCGCAATTGTCTTCCTTGGGGTCCCGGGTGCCACACAGGAGAACAGCCGACTGGCGAGCAACACTGACCCAACACTGTGACTAGCCAGCACTTGGCTACTGAGACGGACTGGATGGCCAGACCCTGCCCAGGCAGCACACAGGCGGTGCTCTGGAAGCTGCGCCCAGATCCATTTTACCTGTATTTACATACACAGCCGTGTGCCACAATGGGCTGTGACTCACAGAGCTCAGCGCCTGACGCGGCCGCGCCGCCTGACAACACAGCGTTCCATACTGGCCTTTGGAAGCGAGATCATATTTTTAAACAGAGAAAAAATTCACTTCTGTCTAATTTATCTCCCCGGATAGCTTGGCACCTTAGGCAACTGCCTAGCTGGCCTGCATGGGCTGAACTGCCTGGAGTTCCTCCTTCACGTCTAGGGGTGCCCTGGAGGACGTGGGCTGGCCCCCGGTGTTCGTGTTTCGGTGCAATGCCCCATCCTGCTTGGAAAGCCTGTGGCCCTGTTTTCCCCAGCGGTTTTCCCACAGGCGGCTCTTTGCTCCTCTTGGCCGCGTCCATGGGCTGAGTGGGGCTTGCTGTCCTCCGGTGGCTGGCCCACAAAGGCAGGCTATGTGTCTGACTTATGCTTCTGGCAAACAGACCTAGGCAGGGGCGGCCCTAGACTAGCAACTGGCGCCCGAGGTGAACCAGGCAATCGGCGCCCCCACCTCCAAACCCCCAAATGATATTGCGCCACCACTCGGCACCCCATTTAACGTGGCGCCCAAGGACGGCCTTTATGGACGGGCCGCCCCTGGACCTAGGACTTTAGCCCAGGGGACTGTACCTTCTTCTTTCTCCCTGCAACGGGCCTGGCCTCAGATCCCACCGCTGGCCCCAGACAGGACTTAGGCCAAAGCTCTGGGCTGTCTCTTCTCTTTGCAGCCACACCGGGATGACTGAGAAGGAAGAGTCTTTGACCCACCAAAGGGGCGGCAGGGCCTGAATTTGGCCTCCTCTCACTACACGTACGGCTGGGAGAGGACAGAGGACATTTCATCTGGCCACATTGGAGGACCAGGGCAGGAGAGAGACGGGTGTGTCTACACTGCACCTCTCTGTTGACAGAGGGATGCAAATCAAGCACATTGAAACTGCTAACGAAGCAGGGATTTAAATATCCCGTGCCTCATTAGCATAAACATGCCACTACTTTTTTTCGAAATGGAGGTTTTTTTTAAAAAAAGGCAGTCTAGACGCGGCTCTGTCAAAAATACAGTCTTTTTCAACAGATCCCGTAAACCTCATTTTTTGAGGAATACAGGATCTGTCGAAAAAGGCTTCATTTTCGAAGATCTGCATCTAGCCTGAAAAAAACTCAGTTTTGAAAAAAGCGGTGGCCATGTTTATGCTAATGAGGCACGGGATATTTAAATCCCTGCTTCATTAGCAATTTCAGTGTGCTTGATTTGCATCCCTCTGTCGACAGGGAGGTGCAGTCTAGGTGTAGCCCCGGAGTTCTAACAGCAGGGTGGAGCACTACTTCTCCTCCCATGTCTCCCAGAGTCTAGCCAGAGGCCGCAGCCTGCAGTCCTGGAGGCCATGGATTCCGCACAGCCCGTCCTCTCCAGGAGGTTCAGCTCCTTTGTAGGAAAGGGTCTCCCTGAACAATGGCAGAGCCTTGGAGAGCTGGCAGCTCTCTTGTGGAAATCCGAGGCCTTAGGCTCCCCGGCGTCCTTGCTTTGGCGCGCCACCTCTTTGCGCGCCGGGGCGGCATGGTGTTTGCTTTAAGAAAGATGCGTGGGATTTGTAGATGCCTGCAGTGGCTTTGGAGCCCTGGCGGGCTGGCCGCTGTGCAGGGTCCTGTTACAGGCCTGCGGAGTTTATTGATTGCCGGCAAGCTGCACTCCAATCACACATTCTGATTTCACTTCTTAAAATGACAGATTACGCTGGCAACCCCTGGCATCTCTTGATTCCTATTTTTTTTCCTTCTGCAAAGTGAACACTTGCCCGGATTACTCATCTTCATCGTTCCAACACATTACTAGGCATTAGACAGACCCGAAACCTTCTGGCGGCGACGAAGAGGCTTGTTTTGGGTCTCATTTATGCTCCCGCCTGGGGGTATCGCAAATGACTTCTTTGAAAGCCCCCTGGTAGGGGACTGTAATGGCGCGGCAATTACCTCTCACAAGCGCCCCCTCTGGCCGTGTGCATGTGGCTGCACACTCTCTGGTTGAAGCCTCTTCGGCAATTCACCCTCCAGCCAAGTCATATTCCCTGTGTGTGATCAAACACAGTCCCCTTCCGGGGTACACCTTTAACGGGGGCCCATCTTGGTGCCCTCTGTGTAGTGTCTCTGAGTCCCTTCCCTCAGCCTGTTCCCCACTCTGGAAAAGAGTGGTGCCCCTACGGCTTCCCCCCATGACGGCAGCATCCTCACCCATATGGTGAGGAAGCCATATCAGGGCTTTGTCTCAGAGTCCCAGAACAGTTCTGCAGACTCCAATAGCTCTCCACACGGCAACCTCCATAGTGCTGCCACTCCCTCCCTCTCTCTCTGCCAGCCAGTCTCCTGGGCTGCATACCTCGAGATCTCCAGAGGAACTGACCTGACTCTGGTCCTGAAGGTCCTTTTATAGGGTCTTCCTGGCCCCTGATTGGCTGCTTTCTCCACTGCCACTCTAGCCTGTTTGGAGGACTTCTCTATGGCTTCTCCTCTAGAGTGGGCTGTGGCAAAGCCACAAATCTGCAGCAGGGGGCTTCTGGGCCTGATCCACCCCATCACAAGGATGGTGATGCTAAAGGAGCTGAGGAAAAGAAGGTGGGAAATGGAGCTTCAGTCATGAGGCACAGAACCGGTGTGGCATTTCAAATAAAGATACTTGATCAAGTAAGATATGGGCTTATGGAACAAATAACTCTAGGTGCTTGCTCTTGGGGTGCACATACACCCTCCATTACTCTAAAGCCTAAGTACACCCCAAAACCTAGTGCTCCAAACACTCTGTGCTACTATCCCCTTTGTACAGAGTGGGGACCCAGACAAGGGAGACCAGGATGTGCTCATGGACACATGGGAAGCCTGGGGAAGAGGAGGGAATGGGGCTCATGCTCTAACCACTGGGCAATCCTGCCTCCATACTGGAGAGGAAGGATGTGTGTATGCATAAGGGGCTAGTCGAGGACTTGGCCAGTGTGTGTCCTACTGTCTGTTCTGTCACAGGATCCTAGTACACACCGTGGGTAAGCCACTAAATCTCGTTGTACCTTAGCACTCCACTTCTCACCTTGTCGGTATGGCCCAGAATTTCCAAAGGGCCCAGCACACAGTGGCTACGTCTACACTGGCATGAATTTCCGGAAATGCTTTTAACGGAAAAGTTTTCCATTAAAAGCATTTTCAGAAAAGTGCGTCTAGATTGGCAGGTTGCTTTTGCGCAAAAGCACTTTTTGCGGAAAAGCGTCCGTGCCAATCTAGACGCGTTTTTGCACAGAAAAAGCCCCCATCGCCATTTTCGCGATCGGGGCTTTTTTGCACAAAACAAATCTGAGCTGTCTACACTGGCCCTCTTGTGCAAAAGTTTTGTGCAAAAGGGACTTTTGCCCGAACGGGAGCAGCATAGTATTTCCACAAGAAGCACTGATTTCAGACAGTAGGAAGTCAGTGCTTTTGCGGAAATTCAAGCGGCCAGTGTAGGCAGCTGGCAAGTTTTTCTGGAAAAGTGGCTGATTTTCCGGAAAAACTGGGCAGTCTAGACACAGCCAATGTCTTTGGAAGCACAGCTGTCACATAGGGAAGCCCCAAGTCCTGCACCCTTTGGAAAATCCTCCTTGGCCCAGCAGGGCTGGTTCTGAACCGGGTCCCAAACCACAAGGTTTGTGTTCTTAAGTTGTGTCCTCCCCCCCCCACCCCCCACACACAGAGAAGGCTCTGAACAGCTTCCAGGTAAAAATCAATAGCAATTTTAAAATAGCAATAGTGAAGACAAGAGGATGTTGTGAAGAAGACAGCGATCAATCAGGCGCCATGTCCACAGGGGTGGCAGGACAGACATAATCAGCATTGTTTGCAACAGGGGAGATTTAGGTTAGAGATTAGGAAAAACTTTCCAACTCCCAGGGTAGTTAAGAACTGAACAGGTTACATAGGGGCTGTGTCTAGACTGGCAAGTTTTTCCACAAAAGCAACTGCTTTTGCGGAAAAACTTGCCAGCTGTCTACACTGGCCGCTTGAATTTCCGCAAGAACACTGACGATCTCATGTATGAAATCAGTGCTTCTTGTGGAAATACTGTGCTGCTCCTGTTCGGGCAAAAGTCCTTTTGCACAAAAGCTTTTGCGCAAAAGGGCCAGTGCAGACAGCTCAGATTTGTTTTGCGCAAAAAAGCCCGATCGCAAAAATGGCCATTGGGGCTTTTTTTGCGCAAAACTACGTCTAGATTGGCACGGACGCTTTTCCACAAAAAGTGCTTTTGCAGAAAAGCGTCCTGCCAATCTAGACACTCTGTTCTGCAAATGCTTTTAACAGAAAACTTTTCTGTTAAAAGCATTTGCGGAAAATCATGCCAATCTAGACATAGCCAGGGAGTGTAGCAGGATGGTGACCCCACTCCAGGCATAAAAGGGGTTAAAACAGCCCTGGAAGAAGGCTGTATCTAGGGGCCAATCATGAGAGGGCATGTGGTAGCCAATCAGAGCCCAGGAAGGTGTTATAAAAGAGATGGCTGGCCAAGCTGAGCACACTCTCACTCCAGCGCTGGAGGGAGAAGGACCTAGCTGCCTGCTAGCCGAGGTACCATGGCCAGAGCAGGGCTGGGGAAAGGCAGGATGAGCAGGGCAGCTCCCACCTGTGTAGTCCCAGGCTAACTTCCAGTAACAGAGGCCTGAGGAGACTAGGACTGCTGGGAGGAAGCCCAGGCAGGCAAAGGCAGCAGGTCCACATCTCTTGCCTATGAGTGCTCATGTCAGGTGGCAGTTTGCCCCGGAGGCAGGGGCTAGGTGATGACTGGCTTTGGGTCACGGAGGCAAGGGGGGGTGTAGGAAGTTGGGGATTCCCTGAGGGGGAGGGCCCCAGAGTATAGGGGCACTGCCGCGGGGCAGTACCTGGCGGAAGGGCACCGTGATCCAGGAGGGACGTGAGTCCTAAGGCGGCAGAGCCGTTAACAGAAAACAGGGAAGAGCAGGCGAGATGCCAGCCAGAAGAGGGCGCTCCAGCGGAGCAGAGCAATTCCCGAGTGGCCAGCAGGAGGCGCCATGGTGATGAGCTGCACCCTGTTACAGGGCGGTTGAGGAAACACCAGGGCTGTGTCTACACTCGTGGCTTCTTGCACAAGAAAACGTCCACGCTGCCATGTGCGCACTGTGCTTTTGCGCAAGAAAGCTCTGGTGGCCATTTTAGCCATAGGGCTTTCTTGCGCAAGAGATCCCTGCCGAGCGTCCACACTGCCCTCTTGAGCAAGCGCTCCGGCGCAGGAGGGCTTACACCTGTTAAAAGAGCGTAGCTCTTGCACAAGGAGCCTTCTTACCACGCCGCACTGTACGTTTCCTTGCGTAAGAGCGGGCGGGCAGTGTGGATGCTCTACAGATCTTGCACAAGAAGCTGCAGTGTAGACACAGCCCCGCACTGGAGGTTTGGAAGCACAGGTTAGACAGCGCTGTCGGGGACAGTCGAGCGAGGGGGATGGGCCGGCTGGTCCCTTGAGGTGTCTCTAGTGCTGCGGCTCTAGTGCTATTTCTGTGGCTGGATGCTGCAGTCCTCCCCACTGTCCCCATTGCCAGTGACCATGCAGCAAGCTGCCCCAGTGTCCTTTGCCCCAGTGCTGCCGAAGTGATGTGCCCCTCCCAGCACTGCCTGGTCCCGGGTCCCACGCTGCTCCTCTTTCCAGCCTGGAGTCGCCCGCCTCCTGGGGAAGAGCAGCCTGCAGCTCGCCAGAGGTGGCAGGACGCTGAACACAGAGGCGCTGGATTCCACAGGCAGAGGGGCGGACGGAGGTGGCCTCGGAGGTCCCAGCGTGCTCAGTAGAATCCGGAGTTACCCTTCCCGAGGGAATGAACTAACTGGTGCCAGAGGGAGGAGCCCACAGTGCCCACGTACAGGGCTGCCCTCCGAGGAGTTTCTCCAATCCTCTGGGTACCATCTGGGTGATGAACAAGCCTCAGCCATTCCCCTGGGCACCTCACACTCCCCAACCTCCCACCCTGAATCTGTGCCCCCGCTCCCTCCAGGCCACATCCCGGCGTGCCCAGCAAGGTGGCTTGGCTGAGCGGGAAAACCTCCCTCGCCTCTGCCTGCCGCGCCCCCGCTGAGAGCTGGGCCGCCACTGCCATTCGCTGAGAGAGAGCGCGACTGTCCGGGGAGCGCGGCCCGCTGGCTTTGCGACTCCAGGCCGGAGCAGAAGTGAACCAGCCTTCCTTCAGGTGCCCCACGGGCCCGGACAACAGGGCGAGCCCAGCTGAGACCCAAGCCTCCCTTTCTGTGCTTGTGCTGTTCTGTCCCAGGCAGATTTACCCCGTTTGGTGCGTGCCCATCCGGACACACTGCTCGGTCACCCTGCGCCTCCCTGCCAAGGCGTCAGCATGCAGGAGAGTGCAACATGGCTAAATACAACGCGGAGCATCCATCTGCCCTGTGAGGCAGGGCTGTTTACCCTGCTGTGCAGCTGGGAAACTGAGGCACAAAGCGGCTAAGTAACGTGCTGGAAGAAGAAGGCTTTGCCAGACCAGGGGCCTGAGCCTATGTTGCCCAGGTCAAGGCTAGTGCCTAAACCACTGAACAGTCCTGCCCCTCAGCGCTTTGCAGCTAGGAGCTCAGCACTGGAGCTCCCTCTGCTCACAGGCAAGCCCGAGTACCCAGCCCGGGGGATGTGCAAGCTGGCACACGCCTCTCTTAGCTCTTTCTCCAGCTGGCTCCGAGGGTCAGGGGAGCAAGCGAACAATTATGCTAATGGCTCCCAGACCTTTCCTCATCATTTATTAACCTGCAGCGCTCACCACGGGGTGGAGAACAATTCCCAGGCGATGAGCTGAACGAATAACCTTGATAGCCTCAAACCCCACCGCCCTCACCGGCCCCTTGGCTGCCTTGAGCTCCCTCAGTCCCGACAGGCTGGCGGTCCCAGGGTTACGGACCCAGGCTAGCGGAAGAGACTGGAGGCTGGATGGAACCATGAGGTTCCACGGATTCACATGCAGCTCCTGCCCTCTGCTGGCCACTGGTGTGGAACGGGCTGGCCTGCTGGGCGGGAGGCGAACCAGGCCTCTCGCTGGTGGAAAACAACCCAGCTCACAGATGGGGATGAGGCTATTTTCGTGCTATCGATCCTAGCTGCTCCAGCTGCAGGGAGGCATCTCTTTGCTGCTGGTAGGTGCAGCCGTCTCTTGGGGCCACCCGCAGCTCAGCCAATGCCATTCTGCACAGGGATGTATTGAGTCTTAGGTAGGACAATTAGTGGGATAAGGACCAGGCTTGCCCACGGGGGGGGGGGGGGTGAATGGGGAGATGGCAGGGACTCCTCACATGCAGAGAGCCAGGGGGGTGTGGGGAGTGGTTAGGTCGGGGTGGCCCAAGGGACACATCTGGGTATGGAAATTGCAGGGCGGGCCACGAATGCTCCCGGAATTGGGGGCTGGGGCGCAGGAGGGGATGCGGGCTCTAGCCGGGGGAGCAGGCTCTGCGGTGGGGCCAGAAATGATGAGCTCAGGAGGTGGGAGAGAGTTCTAGATTGGAATCAAAGGGTTTGGAGGGCGGGAGGGGATCAGGGCTGTGGCAGGGGATTGGGGGGCCGGGGGCTCTCCTTCCAGATGGAAAAGTGGAAGTGCAGTGGTACACCCCAGGCTACTAGGAAAGAGACTCTGGAGCAGGGATGTACATGTAATGCTGAGGCCATCTGGCTTTTTGCTCAGCTGGTAGCAGCACATGGCTTTAGCACCTAAGGTCACAGGTTCAATCCTGCCTGCCAACAACCTGGGTCCATCTGTTTTTCATACTGTAACTAGAAGCATTACAGAAAGGCACTGGTATCCCTGTAGCCTGCTCTATGCTCCCATCACACCTTCCTTTGGCTCAGAGGCAACCCTGGTGAGGATCCTGTTGGGGCAGCCTTTGTTGACACTGCCCTATGCCTGGGTCCAGGGTCTAGAGGGGATGCCCCCTGGACATTCAAAGGCTGTCAATAGACTGGAATTGTGGGAACTTTCTCCTTCCCTCCCAATGCTTAATAGCAGCGAAGGGCTGCTCATTAGCAATGTTCTCTCTAATCATTCCCACACATGCAGAATAATTTTATGTGCACCGAGGCATGTGCAGATGTGCACCACCAGGAGAAATACAAAACCCAGCTATGGGTGCTTTGTTAATCCACTGGGCAGCATCTGAACCTCTCCTGATCAGCTGCCCAAGTGCACAGTTTATAGGGAACGCTGCTCCTTAGCGAACCATGTTGCCTGGGATGTCCGCAAGGGCTTGTCTCAGTGAGGTGAATGTGTCTTGACAACCCTAAGCACCAGCAGTGGTTGAAAAGCTCCTCCCTGAGCACTGGCAGCCTGGCTGGCCATAACACTTCCAGGCAGAGGCCAGCTCCTGAGCTGGAGCAAGTCAGCATAACCCAATAGAGGGGCACTCATTTCACCAGCTGGTCCTTGCATTTCCTCCTGTCTCAATCTGATTGCTCTGCTTTCCAACGCCAACCCTTCGCAAGGGCGGGGCTGCCTGCGGCTTAGGAGGAGGGAAACCAGGAGCGACGGCTCTCAACTCTGTCAAAGTTTATTCCGAGACGCAGGACCCTGAGGAGCTTGCTAGTTCCTGTCACGGAGGTGCTGAGGGCACGTGTGTGAAAGTAACGTGTGGTCCCACAAGCTCCACCCCTGCAATGGGCAATCACAGCTCTGCCTGAAGGGGCGTGGGGTCTGAAATGCCCCCTATCCCAGGAGCCGTTTGCAGTGGGTGGGTCATTGGCCCCACAACCCATGCTATGTATCCCTGGGCCCCACCTGGAGAGAAGAGGGAGGCGGGATTTGAGAGCAGCTTTCAGCTCCCTGAAGGGGGGTACAAAGAGGCTGGAAAGAGGCTGTTCTGGGGGGGGGGGGGGGGGCAGGTGGCAGAAGGAGGAGCAGTGGGCTCAAGTTACAGTGGGGGAGGTCTAGTTTGGATATGAGAAGCGATTTCCCTAGGCGGGTGGGGAAGCGCTGGGCTGGGTTCCCCAGGGAGGGGATAGAATCTCCATCCCCAGAGGTTTTTAAGTCCCAGCTGGACACAGCCCTGGCTGGGATGGTTTAATTGGGTTGGTCCTGCTCTGGGCAGGGGGTTGAGCTAGATGCCTCCTGAAGTCTTAGAATTCTGATATGTTGCCACCTTCACTATGTGCAGATACTTCTGTAATTAATGTGTGTGTGGGGGGGAAGATTGCTGCTGCTTATGGTATACCCCTCCTCTTGGACTCATTAAAAACTCTCTTTCCCAGGGCTCTCAAAATGCTGCCTTGCCTTTCCTCCAGGCCAGTACTCTTACACAGTGCGCCGAAGCTGCTGGACAACCAGCAGTTGGGCTCATGCCTCTGAAACTAGGGGCCTGACTGCAGTGCAAATGGAGATGGAAAATCGTAGGACACCCAATTTCAAAAGAGCAAGTTGGAAGCAAAACTGAAATCACATTAAATGTCACATTACTCTGTGGCTGGACCTTGAAGAATACTGGGCCATTATCCAGTGTGTCTTTCAAACTATGAATCATCATCTGATGCTTTTAAGTAATTACTGTATATTTCATTTTTAAACTGAAGCAGATGAAGGAAATAGGACCATCACAAATTCTGAATAGACACCGGATCTGATCATCAGCTCTTGCAAATTAACAAAGCAGTCAGTGGAACTATATTCCAGCTCAGTATCTAGTCCATAAAACTGAAATACAGTCTTATATGTTTTTGGGCTCCTTCACCCTTCTCCAAACCCAATAAAATAGCTCCAAAGGGATAGATTCTTGAGTAACTCTTAATACGTTTCTGACACACCAGATTTACCTTAATGCATGTGTTTCTATGTGTCTCTCATGCACCCCTGTATATATTAATCTGTTGTGAGCCTGTCTCGCCTATACCCTGGAATACTTATATCTGTATAAGCCTATCTGCCCTATGACTGTGCAATTAATTATATGTAGGCCTGTCTCTGATACACATCTAAAGATAATTTTGAGATCTTAATTTCCATAGACAGACACTTTGTCAGATTTACACTTCCAGTATACACTTCTGATCACTCCTGGGCCCCCACTAACACATTAGGGGGCATGGATCAGCCAGTGCTCACCTTACTCTTCCTGTTGATACCCAGCCCACACTGGGGAAGCTAATGATCCAACCATCAGACCAAATGTGGTGCAGAACTCTGGTCACTTGCCACCTAACGCATGTTGTACATACGCTAAGAAGACTAAGACATTGGGGTTATTAACTCCCAGCCATTTGAAATCCAGCCCCTGGTTGAGGAATGCCGGTTGTGGGATACCAGCTCCTTTGAAAAGAGCTCGATAAAGATGGGGAGAGACGCCATCCAGTGGACTGTTAGGAAAAAAAGTCTCCTTCCAGTTCCACCTCTGGTTTGTACTGAGCTCAGCAAGGGAGCCATTTTATCTCCATGGATACGTGACACATGGATTGATGGATGTTTCAGCTAAAAACACAGTAAGTGACATCAGACTTGCTGCTCTGGAAAGCAGAACGGGATATTTCAGACTTTTTAGGACTAATTGGATAGAAATTCTGCTTTAGCAAATTAATTCTCTTTCTTTCTCCTGGGGATTATGAAAACGTTGCCTTTCCCTTGTTGTAACACACTTTGTTTGCCTGTTTGTACAACATCAGGTTGATCTGTGAAACAAAACTGCTCAGTTTCACTCTCGGTCTCTGGTCAGTTTCACTTTCTGCTTCTCCTGATTAACACTTTGCTGTAGCATGCAGATTCCCAGCACTGGGTGGGACCAGGATATTTTAAAATGACCAGTCTATTTCCTTTAACTATTATGAGCATTTCATTTGGCTAGAGGGTCTAGAGGCCAAAACAGGGAGTCAGAAGATTTGAGTTCTAACCCTGAGTTTGCCATAGACTTGCTCTGTGATCTCTAGCAAATTATTTCTCCGCTTAGTACCTCACTTTTCATTTCTGTAAAACAGGAGACACAATAGTAGGTCCACCCCCTCAGCAAGGGCAGGGAGATGAAAAACACTGTCTTTAAGTATTATTAAGGTGCTTTATCACCATTCATTAAGGCTTGTAATATCACAGTGAGATAGGTAAGTGCTATCAGACCTATTTCTTAAGTGGGTAAACTGAGTTGAGAACTTGTTGAAAAAATGTATATATCTTCCAGGAAGAAAATGCAAAAGAACCTCAAAGCTTTTTTAATGTTTGCACAGTTTTTTTTATTTTTCAACAGAACTAAACATTTTCTTTCTTTCTGCTTGATGAAAAGGCTTCATTGAGCTCTAGAGTTGAGTAGTGTTTGGTCAGATCTTGACTTCGAAGGATCAGTAAACCACACTTGGTTTCCCTTTGGTTCCTTTCCTTTTTCTCTTCCAGTACTATGATAAAAGAAGAGACCCTGCAAAAACTAGCCTGAATCAAGAGTAGGGTGTAATTTAAACCCATAAAAAGCAAATACTCTGCAGGTTAAAGCAGAAACATTTCACTTTCACTAAGGCCTTGTCTATACGACACAATTTTGTCAATGAAAGTTACACTGACAGTCAAAAACAGCATAATTCCATCGTCTGTGCATGGTCACACAATGTTCCTGTCGGCAGAGTGCATTCACACTGGTGCATTAGCACTGACAATCAGAGCAGGGCACCGTACTTAGCTATCCCTCTGGGCTTCTCCTGGGTAAGAAAGGGCCTTCGTGGCTTGACTCCCATTGATCTGCTTGGAGCTGCTCTGCATTTCTCCCACCCTATCTGGCTTGTCAGTCACTCCTCAGGGCAGGGACTGAAACCACTGGTGGGAAACAGTGGGTCCCACTTGTCATCCCCGCCCCCATGCTTTATGAAAATCATGCAAAATGGGTCATCATGTGACCTATCATTCAAGGGCCCATGATCCCTTGAATCTGTATCTCCTCTGTGTGTGCATGTATCATTCTTGCATGACAAGTTAGAATAAGAAGGAACCTGTTTTATTAGCTCAGGCATTTCAGGAAAAGCCATTAGTGATACTTTAGGAGCTTAATGGCTCGGTGCGCAAGTCCTGTGAATGGTTTTGTTTTCCCTGGAAGCCCAAACTGTGATTGGACTTACGAAGACATGTGACTAGGCCCTCTGATGCAGGGACCCATTTTGGATCTGCCACTTTTTCCTCTTTTTTCAAGGTGAGATAAATTTGAACTGAGCACAAAGAATTCCTGCCATGGGTAAAGAGGCTGGAAGGGGGAACAAACAAGAGAGAGAGTCTCTAGGCACCAGGAGACCGCTGTTTCGCCATCTAAGATGGCTGCTGGAAACATCTAAGACTGAAGAGAAGGATCGGGCCCAAGCTAGAAGGCTGCCAATCTTGTGAAAGAGATTGGAACAAATGTTCGGGTAAGAATTTGCATGTAACAAGTTTCCTAGTGTATTAGGATTAGAAGGCATGTTTTGATTATTTTGGCTCAGTAACTGATTTATTTTCACTTGCAGTCACTTAAATCCTACCTCTTATACTTAATAACATAAAATGCTTTTGTTTATTATCAAACCCAGTGTAAATCATTATTATGTGGGGGAGGGCAACCACTTCCATTGGTAAAGGGTGAATTTATAAGATGTTATATATAGGGTGTTGCCAACTGCCCTATATAGCTGAGCTCCCCCAGGACTGAGCTGCTTCATGTCTGCTGGGGAGTGGTTACCTCAACTCTGTGCCTTGGCCGGGGGAGACCAGTGCTTTTGGCCTAGGAGCACAGTATGGGGGAGAGCCTCAGAGAGCAGGAAGGCAGGCTCAGTGGCTTGATCAGGACATGGGGTGACAACCCCAAGGAACTCTCTGTGATACTAAAATCATAGAATCCCTGGGGTGGGCAGAGACCTCAGCAGGCATCAGGTCCAGCCCCCTGCCCACAGCAGGGCCAACCCCAACTCAATCATCCTAGCCAGGGCTTTGTCAAGATGGGACTTAACCTCTAGGGATGGAGATTCTACCCCCTCCTTAGGGAACCCAGCCCAGCGCTTCCCCACCCGCCTAGGGAAACAGTGTTTCCTAGAGTCCAGTCCAGACCTCCCCCACTGCAACGTGATCCAACCCCTCACACCACAAATCTCTCACTTTGAAGTTTCTCAATTAAAACCAAAGGCAGCTATTGACCAGATCCCTGTGGGGTTTGCAAAACACAAACACCAGTTCAAAGGGACCTTCCATTTCGAATCAACCCTGTTTGCTTCCCACCCCTAATACCAGACCTAGTCCGGGTTATTGCCGGGTTACAAACCCAAACCCATTCAGTGCCCAGAGGGTCGCATCCCCCGGCCATCAGACTGAGCCCGCAGGGATCAGAGATCACAGGGTCCGCCCGGGCCCGATCCGGAGCTCCCCCAAACCGGCCGGCGGGCCCGATCCGGAGCCCCCCAAACCGGCCGGCGGGCCCGATCCGGAGCTCCCCCAAACCGGCCGGCGGGCCCGATCCGGAGCTCCCCCAAACCGGCCAGCGGGCCGATCCGGAGCCCCCCAAACCGGCCGGCGGGCCCGATCCGGAGCTCCCCCAAACCGGCCAGCGGGCCCGATCCGGAGCTCCCCCAAACCGGCCAGCGGGCCGATCCGGAGCCCCCCAAACCGGCCGGCGGGCCCGATCCGGAGCTCCCCCAAACCGGCCAGCGGGCCCGATCCGGAGCTCCCCCAAACCGGCCGGCGGGCCCGATCCGGAGCTCCCCCAAACCGGCCGGCGGGCCCGATCCGGAGCTCCCCCAAACCGGCCAGCGGGCCGATCCGGAGCCCCCCAAACCGGCCGGCGGGCCCGATCCGGAGCTCCCCCAAACCGGCCAGCGGGCCCGATCCTGAGCTCCCCCAAACCGGCCGGCGGGCCCGATCCGGAGCTCCCCCAAACCGGCCGGCGGGCCCGATCCGGAGCTCCCCCAAACCGGCCGGCGGGCCCGATCCGGAGCTCCCCCAAACCGGCCGGCGGGCCCGATCTAGGGACCCTACCGGGCTCAGCAAAACCACGTGCGCGAACCCTTTGCGGCCCGCCTGCCGGCCTTAGCGTGACTGACTCCTCCAGCAGCCTATCCACGGACCAGCCCTTTCAATCCAATCAGATGTTGCGGAAGATTTCAATCGGCCAATGAGGATCTGGGGGTGGGGCTGGCTGCTGCCCGCGCTTGGATGGGAGAGACGTGGCCTTCATCCAATCAGATCGCTAGGGAAAGCCTTTGGGTGACCAATGAGAGCGACGGGGGCGGGATGACTGTGGCACGCGAGGAATCGTTGATTGACGGAACCCGCATCTAATCAAACGCGAGGGGTTAAGCGCGCTCCGGCCAATAGCAAAAGATGGGGCGGGACGCTGGTGCCGCAAGTAGAACCGTTAGAAATGATAGTCAGCTCCCCCAGTCACAGAAAGGAGACTGTGCCACCTGACCAAGGAAATTACAGCGCGGGGGCAGCGAGACCGCGAGAACCGTTAGGATTGACAGGTTGACTGTCCAATCAGAAAGCAGCGGTTCCGTAGCCGACCAATCAGAGCAGTCGAGGTGGTTCGTCCGTTCCTGAGCCGTGAGCGCGAGGGAATCTGTACGGGAGACAGCCCTCCCTGCCAATCACAACCTCACTCTGCTGCTTGGCGGGCGGGCCTTCCGCTGTCGACGGCCGAAGCCACGGCCTACCGACAGCCTCCCTCTCCAATGAAGGGCGCGGGGGGCGATTTAACTGTCCAATGGGCGAGCGGGGGGCGGGGCTCATTTCCGCGGCGGGTTCCAAGATGGCGGCGGGTGTGTGAGCGCGGCGGTTAGTCAGGCAAGCCGTCCCGCGGGGCCCCGCCGCCATGAAGGGCAAGGAGCGCTCCCCGGCCAAGGCCAAGCGGTCGCGGGGCGGCGGCGAGGACTCGGCCGCCTCCTCCTCCTCGGCGCGGGGCGAGCGGAGCAGCAAGAAGCCCGGCGGCTCCGGCGGCAGCAACGGGGGCAAGGCGGCGGGCGGCTCGGGCGAGGGCAGCAGCCGGCGGGGCCTGCACCTGGACAAGGCCAGCCGGGCCGGCAGCCGCGAGTACGAGGCGGGGGCGGCGCCCAGCTCCGGCCGCCACGGCTACAGCAGCAGCAAGAACGCGGAGTCGTCGCGCAGCAGCGGCAGCCGGGGCGAGTCCCGCGCGCCGCCCGCCCCCGCCTCCGAGTCGGGCGGCGGGAGCGGCGAGTACAAGACGCTGAAGATCAGCGAGCTGGGCTCGGCGCTGAGCGACGAGGCGGTGGAGGACGGGCTCTTCCACGAGTTCAAGCGCTTCGGCGACGTGAGCGTCAAGATCAGCCGCCTCCCGCCGGGCACCGGCGCCAGCGACGAGCGCGTGGCCTTCGTCAATTTCCGCCGGCCGGAGGACGCCCGCGCCGCCAAGCACGCCCGCGGCCGCCTGGTGCTCTACGACCGGCCGCTCAAGATCGAAGCGGTCTACGTCGGGGGCAGCAGCCGGCGGCGCAGCAGCCGCTCCCCGGCCCTGCTGGACAAGGATTCTCATTCGCCCTACGGGGCCGCGGCCGTGGGCGTGGCGGCGGCCGCGGCCGCAGCTGTCAGGCACCCTGCGGCTGGAGCAACCCAGAGGGCGCTGTCGCCGGCGGGTGGAGGAGGGGGCCTGGGCTATCGAGACTACCGGCTGCAGCAACTCGCGCTGGGCCGCCTGCCCCCACCGCCCCCCCTGCCCAGGGAGTTGGAGAGGGAACGGGACTATGGGGCTTTTTATGATACCCGCGTGCGGCCGGCCTATGGGTTGGAGCGAGTGGCTGGAGTGGCTGCAGCTGGGGGTTTCCGTGGAGGAGGAGGAGGTGCTGGAGTTGCCGGGGAGGAGGAGATCAGTCCTGAGGATGATCAGAGAGCCAACCGTACTTTGTTCCTGGGCAACCTGGACATCACGGTGAGCGAGTCGGACCTGCGCCGGGCCTTCGACCGCTTCGGGGTCATCACAGAAGTGGATATCAAACGTCCAGGTCGTGGCCAGACCAGTACCTATGGCTTCCTCAAATTTGAGAACCTGGACATGGCGCACCGTGCCAAGCTAGCCATGTCTGGAAAGGTGCTGCTACGTAACCCTATCAAAATTGGTTATGGCAAAGCCACCCCTACCACCAGGCTTTGGGTGGGTGGCCTTGGGCCCTGGGTGCCACTGGCTGCCCTGGCACGGGAGTTTGACCGTTTTGGCACCATTCGCACTATTGATTATCGTAAAGGTGATTCATGGGCATACATCCAATATGAGAGCCTGGACGCAGCACAGGCTGCTTGTGCCCACATGCGTGGCTTCCCCTTGGGTGGGCCAGACCGCCGCCTACGTGTGGACTTTGCTGACACGGAGCATCGCTACCAGCAACCCTACCTGCAGCCACTGACCCTACCACCACCTGCCCACTATGAGCTAGTTGCAGAGGCAGCTGCTTTTGGGGCTCACCGTGGGGCTCCCCCAGACCCACTTCGGGGGGCCCGTGACAGGACACCACCACTGCTCTATAGAGACCGCGACAGAGATCTCTATCCTGAGGCGGAATGGGTGCCACCGCCACCTCCTGTACGGGACAGGAGCAATCGAGCCGCTGCCTACGACCCACTGGAAAGTCTGGAGCGCCGGCGGGATGGCTGGTCCTTGGAGCGGGACCGAGGGGAAAGGGAACTGGGTGGCGGCAGCAGCAGCAGTAGAGACCAACCCAGGAAGCGAAGATTGGCAGAGGATGGTGGCCGGCACTTAGACCGCTCTCCAGATAGTGAGCGTTCATCTGCGTCCCGTAAGCGACATTGTTTGGCCACAGCCTCCCCCCCAGACCGCAGTCCTGATCTTGGTGGGAGCAGGGAACGCTACACTAGTGACACAGAACGCTCATCCTCCCGTTTGCTCCTGTTGGATCGGCCATCACCTATCCGGGAGCCACGCAGGGGCAGTCTTGAAAGAGGTCTGAGTGAAAAGCGTGACCGCAAAAACTCTGCTGAAAGAGAGCGGAAACACCGCACCTCCACAGCAGCTGTTGCCCAGGAATGTAAAAGCCCAGCCAAAAAGGATGAGCGTACCACGGAAGGTGGCAGTGGTGGAGGATCCCGGCTCAAACCTCCGCCCCAGAAGCAGCAGCAGCAAGATGGAACATCGCAGGCTGCTGGGGCCCCCAAACTATGCCTGGCTTGGCAGGGCATGCTCCTCCTGAAGAATAGTAACTTCCCGTCCAACATGCACCTTCTTCAGGGGGATCTCAGTGTAGCCAGCAGCCTCCTGGTAGAGGGAGCAACTGGTGGCAAAGTGGCTCAGCTCAAGATCACCCAACGTCTCCGCCTGGACCAGCCCAAGCTGGATGAGGTCACGCGCCGTATCAAAGTGGCAGGGCCCAATGGTTATGCCATTCTCTTGGCTGTGCCTGGCACCTCGGACAACCGCTCCTCATCTGGAGCCACTGAGGCTGCCACCACCTCCACACAGAGGCCACTCAGGAACCTCGTGTCCTATCTAAAGCAAAAGCAGGCTGCCGGAGTGATCAGCCTCCCTGTGGGGGGCAACAAAGACAAGGAGAACAGCGGGGTCCTGCACGCCTTTCCACCCTGCGACTTCTCCCAGCAGTTTCTGGACTCCACAGCCAAGGCCCTGGCCAAATCAGAGGACGACTATTTAGTCATGATCATTGTCCGTGGTGCATCCTAAAGCTCTTGTGTTTTCTGTACCCAAACCTGCCTGTTCCTCCTCCACACAGCCCCTCTGCCGTGTGCCAGGTGCTATGGGATACAGCCTTAGCCAGCCTCACAATTATTTTTAATTAGATCTTTATATGTAGCCAGTATTCCCTGCCTTTTTTTTTTTTTTTTTTTTTTTTGTAATTACATTTTTCTGTAGTTAGAAGCCAGGAAGGTTTAGCTGTTAGCCTGAATTAGGATATTTTGAGGATCCCTTCTCAGCAAGCGTAAGCAGGAAAGGTAAGCCTGCTTCAACTAAAAAATAGAAAACAGAATTCCACCTTTTTTTAATTTTTAACTTTGTTCTTTTTAGTTTTGACCATTTTTTTTAAGCAGGTTTAAAAATTCCTCTAGAATTACAGAACTAGAAGACCAAATTTAAAGCACTAAGTAATTTAAATAGAAAATCGGATAGCGGACTGGCCTTGACTCGTTTTGAATCTCTGAAATTCTGTGAAGGTCTGATACCAGTGCCCCAAAGTTAAATAAACCCTTTATCAGGAATCTGAATGGTTTAACTTTGAGTTGACTGGCTCAAGGTTGAGTTCTTTTAGGGGACTAACATCTCATCTTGTGGTACACTGTAGCTTGAACATTGAATTCCTTAATAGGTATTAATTTGATTTCAGTCAGTCCACACACATGCATGCCCAGAAGGTGTGCTTTTAACAGGTGTGTTCTTCCTGTTCTAAGTTCCATTGTATCCCATATATGCACTTTGGATTTGCAGCAGTAACAACATTTTGGTAAATAGGTGAGGACTTTGTTACAAACCTTGAATGTCTTGTACTTACTCTAGTATGCAAGTAACAAGTAGGTGCTTTATGAACAGCTGATCATTTGGTGGGTTTTTGGTTTTTACTGCCTTTTTCAGAGTTGCAGGTACAGTGGATTCTGCAATGCAGACTCCAAACAATACACTTCAGACAGGGCTTTTAATTCTTTGAAAATTCTCATCACCCTTTTATCTCTTTATTAATAGAAAGAAACTGCTGTCTGTCTTCTGCAGATTTTTTTTTAGGTATAGAACAGCGGGCATTATATGAGGTTTCATAGTCATTGGGACAATAATGTTTTTTAGCATCTTGGCAGACTATTAACAGTACTGCAAAATGTTGAAAAAGCAGATCACCTTGTTCAGCAAACCTACTTCATTTAATTTTTTTCTCTGTATACTTTTGTCCTTTATCATGATAAAACCTAGAAAAAGCATATCAGAAACATTTTAAAGCCTTCACTTTTGCTAGTCCCCAAATGAAGTGTAAATCTGAATATATTACACTGTAAACCTCTTTGTAGAAACATCATCATCTTGCACTTGGGTCTGTCTTGCCTCATTTTAAAGGATTGTTTTTTGAAATGTGGCGCTGTAAAAATGATACTGCCTTACTCAGATCGTAGGGTGTATTCATTGGTCACTACCAACTAAAACTGTTCTTGCTACTCCTTGCTTTTTTATAAACTATAATTAGAAACCTCACTTAATACTCTTAATGTTTAGTGAGTAAAATCCAGGACTTCTGGATTGTCCTTCAGCATGAACGTAATAGGCTTACAGAAGGCAGAATACAGCTGTTTGTCTTGCTATTAACAATGAGAATTGTGGGATTTTTTTGGAAATGGCAGCGATTACATAAGGGAAGCGCCATATGTTATATGTAATACAGCATATTCATGCTTGTGACACAATGTTTTGTTTTAGTGGGTGTGTCTGTTGCATCTTACGTAATTCATCAAGATGCTATGTTGCCCATTTTCATTATTTTAAGCATTTGTTGCATTTCTGCATTGTATTTGATGCAGGAGGAAGTTAAATCACTGGGCTAATTACTCTTAATTGTTTAAAGACCACCCTTCTAACTTTACCCCTGGGAATTAAAAAATGTAAAATACTAGCACTAAGTTGTTTGTGTTCAACCTTTAAACTTCCCAAAAACCATGTTTGTTATTGTAATATGCAATAGACACCTGTTTTATTTTTTTAAAAAAGAAACCAACAAAACTTGAGGTCAAAGTACATTTATCGCAAAGCTGACAACTAATACTTAGGGAAATTCTCCTTGGAAAGAGCATTCTAGATGTCCTTTCATTTTCCCATGACAGTTAAGCAGTTGTTTGTTATCTCTGGCTTTTATGAGTCTGAGATGTGCTGTATTGAAAACTAACATGGAATAGATAAGACTGTACTTCAAACTCCAAGTTTCTTGGTTTCTTATTTAATGAGGTATATGCTTCTGTTAAACCTGGTTTATTTGCTATTGCTGTTCTGCAAACAAGGATTTTAATATCCTTTAAGGGTATGTAAAGTGAAAACAACTTAGCAACATTTTCACACTGCACTTAGTCACAGGCTGCATCAATTCTAACACCACTCTTTTGGCTGTATTTTCCCTTTTACTACAGAAGTGCACAGCATTGGAGTAACTGTCCACTTAAACCTCCTTTGCCAGGGTTGGCTGCTAACAGAATCCATAATGTAATGCTACTTCTGTTTAGAGCTAAACAGGTTTAGCAGAGTTTCATTATCTGGTTATATCTGTCATTATGGGGCTGTAGTAAGAGCTCAATATCTCTTCTAACGCTGTGTGCAGCTGATGTTCCTGTATTTCATTAGTTATGATGTACTGAATTAGCGTGGAAATGGATGTCCCTTTCCTGAATCATCATTTCAAAGTGTGCTTTGGGGAAAGAACCTCAAGTGACTCATACTTTTGTTAATATTTTAGATTTTTACAAATTGCAAACTTTACACAACTCCCTTGGCTGCTAGCCAATGGTTTTGTTTGCTTGGATTTAGTGTACAGTCTGCTGTTTGTTGCCACTGCGATGTGACAGCTACCTCAAATTATTGTAAGGTATTGCTGTGATTTAGACAGCAATATCACCCTTGGATGGATCACAGAGGGGAGATGAGAAGTCCAGGAAACACAGGCAAATTTCAACTTTTTAAAGATGAGTTCTCAGTTAGATGTCCCTTCAACCACTATTGGCAAGAAGATATTTTGGAAGCCTCCTATGGAGAGCAGAGAAGAGAGAACACGGCTTCCCTGAAAAGCTTAAAGAATCAGCCAGATGATGATAGCTGTGTGTAGGGCCCTGAGTATTAGTAGGGGTGGGAAGTGGAGAACAAAATGTTGGGGTAAGGATATAAAGACTTCTGAGGATTTGGGAGAAGGCTGCTTGGGACATCCTTTCCTAATTCCATTAAAACAGTGTTGACAGCAGTGCTTAGCTGGAGCCTGCCAAGAGCCTGATGTAAAAAGAAACCAGACTTGAAAAAAATAATTGACAAGTAACTAAATATTTGGGATTCTTTCCCCACCTCCCATTCTTAATGACTTTCTACAAATAAAAACCAAGGACAGCTACTTCAATGAATCATTAAACTTGATATAAAAGTAGTCTTTGCATAAGGCGTAAGCATAGCAAACAATATTTTGAAAATGTTAAGTGGATTATTTAATTTCATTCAGTCCTAATTGTATGAAAATGGATTAGAAATACTACTTAACAGTAACAAGTTTTGTTTAGTAGGGACATCCTTGATTTGACCTCTTTGCTACAGTAATGGAGTTGCATCCTGCTGTTGGAATTTGTACAGCAAAATGAGAAGATATCAACATGTATCACTACATTTCGTATGTTTGAGAAGTTGCCTTCAGGAAATGTTCTTTGAGGAAAATCAAGTGAATTATGAACTATTCAGTTGGTTTTCCTCATGGCTGATTTTTGACATGTTCTGTTACCTGGTTTAAAAAAAACCACCTGTTTATCTTCAATCCTGTATACCTTCAAATCTGTGAACAGAGTTTAACAGCAGTTCAAAAACCCTGCACTACTTGTTATGCATTTATATATAGAAAGTGACTTCATTTCAAGGTTTTGTGCCGGTGGGTGGTATTGGTGCTTTTCAAAGTCTAAGTAGAATACTTAGAGAGGCCTTGTAGTTCTTTATGTTCATCTGTGTAGTGTGGGGAGGGGAAAACCTGTTGTTATTCAGTACAAATGTTTACCTTTTCTTTCCTCCTGCAAGCAAGGCTGACCAACTGTGGAAGATGACATGGGATTCCAAGCTCTAATGGACCTTTGCGAAGAGAAGTTGTGGCTTGTGTGGAATTTACATGGGCCTCTTGATGGAAGAAAGCTTATCTGTTTAGTATTTGTGCATTTTACTAAAATGGCAGCTTTAAAAAAAAAAAAAGTTGTGTATCTGCTATTGTGATGCCAATGCCCGTGTTTTAAGTGGAAAAATGACCTCTTTGCTTTGTGCTGTGTACACAAGATTTCTGGAAAAGTAAAGGAATACCCTTTTTATGGCTCTCACAGCTTAAAAGTAGCTGTCACACAAACATGCGCTCACAGTTGAGCTGATTTTGTTTCATTCTAAATAAATTGTTTCTTTTGAGGAAAATGTTTTTCTGCTTGGAAGTGAATTGACGACAAACCTTTGACCCCTTTGTTTGCAGCGGAGGGGTACCTGCTGCTGCTGCTGCTGCTGCTCAGTTGTTGATCTGATAGCTGTGGGTCTTGAGCAAGAAGCAGGGAGACCATCACTTTCAATTTGACCAGCCTGTTGTATCAGATCTGAAGAATCTAGTTCATTGTGTTGCTGTGGCACCTCCCTTTGATTGCAGTGATGGGGGTCATTTGCTGCTAACACCTCATCTTTACCAGTGCTGATGCGCGCATGCAAGAAGCAGGGAAAGCACCATAAAAGCCTCAGAACAGTGTGCAAGTCTGGGGCTTCGCTGGTTTGAAGAGCTGGAGTTCCTGAATTTTAAGTTTCTGATTTATTTTGTTGACCTAACTTGTTTGGCTTTAATTTTCATTTTTTTTAATTTGAAGAAAGTTTGAAATTGCATTGAATCTTGCACGCAAACCTTTGCACCAAATTGCGAAAAGAAAAGTCTCATTAAAAAGTGTTAAATGATGTTAATAAAAACCTTCCTTGACACACGTTGAGGAGCTCCTCCATCTCCAGGGGCTTTTCACCAGAGTGATGCAGTGATGGGTTTAGTTCTGAATGGATGAAGAATTCCCGAGAGCTAGAGTTTAATTAAAACGTTTGCATTGGTATCAGTGCCTTATTGTGGGCCGTTTTGAAGCAAATGTTCCACACGCCTTGGATGTGCATGCACCCTGATCGTTTCATAGGTACGACTGCACATTTGCTTGCAGTCACATCAGTTTGTAGTACAGATTGTGAGAGGAAAAAATGGAGGCACCTTTGAAAAAATGGTATGCTGTAGTTCCTGATTATCCTGTACGGGGGCTCCTGAGCTTTGGAAGGCTGTTCCAGTACAGGAGTACAACTCCGTTTGCTGCAGGAAACTTCGAGGCATTTGACAACACCAGAGCTCAAGAGGGAGCTAACACTGCTGCATCGTTGGCTTCAGAAACCTCGTGTTATGTTTGCCTGTCTGTTAGAATAACTAGTCGCTGTCTGACATGCAGATGAAGACACCTTGAGATGCGAGCTTGCTCTGGTTGCCTTGAAATGAGTAATCTACTGTGGATAAAGAACCCTAGTGCTGTCCTGTATCCATGCAGGATGATTGCTAGGCAGCAGGTGCTTATCAACAAAGGATGCCACAATTTTGTTCTTCAAGGTGTCCGTTCCCGTGGCAAACAGCTGTGTAAATCCCTTATAAACAGGTAAGAGGGTTTGAAGAGGTCAAAATGAATTGTGATTTATAGAGAAAAGGTTTTGGGGTTTGTGGCTTTTTTGTTTGTTTGGGTTTTTTTTTGTTCTTTATCCTCCACCCTTGAGCCATACCTACTAATTTTACTAACACATTCACTCTAGGTCGAAGCCATGACCAACAGTCTTTAGGGACTGATCTGTATTCTTCAGTGCCACTCAATGTTACTTTTCAGTTTTGTCTTAGGGGTTCATGATAAAGGATCTAAAGCACTTCTAGCAACTGGGATTTTAAGACACTGTCCCCATGAATAGTACCTCAGGTTTTCTGGCAACCCAGTGCCTAAGTTTTCTTCCACACCAGCATATTTTTACAGTGCAAAAATAAAACCTGTGGCAACAGGTCTGAGCCCAGGTCTATGGATGGGCTTTTGCTACAGGTTAAAAGTAGCAGTGTTGCTCTTCTATTTAGCCTAGAGATTGGGTTTTGAAACCTGGTGGGGGTGATGGGTTTCAGAGCCAGAGTGGAGATGTCTGTGCTGCTATTTAGCCCTGTAATGCAAACTCAGGTCTGTAGACCCAAACTCAGACTTGCTATTATCTTTTTTGCAGCCTAGACATATCCTTTACCTAATGCTTGAGTGAAAACACTAACTTAACCCTACTTAGAGTGTTTGTGCATGTGTGGAGCTAGTGCTAGGCGTAAATAGATTAAGCAAATGCTTGGGGGCGCCTCCCAATTAGTGTTATGAGGGGCTGGGAAATATTTCTGCTTCGTGCCCTCAATGGACTAACATTGGCATGGGGGGGGGTGTTAGTGTGTATGGGCATTCTGAGGATTTGCCAATGATTCAACAAAGCTGCTCATCCATCAATGGTACAGTATGCTGATATAAGTGTAGGATTAAGCTGTATAACACAAAAGGTTCTAGAACAAAAGTGTGGATAGGTGATGACTGCCATTTCAGATGCAGTTTTTCTAGTTTTCCAATACAAGTTTGTATTCATCCTAGTTGGCATTAAGATTTTACTCAATGTTTCTTCTCCTACCTTGCCCAGATATGCCATCTAAATTTTAAATGTTACCATTTTAATTCTGTTTTACAAATGGGTTAGGGTTGATTGATCATCTTCTACATTGGTATGGTTGGGTTGTCAATCACGGCTAAGATGTGAGGGAGGTTTATTTCTATAGTCCAAATAATTGGGACATCTTTAGGAAGATGGATAATGGAGACAGGTAATCTGGGTGGGTGCATCTGCGATCTGGTATTTACTATCTCATTTTCATACCCTTTTGATGTAAGAAGACGGAACTTCAACTTGCTGCCAACGCAATGTGGTGTCCCTGGGGACTAATCCATAAGAGATCCCTCTAGCTATATTCAACATTGTGTGAATCTCCTTAATTAAGGATTATTTCTACTCTCTCTGTATTACTAGATACACACGCCACAATGATTTTCATTACTGTTGGCATGTAGTGCAGGGTGATTCTCTAATGGCTGTTCTGTAATAGTGAGTTATTTCTTCACAGGATTGTTCAGCCCCTCTGGATTGGTTAGAGGGACGCCTTAACGTGCCAGGTAACTGCACACTTTTGTTAAAATTAATCATTTTAAAGGCTGACCAGTGCATTGAATTAATTTGGCTAGCGGGACTTCAGGAAAACCAAGTTCAATGGGAAAATGGATTTATAAGATGAAGTGTTTAACTACACTGTGGTGGAAACTGATTCTAACCAAATAAGAGGGGAATTGGTTAGTTGAATTTACACCCATGTTTCTTTGGAACTGTGCCCTTTATCTGCTGCAGCTACGTTGTAAGTAACTTTAAAAAAAGTAAATGTATTTACAATCTGCTCTTAGACTGGACCTATTCACTGCTTATGTTCACAGTAAGGTTTGCGTACTATACAACTAACATTTTATTTCAAAATGGCAAGGAATTAGTTATTAGCAAGAGACTACCGGGGGAGCTGTGAGAGACAATATGTGCAGTAGTTTTCAGAGCGTGAATAGTTTGGACAGGTACTCTGAAAAAAAAGTGGGGAATATTTTGGGCTTAATACTTCAGAATGGAAGGAGTCTGCCAGCCATTCACTCGAGCTGTTGTTGCTAACTTGATAATAGGATACTGTCCAGTCCTCACTCCAGTAAACCATAAAGCAGTAGAGGACATAGCTCAACTTGAGTTTGAGCATACAGGACTTTTTCCATTGACTTTTTAAATGGAAGTTTGGGCCCTCTATGAGGGATTTGAATTATTGGGATATTAATGCCATCGTGATTAAGCCAGGGCATCTCAAACAGGAATGGAGCACTAATTATTTGGAAAACAGTTGTGATTTCTTTCACTGGCTAGTCCTTGTACTGCCCAGAGTGGAGTGCTTGCCCAGGTCATGTTGTATTTCCATCCCAAAAGCCAAAGAATCAGTTATTTATATTAGTTTTATGTGCTGAAGATCAGTATTCAGATTTTAACTTCAATTGAGAGTTGCTGCTTTCTCAGTGTGATTCTTTTACTATGTGATGATGACTAAAGTATCTAGCATATTGACAGCATTATCTAAATCCATGGTGTCCAACACACTAGCCACTGTAGTGGCTACTGCTTCAGAACAGGTTGGACACAATGGATCTAAATTAAAATACTAAGATACATGTGCTGTCCTGTTGAGGGCAGTATCTCTGCAGTATGTGACAATGTCTAGTCTCGGAGGCAACCTTGCATTGGTTGTTTCCTTGTGGCTTCTGCAAGGTGCAACAAATGAGCTTTTAGGTATTTCATGTTTAGATTGCACTTTCTTTCTAATCTGCAGGCCCCGCACTTGAATCACATTAAACCTAGACAGAACTACCATAAATTGTTCTGCTTCTTGACCAGATTTAGGGGGCTGGGTGGACCTCAAGGGTGTAAAAATCTATCCGTCCATGGGCGACTGCTTCCAGGAGCCACAGTAAAGATCTGGATAAGAGTCCTAAAGTGCTAGCGAAGCCCACATCTATGGGCTATCTTTCATTCAGTGCTATAAATCCTGTGTCAATCTTGGTGTAGAAGGAATTGAAATAAAGTTTCCTAAATGATTATCACTCTGTTAGGGTTGAGGCATGTCCGTGGGGCACTGTAAGGAAGCGAAAGTTTCCTGAACCGTCGTCATTGCACATGAATGAAAGACTTCATTCTCCCTGGCTATCAATTCCATATCTATTCATCAGTGCTAAAATTCATGTGAAATGAGAATGGATGGATCCTCATAGAATCATAGACGGGGCCTCGAGTTCATTTATTCCCGTTCCCTATACTCATGGCAGGACTAAGTATTATCTAGACCATTCCTGTGTTTGTCTAACCTGCTCTTAAATCTCCAGGGGTGGAGATTCCACAACACAGGCATGTTTCCTAACTGTCAGATATTTCTCAATAAATGCCTTTGGTATTTTCTCATTTCAAACAACTAGACTGAAGAGATTGCTGTAACTAGGTAGTGTGAAAACTACCCTGACTGTACTATGCTGTTTCCACATATAGCCTTTATAGATATAGATCTTACACACACACTAGGGATGTAAGTGTGGGACCATCTAAACAGCAGCTTATTGGTTTCTGTTGTGGTTACACAGGCTCTGCAGTATAAAGCTTATACTGCAGAGGCCGCAGTGCAGCTGGCTCCCTGGGAGCAGGGATGGCTGCTGGAGCTTTATACTACATAGCACATATAACCACTAGAACTTTCACAGTTACATTTTAAAGGGTTTTTTTACATCCCTAACACACACAGTTAATTCTAAAATGTTCACATATTTACTGAACTCTAGCATCTAAAACTAGATCCTCTAGATCTATGGAGATTTTCCCAGTTTCAGCTGTTCTTTGCACACAGCTTTATCTCATTGCCTCAGTGGGCTGGATAGATTTCATGGGGTGGGGAGGAAACGAGGGAGGGAGGAAGGAAAAGGGGTGTGTGTGCCTCTCGGTGACACTGGGAAGGAGCTGCTGTTGAGTAATAGACACTATTTTTGTCTCTCTTAATCCAGGCTGTGATCCTAGTTCCTGCTAGCCTAGATGTAAAAATAATCTAGGACTGTGATCCTCTGATTCAGAAGCCAAATTACAGATCAGCATTACCCAAAAGAGCCATAGTAGTGTGAATTCCTTCTTATGACAGGAAAGATGTGTGTATAGTTCTCACAGCAAATTTTACCAAGTAGAGTTGGTTGTTAATATAGTACAATGGTTCTCAAATTTTTTGGCCCACAGCCCACCCTACTTAAGGCAGACCTTTCCTTGGACCAACCATCCATGGTGGCAAAATGGGTGCAGGAAGGGGTGGGGCTGCAGGGTCTGGCTGGGAGGTAGAGGGAAGGAGCAAGCTGCAGGGTTGGGATCTGGCCGGGAGATAGAGTTCAGGAGTGGGTGGAGGGGCCTGGGGGAGAGGGTGCAAGAGCAGGGTAGGGTGTGGGGTCCTGGCAGGAGGGGTGCGGAGGTGCAGGGTGTTTACCTGGCTGTGTACCTCCAACTGCTCCCATTGGCTGTCATTCCAGGAAAGCTTCCAGGCAAATGGTTGCTTGTGCTGCTAATCCACGGTCAGGGGGAAGAGGGAATGGTAAGCTGGCGCTGGTACTCCAGCCTCGCAGGGAAGGAGGCAGGGCTGGAGTGCCAGTGCAGGCTTCCCAATGTGGGGATGGGGAGGTAAGCCCTGAGCTTGCGGTCCCCCTCCAAGATGGTCACGGACCATACTGAGTGCCACTGACCTAGTAAAAGCACCCGGATTAGTTGATAATCAGTGTTTTAATATGTGCTGCAGAGAATTGTAGAAGATGCATTGAAAATCCACTTGTGGCTTGCAACCCACGAATATTACTTGTCATGGGTTAACATTTTTCAAAGTATCTAAAATGATTTAGGAGGTGACCTCAATTTCAAGTTATGTAGGGACTTTGGCTCCTGAGTCACTTGGATATTTTCAAAACTTTGCCCATAGATTAGACAGATTTTTTTTTTGTCTTCTACACGTTGCACCAATAATGCTCCAACTAGTTCAGAATAATTTTAAAGGGACAAATGTCATCCCTATAATTTAACCTCAGAATTATACCTAGGGAAATGGAGGCACAGAGGTGATGTAACTTGCCTTGACATCCATTCCTGTGCTCAAACTGCTTGGCCATGCTGCCTTTAACTTTTTAAATATTAATGGTTTTCATTCTTCAGTCATCTTTGGAAATTATCACTTAAGCCTTGTCTACACATGGAGATTGACTGGTATAAGCTGTTCCAAAATAGTTCCCCATATGGACAGTCTTCCAGAGAAAGTCAGTTGATGTTGCAGTAATCACTGTTAATTCCACAATAAATATGCCAGTCCATTTCCCTGTGTAGACAAGACCTAAACATAGCAAGCCAACACTGACAATGTAAGGTCTTAAGTTTGGCTGTTTCATAAACTTTTCTGGTTGAAAAGGTTGCTGTGCAAACTGGAAGGCAGGGATAAGGCTTCTTTTGTGTAGCTTGAAATTGTCTAAAGCTGTATTTTTAAATCTTTGCCTGACTTTTGATGATCCAATATAGGTTTCCACAGGTACGGAAGGAGGAACTGAAAGTCTGCAACTGAGAGCCAGAGTATAACAAACTTACAATGATTTCTGCTTTTGTGGAAACAGGTCTTTGATTTTTTTCATTCGTAAGGTAAGGATTTAAAATACCGTAGAAACTCTTACTTATTTTTGCAAATGTGAGCCCTGTTTCTGTAGAAATAATTGAAGAATACACCAAAATGGGTAGGGTTTTTTTATGGTGGCTGTTCATCATGATGAAGGTTTTACATTTGTTGCTGCATTTTTATCAAAAATCAGCAGTTAGAGTAAGTTCAGTAAAAGGATTTTGTACTGATTTTAAAAAATCCTGTGACACATGAAATTCAACTGTACCTTGCTAGAATCATAGGCCAACATCCTCCTCTGCTGCTGCCTCCTTGCCCTGACCACCCTGAAGGGATTGTCCTGGAGAGAAAATGAGCCTGACCATATTTCCCCCTGACAGCAGCAGCTCTTGTTGCACTGATCTGGGCCTGAGAGTTGTGTGAGCCCAGCCTATACTTACCCAGGCATGGGATTGAGCCAACCTGCTGGTCCGAGTGTTAAATGCACAATACGCGGTGTGAGGGGGGAGTGTTGCGGTTATCTTCTTTATACAGGAGATAAGCAATCACCCCCTACACCAGAAGAGGAGAAGCCCCGTACCCTCAAGACTGGGAGGTCTGCTGCCACCACTGCGAATAGGAAACGTAAGGTAGTGGTGGTCGGAGACTCTCTTCTGAGGGGGACAGAGGTGCCCATATGTCGCCCTGACATTTCATCTCGGGAGGTGTGCGCTCTGTCGGGGGCCCGTATCCGAGATGTTATGGAGGCATTGTCGAGGATTATCCAGCCCTCTGACTACTACCCCATGCTACTCATCCATGTGGGCACTAATGATACTGCGAGGTGTGACACTGAGTGGATCAAGAGTGACTACAGGGCTCTGGGAGTATGAGTGAAGGAGTTTGGAGCGCAGGTGGTATTCTCTTCAATCCTTCCTGTCGAAGGTAGGGGCCCGGGCAGAGACAGGTGCATCCTGGAGGTGAATGCCTGGCTGCGAAGATGGTGTCGCCAGGAGGGCTTTAGCTTCCTCGACCATGGGATGCTATTCCAGGAAGGACTGCTAAGCAGGGATGGTGTCCACCTTTCGAGGAGGGGGAAGACCTTATTTGGATACAGAATGGCTAACCTAGTGAGGAGGGCTTTAAACTAGGTTCGACGGGGACAGGTGAGCAAAGCCCACAGGTAAGTTGAGAACATGGGGACCTGGGAGATGGGCCGGAAATGGGAGGGAGCGTGGGCTACAATGGCAGAGAGAAAGGAGGGTCAGGGCAAAACTGGGAGGCAAGGTCAAATCAGGATCTTAGATGCCTATATACAAATGTGAGAAGTATGGGAAATAAGCAGGAAGAACTGGAAGTGCTAATAAATAAGTACAATTATGACATTGTTGGCATCGCAGAAACTTGGTGGGATAATACACATGATTGGAATGTTTCTATAGAAGGGTACAGCTTGCTCAGGAAGGAGACGGGGAAAAAAGGGAGGAGGTGTTGCCTTATACATTAAAAATTGAACACACTTGGAGTGAGGTGGAGAAGGACATAGGCGACGGAAGTGTTGAGAGTCTCTGAGTTAGGCTAAAAGGGATTAAAAACAAAGGTGATGTCATGCTAGGAGTCTACTACAGGCCACCTACCCAAGTGGAAGAAGTGGATGAGGCTTTTTTTTAAACAACTAACAAAATCATCCAAAGCTCAAGATTTGGTGGTGATGGGAGACTTCAACTATCCAGATATATGTTGGGAAAATAACACTGTGGGGCACAGACTATCCAATAAGTTCTTGGACTGCATTGGAGACAACTTTTTATTTCAGAAGATTGAAAAAGCTACGAGGGGGGGAAGCAGTTCTAGATTTGATCCTAACAAATACAGAGAAACTGGTTGAGAATTTGAAAGTGGAAGGCAGCTTGGGTGAAAGTGATCATGAAATCATAGAGTTCACAATTCTAAGGAAGGGTAGAAGGGAGAACAGCAAAATAGAGACAATGGATTTCAGGAAGGCGGATTTTAGTAAGCTCAGAGAGCTGATAGGTAAGGTCTCATGGGGATCGAGACTGAGGGGGAAAAACAGCTGAGGAGAGTTGGCAGTTTTTCAAAGGGACATTGTTAAGGGCCCAAAAGCAAGCTATTCCGATGTGTTAGAAAGAGAAAACATGGCAAAAGACCACATTGGCTTAACCACGAGATCTTGCATGATCTAAAAATAAAAGTCATATAAAAAATGGAGAGTAGGACAAATTACAAAGGATGAATATAGGCAAACAGCACAGGAATGCAGGGGCAAGATTAGAAAGGCAAAGGCACAGAATGAGCTCAAACTAGCTACAGGAATAAAGGGAAACAAGACGACTTTTTATAAATACATTAGAAGCAAGAGGAAGACCAAGGAGAGGGTAGGCCCACTGGTCAGTGAGGAGGGAGAAACAGTAACAGGAAACTTGGAAATGGCAGAGATGCTCAATGACTTCTTTGTTTCGGTCTTCACTGAGAAATCTGAAGGAACACCTAACATAGTGAATGCCAGTGGGAAAGGGGTAGTTTTAGAAGGTAAAATAAAAAAAAGAACAAGTTGAAAAGCACCTAGAAAAGTTAGATGGACTGCAAGTCACCAGGGCCTGATGAAATGCATCTTAGAATACTGAAGGAGCTAATAGAGGAGGTATCTGAGCCTCTAGCTATCATCTTTGGAAAATCATGGGAGACAGGAGAGATTCCAGAGGACTGGAAAAGGGCAAATATAATGCCCATTTATAAAAAGGGAAATAAGAACAATCCAGGAAACTACAGACCAGTTAGTACAACTTCTGTGGGAAGCAAGTAATTAAGGAAATCATCTGTAAACGCTTGGAAAGTGGCAAGGTGATAGGGAACAACCTGCATGGATTTGTAAAGAACAAATCATGTCAAACCAATCTGATAGCTTTCTTTAATAGGATTACGAGTCTTGTGGGTAAGGGAGAAGCGGTGGATGTGGTATACCTAAACTTTAGTAAGGCGTTTGATACGGTCTTGCATGATATTCTTATCAATAAACTAGGTAAATACAACTTAGATGGGGCTACTATAAGGTAGGTGCATAACTGGCTGGAAAACCATACTCAGAGAGTAGTTATTAATGGTTCACAATCCTGCTGGAAAGGCATAACAAGTGGGGTTCCGCAGGGGTCTGTTTTCGGACCGGCTCTGTTGAATATCTTCAACGATTTAGATATTGGTATAGAAAGTACGCTTATTAAGTTTGCAGATGATACCAAGCTGGGAGGGGTTGCGACTAATCTGGAAGATAGGGTCATAATTCAAAATGACCTGGGCAAATTGGAGAAATGGTCTGAGGTAAATAGGATGAAGTTTAATAAAGACACATGCAAAGTGCTCCACTTAGGAAGGAACAATCAGTTTCATACATACAGAAGGGGAAGCGACTGTCTGGGAAGGAGTACGGCAGAAAGAGATCTAGGGGTTATAGTGGACCACAAGTTGAATGAGTCAGCAGTGTGATGCTGTTGCAAAGAAAGCAAACATGATTCTGGGATGCATTAACAGGTGTGTTGTGAGCAAGACACGAGAAGTCATTCTTCCGCTCTATTCTGCACTGGTTAGGCCTCAGTTGGAGTATTGTGTTCAGTTCTGGGCACCGTATTTCAAGAAAGATGTGGAGAAATTAGGGTCCAGAGAAGAGCAACGACAATGATTAAAGGTCTAGAGAATATGACCTACGAGGGAAGGCAGGAATTAGGTTTGTTTAGTTGAGAAAAGAGAAGATTGAGGGGGGACATGATAGCAGTTTTCAGATATCTAAAAGGGTGTCATAAGGAGGAGGGAGAAAACTTGTTCATCTTGGCCTCTGGGGATAGAACAAGAAGCAATGGGCTTAAACTGCAGCAAGGGAGGTTTAGGTTGGACATTAGGAAAAAGTTCCTAACTGTCAGGATAGTCAAACACTGGAATAAAATGCCCAGGGAGGTTGTGGAATCTCCATCTGTGGAGATATTTATGAGTAGGTTAGATAAATGTCAATAGGGATGGTCTAGACAGTATTTGGTCCTGCCATGAGGACAGAGGACTAGACTCATTGACCTCTCGAGGTCCCTTCCAGTCCTAGTATTCTATGATCTGGCACCATTAACCAATAAGCAATCACTTATCAGTTAAACGGTTAGCCAGCTAGCCGTTAACATCCCTAATCCTTATCAATGTGTTCTTCATCCAGGATAGTTTACTTGGTCCTCAGATTAATAGATATTTGAAAGTTTTCCACCTTGTCCAAGGCAGTTAGCTGTTTTAACACATTTCTAGCTAGTCTAGCGTGCATTGTTATATACAGAATCTCAGGCACGTTAACATTTTGGAATAGATGCTTTTGTCTCATTTTTCAATCTGAGGTGATGTCTACAAAACAGAATTGTTCTAGAGTAGCTTTTCTGATCAGGGATTTGATGAGGAGTAATCTGTGACCATTTTAGCTGTGCCAGCAAAAGCCCCTAGTGTAGATGCAGTTATACTGGCAAATTAATTCTTGCTGATAAAGATTTTCCTCAATGGGCTAGAATAAGTTACACTGGCAAAAGCATGCATGCTCACTAGGAGAGCTTTGCTGGTATAATTTACAAGTATTCAAAGTTCTGTTAGTGTAAACCTAACCTAACAGTATCCCACAAAATACCTGCTCTTGTCTGAAAAATATTTTGAAGCCTATTTAACTCATTGGGTACCCCAATTCAGGGGAGTCGGTTGAGAGCTGAATTTGATTCATTCTTTAAGAGAATTTCCTTGCCTTCAAGGTTGTATTGTAGAACCTAGAGTTGAAAGAGGACCCTGAGAAATCCTTGTCTATACATCTTGCTTGTGGCATGGATTTAAGAGTTAATTCAACCAAATTATGACAGTAACATTTGATGCTACAGTTAGAGATTAATGGACTGAGTGGTGTTCATTGCCCGCAGTTACTCAAAGTGCTCTGAATCTCTGGAAAAATTAGACACCTTAATAGCAATTATACTGAACAAGAATTGTAGATTTAAGGCCAAAATTTTCCCTGGTATAAGTAGGCAAAGATTCTTTCAACTCGGTGGAGTTTGATGAGGGCTAAATTTGTCCCATTATCCTTAAGTGAATTTTCTTGCCTTCAGTAGTGTCTCAGATCTTTAATACACTTGTAATGTTCTGTAGGTTTTTGTTGAATGTATACCACTTGCTTTTACACTTCAAATTTCATATTAAAGAATTGCTTATGTAATGAAAAATTCTTTCAATGGTAGAAAATTGAGTGCCATTGGCCAAAATAGTTGTCATTTAAAAACCCTGTAGATTCCAGATCCGTTTGATAGTTTTCAAACAGCTGGTGATGGATATTGCAAAGCCTGAAATCACTGTAGTGTGAAGAAAGCTGAAGTTGTTGTATTAAATCTCTGTACTTTAGTGATTGCTAGAAACATTCCGGTGCTGTTCTCTCCAACTGGTGTGAAGTGTCTAGATAAACATACAGAATGGAGGCCAAGTGAGAGCAGTAATATCATGGGCCCAAATATTCAAGAGGCTTGGACACTTGATATTTTGGGGCATAAATGGAATCAGATGTTTAACAGTGCCCCTTGATTATGTGCAAAGTGGCACCAATTGTCATTAGTTGGAATGGGTCCCCTACCTCACTTTTAGAGCACATGGGCAAATATCTTGAGTGTTTTGCCTTTTTAGGGAACATTCCTAGTAGAAAGTAGGAATATATTGTATATTCTCTGCAATGTGCACAGACTTCTGGATCCTTCCAGTTTTTTCCTGTTTGGAATGTAAAATAAAACTGTTTAGAGACCCATTTAATATTTATACTCAACCAAATATGGTTAAAGTTTTTGCCTTGGCACTGACAGCTGCATGTACTTTGTGGGTGAGTGTGAGAGACCCGGTCACTTGGAGTGATGGGGAGGAGATTGGAGGAGCCTTTGATATCTGCCTTATGTTCCTTTGCACCTGGGCTGCATCTAGACTGGCATGATTTTGTGGAAATACTTTTAACGGAAAGTATTTCCGCAAAAGAGCGTCTAGATTGGCACGGATGCTTTGCGCAAAAAGTGCTTTTGCACAAAAGCATCCGTGTCCAGTATAGATGCGCTTTTGCGCAAGAAAGCTCCGATGGCCATTTTAGCCATTGGGCTTTCTTGCGCAAAAAATTAAGGTGCCTGTCTACACTGGCCCTCTTGCGTAAGTATTCTTGTGCAAGAGGGCTTATCCCAGAGCGGGAGCGTCAAAGTATTTGCGTAAGAAGCACTGAATTCTTACTTTAGAACGTCAGTGCTCTTGCGCAAGTTCAAGTGGCCAGTGTAGACAGCTGGCAAGTTTTTGTGCAAAAGCGGCCCCTTTTGCGCAAAATCTTGCCAGTCTAGATGCACCCTTGCTTTTTGACTCATGAGGAATAGGAGGGCAATGATTTGGCCTGATGCACAAGGCACCTGAGGAGGTAACCCAGAGACCTGTAGCTTGGTACTTGCTTTCTGTGTGATGTTGGGCAAATGTGTTCACCTCTGTCTGTTTCTGCTCCCACCCATTTTTTTTTTGGTTTAGATAGTAAAATCTTTGGACCAGAAATAATTTTGGGTCATTTGGCCAGTTTTTGGTTTCCTGGCTCTCTGTATCGTGTTTCTTTCTACAGTCCTATTCCTTTTCTAGAAAAAAAATTTTTTTTTCTTCTTTTTTCCAGCTCAGGAATTTCAGCTGTGCTAAATGAAAATATACCTAGCACATCAGATACATTTAAATTCATACAATATAAAACAATTGTTATCATACCGGTGCCTTGGTTAAGTTACTTTTGGTTCCGAAGTTCTCTGTGTTATAACAAAGATGAAACATGCCAATGATCAGGAGAACTTTGAGCAGTATCAATGTTGTTTCTGTGGTGCAGAAAAAAACTGCTGTTTGTTTATTTGTGGGCTTGCTCTGACTCAGTATTTCTGAAACTTAAATATAATCCTCGTCAGAGCACACTCTTCTGCTGATTATTCCAGATATTTTAACCTAACTTCAAATCCTCTGTTTTAGCACTTGAGCCTCATCTGCGTTGTTGAAAGGTGAGTTTTTAACTCCATATACTTGGGCTGACTGGATTCAGATCACCCTTCAGGCTAAGTACACTAGCCCCGCAAGCTCATAATGCAGGAATGAATCGCCTAACACAGACTCCTACTAATCATTTAAAATAGATGAGCTAATATACATGGGGGGAGAACCGAAGCAATGAAGCTGTTTTAAAAGACTAGGCTTTATGCCAAACTGTGAAGATATTTTAGGAACAAAGGTCTTGTTAGCCAAAACACATCTTGCTGGGTTCATCTTGATCTTAAAAACCATTGGCTCATGAAGTAACATTTATGAATAAGCTCACTGAAATCTTCTGTTGCCACACATCTTAGTTTTCGTTTTCTGCAGTCTTTTATTAATTAGTGAAAAGTCTGTCCTAAGGATCTGAAATCAACCCTTTTCTTTCCACTGCAGCGGAGCCTCTCCACTAAGCGATTGCTCAAAGGACTTGCACTTCTTTCTGTAGTTTCCGTTTGTAGGCCATAGGCTCAAAGAAAAAGGAAATGGGTGCGATGAGATAACAGGTTCCAGCAAAGAGGAAGGAGCAGGCATATGTCTGAGTGTAGTCATATAGCCAACCTGCAATGGATGAGGAGTCTGTTATTAAGACTGCTGGACTTTCCCACATGGCAACCCTTGCAGGGTTTCATAATAACATTGAAAACTGAAATGCATTATGGCTCAGAACCTCACTGAGAAAATCCTGAAGCAGGATGTATACAGACACTCCAGGGTTCTGGCCCACGAAAGCTCATCATCTAATAAACCATCTTGTTAGTCTTTAAAGTGCTACATTATTCTGCATTTTGCTCCAGTGTTCAGTATTAGATTTCATATATTGGTATTATGCCTACTGCAGTCTTGTTTTTACTGCCCGAAATTAGTCCCTGAATCTGCTGCCTTCTGGAACCACAATTTGATATGGAACTACAGCTAAGCTTAATGTGATGTGTATTCATGAAAGATTTTTAAAATAGAAGACACTTTAAACTGGGCCTAACTAGTTTTTTCCTGGGGTGCTGGTAAACAAGATTTTAAAAGCTACCTCTGGTAAATAACCATGACATCCTTGTGTTGCTACTGTGCAAGCTATCTAAAGGAAAGTTAGCTTGGGTATGTCTGCATGTGCTTCAGTCATACCTCTGATTGCAGTGTAGACAGACACTTGGATATAGAAGGCATGTTGAGGACAGTACCAAGATAAGATGAAGACTTGATAAGCCAGATCCTCAGCTAGTGGAAAAGATAATAGATTCATGGATGCCAGTGACATTACCCCAGTTCAGGATATGGCCCAGTATGTCAGAGATTCTAAAACTAATCTCCAATCAGGAAGAAATATGTAGCAGTAAGATTAGAACAGCCCCTACTTTTCCTTAGCCATGTGGCTGTTTTAATCAGGGCTTTTGCCTGTTGCAGAGAGTAGATAGTAATGGAAAAACATCTAATTTCTACATCATTACTGAGACATCTTGTCTCATTTTCTCAGGGATATTGTTTGGGCCCTTGAATTTGTAAGCTTTAAATGGCAAATTATCTGTAATATAAGGGTATAAGGTAAACACTTTCTTTCATAGGATGTGGTGATTTCCCATGGTACAAAAGCTTGCTATGTTTTAGGTGGGCAGTTTACTTAAATACACAATCACAGGATTAAAATGTCCAGAACAAAGTGACACACACTCTGGTTTTTAGAGTTTACAGAAAGCATTAAAAATACCTACTTAACATTCAGAGAACACAAAATTCACATTTTCCATTCTGCTCAGCTGTCTTCAAAATCATTAGTAGGTGGTGCCTGCCTACCACCTCTTACCAGCTGGAATTGACTCTCACATTTTGAGAGCCTTTAATCATAGAAATGTCTTAATAGTTTGTGGGTTTTTTGTGGTGTTTTTTTTTTTTTTCTTTTCTTTTCTTTTTTTTTTTTTGCTTATTGGCTGGAGAAAGCAGATTGCAGCTAACCACTGAGTGTTACCGAAGGATTAGTCAGTGAATTGGAGAGAAACTAAAGGGGATGGAAGTTTCCAGGGGAAACCTAAAAAAGCAGCATTTCTTTAAACGTAAGTAGTGCTGATAAATCCTTGCCCATCACAAAACACACTAACCCATCCCAGTGTATGCCTACACCATATCTGTCATTCCTTTGTCACCACTAATGGAGCTAGAGGTGCCTGCTGTGCTCTTTTTCCCCAAATTGCCTTTTGCTTTGAATTCTAACTGTTCTGGTAAAAGCGTGATGGTTGGTTTGTAATGTTCCTGTGAAGCTCAGAATGGTTCACATACTAAGCTTGTTCATGCCTCTAAAAATCAGCCTGTTTTATTCTCCTGTGTCATGTTTAATTTTGTTTCTAGACTGTCAGAAGTATTCACAGAGCAAACAAACATCCCTTGGATGATGAGCAGGTAAGTGGTCACTACTTGCTGGTGGGGCTTCAAACTTTTTTAGTTCTGGATGTGCTGGTGGGGCTTCAAACTTTTTTAGTTCTGGATGTTCAACCACTGCTCTTGACTTTGGGCCTAGAAACAGGAGTTGGGAAACAAGGCTTTCTGGTAAGTGGGTTTTTTCTTAGTGTGCATGTTGGATTTTGTTGTTGTCTTGTGCAGAATAGGCCATGCATGTGAAAGTGTAAATGTGTACCTGGTTAACGGCTGGACCTGGACTTACTGGTTAACCTTCATGCAGCTTCCCTCAATCCCCACGCACTGCTGCCTCTAACAGAGCTGTCTCTCCCCCCGTCTTTCCCTAGCATGTAAATGTGTAACTGCTGACATTTTCAGTGGTTACACATTTACCTAAATAAACATCCCTCACCTCTTGGTGGTCTTATGTGCCGTGTATGTTGTACTAGATGTGCTGAGTTCATGGAAATGACTCTGCAAAATTAATCTTATAACTTCAGTGCTGTCGTTAAGTTAGGAGCAGTTGAGTCAATTGGTCAAAGCAAGAGAGAGCCTAAAACCATCTTTATTAGCAGTAACAAGCTTCTTTTATTTTCCACCAGAATTAATCTTCATTGTGAAGTGCAAGGAGCAAATGCTTGTGCAATCTAGGAAAGTTAGAAAAATACTAACATGCAGATTTCACACTTATATGGTTTGAGTTGAGGGAGACATTGCAGAGTTCTTGGATCTCAGGATTGCACCCTGGACACACAATGATGTACTTAGTCCCATCTTCCCTTCCTCTTTATGGGATAAACTAGCCTGCACAATTGAGGGGACTGAAAAAATGAGAGAACACCATAGAGCTGGAATGACCTAAGAAGGTCATCAAGTCCAGCCCCCTGCTCTAGGCAGGACCAATCCCAACTAAATCAACCCATCCAGGGCTTTGTCAAGCCAAGACTTCCTCTCCTTCCTGTTGCTGGCTATCTCCCATCTCCATTATATTGGTGGGACTTGGATTTATACAATTAGCTCAGTCCTTAGAAATAAAGGACACCTCACCAATTAGTGATGCTATGTTACAAGCAGGTGAAAGTGCAACAGCCACGTTAGCACGTATGATACACAGACAAGAATATACAGAAAGTGAAGTAATTCCCTGTGTAAGGTACTTGGGACAGACTTGGAACAAAGCATGTGACCAGGTCAGACACATCCAACCATTGGGTAGAGATGCCTACAAGGAACTGTAGACACAAAATTTGGGTTGGCACTTTTTTCCTATGCTGATGGTCTATTTACAAGATGGATGAGTTACTGAATGTCATTCACCCACTGCTGTTTGAACTGGCAGCTTTATTCATACACTGTAAAACGTTAGCCTGGGAATAGCTGAAGATACTGACCCCATGTCAGATTCACATCTATTCATGTTCACTGTATTCAGATAAGGTGAATGGTCCAGTGGAAGGGTAGGGTGAGCCTTGGACAGGGATGCATAAAGCAACATGAAAATTCCTCCTCAGTGTAAGTGAATAAAGAAATATTTGGCTTTGTATATTTTAATCAATATAGCACCCAAATGTGCCTCACATTCTGTACAGAATAATATGGTACTTGCAGGGGTGGGAGGGGGAGGGCTTTCGCTTATTTGAGCCTACATAAGCTATTTAGCGTTAAATCCTTAGTCAAGTCGGGACATAACAACTGAAACCACTTTGCTCCCCTCTGCTCTATACAAAGCTCTGCAAATATATCCCCTACATCTCATGCTTCTGGGACCAGGTTATCACCTTTTCAAATCCCTTCAGCATCAAGTTAAACTGAAATAAGTTTGAGTCTAGTAAAGTCATACTTTAGATGCTACCATTCTTTCCTCTCCCTTCCCCTGGAGAGAGGGTCAGAGCTAATGCAAATGCTGTGTGGCTTATAACCATGAACTCGTGTGTCTTAAGTACCTTTCAGCTTGGGTCTTAGATATTTCCTAGTAAATACTTGGGTATTAGAGAAGAACTAAGAGTATTTCCTGTCAAGAGGAGAGGGAAAATATTGCTGCTTTGTTACCTGCAATAGGCGGTCCAGCGATGACAGCTATCCCAGCAAAGAATGAGGCAAATCCTAAAGAACTGTGGAGTCTGGGGACACCTACAAGATCCACCTGTTGATGGAAGCAGAATGTTTATTTGTTGTCATGTACAGGGACATTAGAATGAAGTTTCTCTGGGGAGTCTCCTCTTAACTCTGTTCTAGGTTAAAAGTAGTTTGTCCATTCCAAATTAACCCCAAGGTGGGTGCAATCAGTACTGAAATCACTAGTGAAATCATTAGGATGCTTGATGCATTTCTAACCCTGGGCCATACAGGCACTTGAAGTAACTAATTTAAGTCCTAGAACACTAGGACTGGAAGGAACCTCGAGAGGCATCGAATCCAGTCCCTGCCTTCCCGGCAGGACCAGACACCATCTAGAGTAGATCATCCCTGCTGTCTTCTGAAGGTATTTTAAACTCACTCCTTGGAGACAATGCTGCATTTTAAATGGAGAGCTATATCTGTAGAACTCTTCTTGTCCAGTGTGATGCTACAGTCTGCCTTAAGTGGTCATAGGCAGAGTCCTTCACCTTATCAATATTGATTTAGGTTACAAATGTATGAACTTCAGGCTACGTCTACACGACAAGTTTTCTTGGCAAAATATGCTAATGAGGGACTCATTTGCATGAGTCGTGATCTCATTTGCATATTCTGTTCTGTTTTTTTGCTAGGGTTTGTGCAAAAACAAGCAGTGTGGATGTTTTCTTTTTGTGCAAAATCCCCTTTTCCCACAAAATCCTTATGCCCCCAAAAGGGTTTACCAATATTGCGGGAAAAGGGGGTTTTGTGCAAAAAGAAAACATCCACGCTGCTTGGTTTTGCACAAAAACACTAGTGAAACTGGATCAGCAGAAAATATGCAAATGAGATTGACTCATGCAAATGAGCCCATTAACATATTTTTTGCTGCGAGAACTTGTTGTGTAGATGTAGCCTCCGTGTTCTCCTCACTGTCTCTGTTGACAGAGTGCAATACCTAAGCTGGAACAATGGCATTGAGAGAGGACTTGGGAAGCCAATATGTTGAGGGTGCTCCCAGTACCTTGCATCTAAGACACCTCACCTGTCAATGACTGTGTAATCTTAAAACCAGTAAACTAACAAGGTCCCCTTCCCCCCCACTCCCCTTGGTTTGACACTGAGTGTTCTGAGTGCTCAGTCCTCTGACTGCAATCTCTGGCAGCTGTGGGTGCTCAATACTTTAGAAAAGGGCCCCATGTTTTCAGGTGTTTTAAAGATGCTCAGTTGGAAAGGCAAAGAATTCCTGTATTACCTCTCGCTGAAATCCTTTACTCACCAGCACAGGGAGCAGCAGAGCCAAGTATCCACCACAGAAAATGGCAAAGCTTCCTGCATAGACCATAAGTAATGGGAAAGATGTGGCCAGAGGAGCCAGCAGGTTAGTGATGCCACACAGAATAAGGTAAGTCTTATGGTAATGATACTTCTTGATCCAGTTCTGATCAGCAATCCAGCCAGAGAGCAATTGGCTGACTGTCTCTATAATCCCTAGAGAGAAACAAAGTCCTTGTGAAGGCCCTAGCCAAATCTTTCAGAAATTGTTCAGCAGCGTTTTCAAAAACGTGGTCCCGTGGCACCTTAGAGACTAGCAAAAATATATGCAGTACCATGAGCTTTTGTGGGCTAAACCTACTTCAGCTGAGCTTGAATTTTGTGCACTTGTTGATTCTTCATGATGTACAAAAATATTTGCCTGAAATGTTTATTAAAAAAATCTGCTTGAATGTTACATTTAGGATATGACATCACAAGATTGAAAAGCAGGGAAGTTATGAGGCTGGGATTTTGTTCAAAAACGTTTTTTCCGGACAGTGCTTCTTAAGCATTCAGTAGGCACCTGAGTTGAGAAGGGATGCTCTGTTAAAAATTAAGTTGAGGGATGCAACGGTTAACATAAATGAGACATGCACACAAAGGCATCCAGCAAAATCAGAAGACTGCACTTGGTATTCATGACCAAACACAGCTCCACCTACACCCATCATGAAGCAGTCAAAAGGGCATATGTCCAACATTTTTAAAAGTGCAGGGCCACTTAATACTATTCACATTACCTTCTAGGTATGTTACATGAACTAGTCTGGCGCTCAGGAAAGTGCTGACTGCTACTAATCATTCTGTTGGCTGAAAAGTGATTCTTGCCAATGTCATCTGCAAAGTAAGTATTGGGTTCTTAATCTCTATCAGTTGCCCCTCTAGTGCAAATATTCCCTAAATAAAAAACCAAGGATGTGAATTTTGGGTACACGCTTGTTGTACACACAGCACTCTTTAGGGCATTAGTGGAGCTACATCCTTAATGCTTTGTGAGGTGCATGTTTTGAAGTTGAATTAGATCTTCACTCCCACTACAGAAAACGATGGTTTGACTTTTGAGGTTAACAGACTTCGTTCACAACTGCTGTATTTAAAGTAGGATGGCCTGTGCCATTCTTTGCCATTTAAATCGTCTCCGTCTGTTCTGTAAATGCAAAGTGTTTCACAACAGAGAAGTGGCTGACTGGATTAGGGGAGAAGATAAAGGTAGCAACCTATGGTGTTGTCTTCACTACGAAAAAAGGGGGGCGGCAGTGGAAAACAACTTGTTCTCAACTTGATTTAGACTTAAGGGCAGAAGGGCCTTTAGTCTGGTCTCCAGCACGTTGCAGGCCATAGAACCTGGCCTGACCTCTGACCGAGTTACCGAAGTCCTCAGATCTTGATGTCAAGTTACAGAGAATTCAGCATTTAGAATCTTAGGGCTGGCGGAGACCTCAGGATATCAGAGTCCAACCCCCTGCCCAAATCAGGACCAATACCAAATCAATCATCCTAGCCAGGGCTGAGTCCAGCTGGGATTTAAACCTCTAGGGATGGAGATTCCACCCCCTCCCTAGGGAACCCATCCTAGTGCTTCCCCACCCTCCTAGGGAAATCGTTTGTCCTAATATCCAACTTGGACCTCACTCCGCTCCCTCTTCTTCCCGTAACTTGAGACCATTGCTCCTCGTTCTGTCATCTGCCACCACTGAGAACAGCCTCTCTCTCCAGCCTCTTTGGAACCTCCCTTCAGCAAGTTAAAGGCTGCTATCAAATCCCCCCTCTCTTCTCTTCTTCAGACTAAATACACCCAAATCCCTCAGCCTCTCCTCATAAGTCGTGTGCTCCAGCCTGCGAATAATTTTCATTGCCTTCCACTGGACTCTCCAACGCGTCCACATCCTTTCTGTAATTTATTCTAATTCAAACCAGCAAGTGCCCAACATGGCAGAGAAAGGTAAAAACCCTTAAACTCTGTGCCAGTCTGACCTTCCTGACTCCAAATATGGAAGTTAGACCCTAAGAAAGTGAGCAAGACCCACCTGTCACATTTGGGAAAGAATATTTTATAGGAATTCAGAGCCTTCTCTGGGTAGTGTCCCATCTGGTATTGTGGGAGACATTTGCTAGTAGTAGCCATGGATGTCTCATTGTAGGCAGTCTTGTCTTACACCATTCCCTCCATAAACTTATCAAACTCCATCTGAAACCTGGGTTTCCCTCCATTATTCCGCTTGGAAGGTGCTTCAGATCTTCACTCCCTGGTCATTAAACCTTTTGTCTCTAATTTCAAACAAACATAATGATGATCAGTTTGTTCTTGTGCCACTATAGGCCCTTACTTAACTGCTCTTCCTCCCAGGATTTTATCCCTTTGTATTTATAGAGGGCAATCATTTGTCCCCTCATTCTTTGGCTTGCTCAGGAGATTTTTCTCTATAGGATGAGACTGAAAACTCTCTATACCTGTTCCTGTTAAAGTTCTATTTTTTTATTTTTTTTGTTTAAATAAGGGAGACCAGAATTTTACTCAGTACTCCAGCTGGTCTCACCAATCTCTTCCATAGTAACATTTCCCTATTTCTACTGAAATGCTCACCTCCTATCAGGGATGTAATAGTGAAATCGATTAGCCTCTGTATCAGAGGCAGCAGTGTGGAGTGGGGCTGGAGCACACTGGCTGCTGGCCCCACTCCTGGGCACTCTAGGATAGTCAAGTAACCAATAAGAATTCATGAGGTTAATCAGCTGTTCAGTTAACCAATATTTAACAGCCCTACCTGACACATCCTAGGATTGTATTTTGTATTTTTTTACCACTCTGTCACATTGATGGCTCTTAATCATCCTGTGACTGACTAGTACATGAGGGTCTCCTCTTTTGCTTCCAACTGATGTGTCCCCAGCGTATACCTTTCACTCTGTGCTATTAAACTTCATCCTATTTCTGTTACTCTAGTTTTCAAGGTCAACCATATCTTGTATGATTTTGGGGTAGCTCTTATCAGCAAGTTTGAGTTATGCAAATCTTTTTTTTTTTTTTTTTTTTTTGCGCTAAGGTAATGAATGAATAAATTTGGTGCTACGACCAATCCACAAGGCCACTGGTAATGTCCTTTCAGCATGACTTTTTATAGTCTCCTTTAAGCTTTTCCTTACCACCTTTTGAGTCTCTCATTAATTCTAGTCTCCACTAACACGTTTTCACATGAGAAACCCAAGCAGAGTAGATCTGCAATATTTCCTTTGTCTAGAAAACTTGGCATCTTAAAGATCAGATTAGTTTGCGTGCTTAACCCTTTGTAAAGCCATGTGCATCTTATCCCACTTACGGTTTACCTCTGGTTGTAACTGTTCTCTTTCAGAATTTTTGTTCTAAGAACTTGCATGTGACTGAGCCCAAACTAATGGTCTTGGAGATTAGCCATGACTTAAGTTCTGCTTCTGTTTCCTTTTCCCCATTAGCCACCACAAGCTCCTCAACATTCTTCCAGTATGTTCCTGGAGATGTGAGGAAGGAGTGTTGGTAGTTTGTTTAAAATAAAATGAAAACGCAAGGCTTGTGCTAAACCATCAGAGGGTAGTGAGCTCCCTGTCTGCTTAAAGGCATCTTACTTGGGTTCAAGAAAATAGTGGACAGTCAAAGCTGCTGCCATTGTTCCTGGGTATAAAAATTGTCACTTAAGATGCACTCTGCAATTCTGGATATAATCCAGCTGTGGGGGCAGAAAGGAATTTACTCTTAGGCAACAGACACATGACCCCATTTGAGTATAAATATTTTAAAATAAGGATAGTTGTTTGTGTAGTGGGGGGTTGTCTTGTTTTGCTTACCAGCCACTGAAATGAGGTAGGAGGCATCCATGCTGTCTATGCCCAGGGTTTTGGCTCTTGCTGCCAGATGAAAGGTTGGAATGAAGTAGGCCAGCTGGCTGAACAAAAATGACCAGGCAAAAATAAAGAAGAAGGGATCTTTTAGCAGAGAGAAATCAAGAAGAGGCTGTCTTCTGGGAGTGGGTTGAGAGTTGGAATTCCCTTCCTTTTGCAATGGGAGGTTATAGCCACAGTCCCTGTCAGTGGCTCCCCCAGGAGAGCAGCTGTTGGGGGTCTCTCTCCCAGGCACTTCCAAACCAGCTGAGTTCCGTGGAACTAGTGATCCTAATGATCCAGCTGACTGGACCCTTTTTGTGACAGTGGAATCTTGCATAGCAGAAACCAGTCTAGCATTAAACTGTGTTTCTGTGGTGCTGATCTCATCAAGGTGGCTTGTAAGAGTTGCTGGATGTTTACTGTGTGTTAATGATCCATTGTCTTCATTTCTACCAGAAATGTCCTGGAGATTCTTGGTGTTAATAGGTCGCAGTAACATACTAGAAGGTATAAGGTTTAACATGACCCCTCCAAAAATCAGTAGGGTACCTGAGAGAAGAAAGGAGGAAGAAAGACAAAGGTTGGTTTTTTTTTTTTCTCCCCATACTGATATTGTGCTCAGTAGTACTGTTTAAAATGGGCTTTTTTTCATACTGAATACTGATCTGCTTCAAGAAAAAAGAATGTTTTGCAACAATCCTTTTTTGAGTTTTTCCCTAAACGAAGCCACCTTCTTCTGCTTGTGAATAACCTGTTGTGATGGACAGAGACCAGCCAACTTACAATGGGAAACAAACTTACAAGAAACATCTCAATCCCATTGTTCTGCCTAATATTAAAACAAGGGGTGGGGAGGGAGAACTAAACATGTTTAAAGTTCTTTCCACCCCCTTCCCCTCCTCTTGTTCTCTTAATTCAGTTCCTGTCTTGTTTGGCGTGTTCCATTCTGAGTGGTGAAAGTGTCCTTTCATTGAAGAAAATGTGAAAGTTTAGCAAATGAGAAACGGCATAAATTATAGTCACCACTTAATACCAATATAACATCACTGACTGACTTCTGTTTTGGAGAGAGGAGACCTTAAAGGCTGAACCAACTCGAAGATCAGAGTTGCCATTCCTAATATGTCAAAGCTAAAACAAAGCAGCTTAGTTCCTCTGTCCATCAGAAGAAAGTGTCACACACAACCCCACAACTTCCATCTGTAGAATAACAATTTGCTCACCGTGGGCACGTCTAGACTGTTTTTCAATTTCAAAAGAGGATATGCAAATTCTGTGGGATTCCCACAAAATTTGCATATTTTCTGATTGCTTTTTCGAAAGTGGGTCTTTCGAAAGGGAAAGTAGTGTGGATGCGGGGTTTTTTTTTCTTTGGGGGTGAAACCTCTTTTTCGGAAAAAAATGTTCTTCCTAAAAAAGATTTAAGCGGTTTTTCGAGAGTTGTTTTTTTCCCGAAAAATGCGTCCAGACTACTTTTCCTTCCAAGGACCCGTTCTCAAAGTGATCGGAAGAAGATATGCAAATTCTGTAGGAATTTGCATATCTTCTTTTGAAATTAAAACGTAGTCTAGACATGCCTCTTGAGTGGTAGTTGTGTAGTGCTGATGGTGAAATGTAGAAACAGTAAAACCTATTTACCTTGCCAACCATAAAAATCTATCAGAAGTTGAGTGAAAGGTGCTAGTACAAATGTCAGTCCCATTCCTGAGCGGGCAATTGCATTAGCTAAAGCCAGTCGCTTCTTAAAGTACCTGGCAGTCATCACAGCAGCTGCCTGGTACAAGCAAGCAAAGCCCAGCCCTGCAATAGAAAAAGAAAGCAGATGTCAGTGCCCAAGAAGTGACTCTTGTGGCACGAAGTGAGGAATAGAATTTTCACCTCCATGCAAGTGAGGCACTGAGCTGCTAGCTCAGCTCAGGGCCTACCTCAGTGAGGCCACACAACTAAGACTGTGTTGCAAAGCTGAGAGAGCCCTTTGTAGAAGCTGTAGAAACCATTTCATATTTAGCTAGAGCCATCTTGTATAACAGAAACCATTTCAGCTTTTTTCTCAAGCACGTAGACCAGAGTGAACTTTCTGTCACCCCGTGAGAAGAGGCCTACAGGATGGGCTATTGATATGTGTTAGTTGGGCTGGTTGGGACAGGAGATGTACGCCCTCGTACCTGTCCGCCATCTTGTTAATAAGGCTTTGTTTTTCCAAGTTTAATTGAGGATTTCTGTAATTGGATGCCCTGTCGTCAGACTGTTTGGCTAAGGGTATAAAGATACTAGGATTGATTGTATTAGTCAGCCTTACTGGGCCCGGCTCTGCTGGGACTACGTTTGGCTCATGCTGTGCTTTATTAATTAATAAAGCTGTTTGTTAGCTGCCTAAACACAGAAGAGCGTTTTTGCTTCGACAATTTGGAGGTTCCACTCAGATTCCTAACGCGCCACTTGCCCGTATAGACGGACCAGCACTCCACTTCCAAACCTCTCAGAGCGCTCAATAGAAGGTAAAGGGGATACCTGTTACGAAATCTCCTGGTTGACGGCTTGGGATTTGGAGTGATGGTCGGCCGTTGGGGTAAGGGGAGCTACGGAATTCAATTTTGTGGAGTAGCTAACATTTTTGTCTGTCTGTGTTTGTCTTTGTCTATTAGACCTGTCTTATATGTGTCAGTTCCAAAAGGGCACACTGGTGTCTCTAGTGAGGCAGCCATGTGCTGGACCCTCTGTGTTCGGACGCTGAAAGCTGGTGTCGTGCCATTACGTGCTCTCAGCACACAGAACTGTGGGAAAGCTTTGTTGACTTTCTCTGTTATTTGTGGACATAGTACTGACCTCTGAGGCTAACCCCCGGCCATAGTATTTCCCCATTCCACCAGGTTGTCTCCAGGCGCCAGGACGTGGTGTTCTGCCGGGCTGGGGCAGGTGCCAGAAACCTCTGCGAGCCAGGTGGACTTTGAGTCCAATGCCTCGCAACCAAAAAGGGGGGGGGGGGAGATCAGTGCGAGCAGGCGGATTCTGATTCGGTGACTCGCAGAAGAATAGTGTAAGCAGGCGGACTTTTGGTTCGGTGCCTTACAGAATCTGTTCAAGCGTGCGCAGAAAATGGGGGTAGGTCAGTCTACAGGAATTCCAGTGCCTTTATGATAAATGCCTTCTGGTATAGGATCCTAATGAAGTCTGATATTAAGTGCCGGGTGTCTTAGGGCAGTGCCACTTAATAGAAACCCATGGGAACTGGACAGTAAAGAAAGATGCATCTAAATGTGAAAACTGTAGAGAAAAAATGTGTGTGGAAAATGAGTATGAATGTAATGAGTGAAGAATGAATGCCGCTGCATAGGTCTGAGACTTGAGCTGATCCCAGCTGCGCCAGGGCTCTCCCACGAGGGAGCTCTGAATGCAAAGGAGGGGGGGTCAGCTGAACCTTGAGACTCAGCGGATATGTGAGGGAGTGACGACTCCCCTTATTTCATGAGCTGCTAAGGTCTGACACTAGACCTGGCAGACTCTTTGTTTGGAGCGTGTAAAGTTAGTTTAGTTGGGGGTTAGTCTAAACACCCCCCACTCTGCTGAAAGGCTCCCCTGTGTACTACATGTACGTGCATAATGGTCCAAGGACCTGTAAGCATTTAACAAATTGGAAAAGAGGAAAAACAAAGCCTTATCAACAAGATGGCGGACAGGTACGAGGGCGTACATCTCCTGTCCCAACCAGCCCAATTAACACATACCAATAGCCCATCCTGTAGGCCTCTTCTCACGGGGTGACAGAAAGTTCACTCTGGTCTACGTGCTTGAGAGAAAAGCTGAAATGGTTTCTGATGTACAAGATGGCTCTAGCTAAATATGAAATGGTTTCTACAGCTTCTACACCTTGCTGGGTGTGGAAGGAGACTGGATGTGATGCACACAAGGAAATGCCCAAGCTGTGCCTGTTAAACAATGAACAGTGGTAGGGATGGGTGGGACCCCAGTGGCGCATGGGGTAAACTCTTGGCTCTAGTGAAGTCACTATCATATTTAGGAACTAGCTTCTCCCCAGCTGCATATTCTTCTGAGGGGTTTAAAAAGACCAGATTTGCTATGCATGGTGGATTGAAACAAACAGAAACCTACATAATGGCAAATCAAAACTTTCATTAGGCATTCCTGAAGGGAAGGGACTGCCTTCACTTTGCCTTTAGGGGACACCTTAATATAAATAGGATAATCAAGCACATGGATGAAGAGTTCTCTGACCCTTGTTTTACTGCTTTTGTCAAGCATTCAGGAAAGTCACTCTGGTTGCCTTTTGGCCAAGCGTGTGAGCTGTAGGATGCCACTCACCCAACAGAAGTCCCATAGACACACACAGGAAGGAGATACTAGTGGCTTGTGTGCTAATCAGACAACCACTGCAGACTAGGCCTGCTCCAATGATGGAGGTCAGCTGGTCCCCAAGCTTCCCACAGGCTATAGTGACCAGTGGACCTAGAAGATAAGTCAGGTATGAGGAAAGCAGTTGGAGGACTTACAGGAGAACAGATGATCTAGAACAGCTCCAGGTATATAGCATCTAGGGTAATGTTCTTGATCTTACCCTGCTCTGAGAATCACGAGAGCTGCAAGGGGAGATCAAGCTATGCCCGTGGCAAGAAGAATAATCAAATCTCTTGTTTGGAGATGGAGTCAGGAAGGATTTCTTTAACCTGCTCCCTTTAGACAGCATTGCTTAGTTAAAATGGTGGAGTGTTTAGTGGTGGGAAAAAAGGGCTTTACTGTGACCGACAAGGTATCGGAAGTAGGATACTGCACTAAAGGGATCGGATCGGGCATGGCAAATCCTGCCCGGAAAAGCACAGTGACTTGTCAAGGCAGTATTTAGGCAAACCCTCCTCTCTAAAGATTTCCTTGTGCTAGAACCACCAGTTCACCTCCCCTAAAGTGCTGGAAGAACTTCCTTAGTCAGCCATTGGGCACAGCCCTTCAGACAGAGGCCTGGGAAGAACAGGTATGATAGGACCAGTCAAAAGCCTTTGAGTGCCATTGTCCCTGCATTGAAGTGGTTGTCATCTAGCCCTGCAAGGCTGTTCATTAGCCAGGTCCATTTCACTTTTTAATTCTCTAGGAGTGCGAATGAATGTGCCAGTTGCACCAGTATGTATAGACCCTAGGAGTTTGGCAGGCCATTGCATGTCCACTGCTGAACTTGATCAAGTGGACTTAATTCAAAGAGCAGTACTTTTCTTTGCTACTTTCTGAACTGTAAGCGCCCCTGCTGACCTGCTGAGAAGCGGAGGGAGGACATGATGGAGCCGATCCAACTGGTTTGTTCCGAAGAGCCTCCCACCTCTTCTTGAAAGACCACAAAGAAAATTCCAAAGGTTTTCAGCATTCCCATCACGAGCACATTTACCTAAACCCAAAGCAGATGCAAGTGAAATGCTGCACGCCATTGGAAATGGATCCCTGGCCACTATATCCTCTCCCTGGTCCTCAAGACTGATTAATCATATATTTGGGGAAAAGCTAACAAGCTAGTGTCAGGAAAAAATTCCCTTTCCTCCCCGTATACATACATTATTGCAAGTGGGTTGCTGCTTTCTAAGCCATCTGGTAGTGTCATGTAATGGAAAAAGGGGAGCCTTTGTCTGGTAGGGTTGAGACATTCCGTGGCTAGGTTTCAGTGGCACCTACATTCCAAGTGGAGCAAAGCCTACCCAGTATGGGTATTTTTCCAGCAAAGGAACAGAAGGGCATTGCATGTGAGACGTGTTTTTAAAAATGTAAGATGCCTGTGGTGAACTGCATTTGGGGTATATCTATGAGTTCTTACAAAAACTTGAAATCTCAAGATTTTTTTTCAAACAACTTTTGTCAGTGATTTACTAACAATTACTATAGTGTTTTAATTCATTGACAGATCAGAACTGATTGGCTTTTTTGGCATGAGTATTAGAAAGATTTCCCTATCAAACTGCCATGCTCCCTTATTGTAACTGACTGGTAAACAAGCAGGTAGTAAAATGTACTGAACTCACTTGTCAGGATGTCTGGCTCCTATTCATAGCTTTGCTGTTTTGAGCTGTGGTGGTCTGAAATATGGGTAATAAAAGGCTCCCTATCTTGGAGACTTAGCTAAACAAGCTTGTAAAGAGAGATCCAAAGCCACAATGTGCTTAATGAAGTAGTACATGTAGTTATGATTTGCTATAATGTACATATTGCAGGTAAATGCATGTTCTTTTTGCAACTGCTTAGCAAGTAGTTCTTGTATATAGGCTGTGGGCCAGATTCCAGAGTTGGCAATTTCTTGGGAAAAGCTAGTTTAGGATAGAGCCTTGGTTAAATACCAGTTTCCAACTCCACTTAAATTGGGAAAAATGAATTAGAACATACTAATGAAAATTACAGGAAAAAAATGTGGCAACTTGATAAGTTTTGCAATAGACAACCTACTGTATATTAGAGTCTGTCTGTCCATCTATCCATGAGTCCACTTGTTCAAGAACACCTAAATGGGAAGAGCTAGGACCACCAAATTCGGTCGGCAGCTTCCTCTTACAGGGTAAAGCCAGGTCAGAGATTGGCTGTGCCAGGACGCTGGGCTGGACTGGGATTGCTTTCCACCAAATGGAAAGGGAGAGGTGTGCTAAGAGGGACAGTTATACTCATGAATGAGCAGAGGGGGGCAGCAAGCATGGGGGACAGTTAAACAGGCAAATAAACACAGGCCTGGGAAGCAGCTGCTGGGCAGCAGCACGGCCCTGACCTGCCTTAGGGAGCAGTTGCCAGCAGCTCGGTGGCCTCCAGGCCACTGCTGCACAGTCCCTGCTGTCCTGGACTGCTCCTGGGGAGCGGCTGCCAATCGGCCTGCCTCTCTCCTCTCCCTCCTTCCCCCTCAGCCCTGGGGAGCAGCTGGTAGGCTGCGCAGACCCCTGCTGGGCCAGACCCAGGCAATGCTGGGTAAGTCTTGTAGTATTTATATAATGTGAAAACCAAGGAGTCACGACATCTGTAACTTCTGTGAGAGAGTGCCAAACCAAAAGGTCCAGCCCTTCTGCTATTTAGCAGTGTGCACACTGCAGTTTTAATTTGTTTTTGTACAACAGCTTACAATTTCTGAATCTTCCGCCCTATGGAATCAGTTTGCCTTCAGTTACAAAGTCTGTGGTGTACATTGAAGAAAGTCTTTTAACATCGAAAATACTTTGAATGGGACTGACAGGTTTTTACCACCCTGTTTTTTAAAAAGCTCATAAATGCCGTCCCTGCCTGAGTCTCAGATGCTGTAAATTGGTGTAGCTGCATTTACACCAAATGAAGATCTGTGGCCTTTCCCAAGAGCCTCATGGAAGGATATAAAAGTTGGATTCTTCCATGGCTATCAAGCTAACCACTGTATGATTGCAGCAGCTACAGTGAGTACCCCTAGATGGCAGTCCTGCAGCACCCCCAGGTTTTGCACCTGGCTTCTCTGCCCCTGAGGACCAGTTTTGCAGCTGGTTCCTACAGCCCCAGGTCCAGACCTCGGGCAGCCCCCATGGGGTCCTACCAGCCCCTCTGTGGGCTTTGCTGGCCTTCCTGCTGCTCACTGGTACTGCCATGGGCTCCGTGGCCTTGCCAACTGGTCCCGGGCTCTGCAGCTGGCCCCAGTCTAGGGCAGTGAGGGTTGCCATTTGCAGCAATAGAGTCCAGGCCAGGAGAGTTGGCAACCTGATCTCAGTTCGGGGCGGGGGGGCAAAGCTCAGCACCCCAACCCAAAGTAGTTCCAGTGCCACTGAGCACTTTTGGAGACTTGGAGGGAAAGAGGAAGCAGTCACAAGCAGAGAGTACCAAGTCCAACTGCTGCTTAATGAAGGGCAGAGATCAGGCCTCTTTCTGAACTAGTTACCCATTTCACTGTGGTGAGCACAATCTCCACCTGTAGACTTGCAGAGCAGTGTGCTAGACTCAAAGTAGGACTCCCCTCTCCTTGGTGGTGACACAACATGTGCAACACAATCTGGTATTGTCATCTAAAGCCACGTCTAAACTACATTCCTCTTCCGAAAGGAATGTAAATGAGCCCCATTGAAAATGCAAATGAAGTGTGGATTTACAAATCTTGTGCTTCATTTGCATAATCGAGTGCTTTTTTTAAAAGGGTTTTTGGGGGGGGAGGGGACCTGTAGTCTAGACTGGGTTTTTTTTGGAAAAAAACCCTTTTAGAAAACCCATACACCTCATTTTTTCAGGAATACAGGTTCTCTCAGAAAAAATTCTCAAAAGAACCCATCTCAACTGCAGTTTCTTTTTTGAAAAAGCATGCTCACGTGATTATGTAAATGAAGTGTGAGATATGTAAATCCATGTTTCATTTGCATTTCTGATTGGGCTCATTTACATTCCTCTTCCGAAAGAGGAATGTAGTTGAGACATAGCCTGAGAGAACACAACCTGTGAACACGTCTTTCCTCCAGGACTTCACTCCAGAGGGCCCCGCAGGGTTCTCGACTTACCAGAAAGAAGTGAAGCACAATCATCCATCCCCAGCCTCCATCCAGGGCTGTGGGCACCTCTTTCTCTTCCTTCATTGCTGGTGGTTGATTTTCTGCCCCCTCACTTCTTCCTGCAAATGAGAATTGCAGGAAGTAGTCAGACTGCACTTTACTTATCAGGCTCCTTTAGGGAAACAGGACTCAGGGCACTCCTGGGAAGTGAATTCTACTTTAGAAACAAAAGCTGACAGAGTTGCTTTCATCTGTAGAGCCCTGCATGGATACAAAATTTGCATCTGCATCTGTATCCCCAAAAATGAGCTGTGGCTAGCCACACTGGCACCTATAGAGGTGGATCCCTGTGGATATGAAGCAGCTGTCTGCAAATTTGCAGGGTTCTAGAGACAGATTTTGTATCTGCATCCACATCCATATCTATTAATCTATCCTGCCTCCTGTTCACCAGCCCCTGCAGTGCTTAACCTGGGAGGAGATATTTGCATTGTCAGATGGCCAGGTGCTTTTAAAAAGATGTTTGGCCTGGTTAGCCCTTTGGGAAGGAGGCGCTCAGGCTTGCAGTGTGGCAAAGCTGGAACTCAGGTTTTCTAACTCCCACTCTCTTACTCAGTTCTAGACAACAGCTGTCCCCATTAAAGGTGACTCCTGGATATTCAGGTAGGTTTCTTTGGGGTATGGATACATAATTCAGACTGTGCCAGCGGCAGGGAGCCTGCTTCACCATCCCTTCGATTATTATCCCCAGATGTGTGCCCCTGAGCCTCTTCCCCAAGCCCTTTGCAACCATGTGTCCTTCACCAGTTACGGATGTGGGCTGGCAAGGTTTGTGTCAGGGTTTGCTCCAGGAGTTCTGCCTCATAGTGCAGCAGAGACCCAAGGGAGGAGGAAAGTAAACAAACTTTTCTCTTGCCCTCTGAATAGCGCAGCTGAGCTGGGGGGAATAGGAAGGAGATTGTAACCCGGAGCTTTAAAAGCTTTTCTCTTACCGTCTGGATGATGCATGAGATGCTGCAAAAAAGTAGATTTAAGAAAAATAATTTCTCTTCATTTGTTGTTGGGGCTAGCTGTAGCCTCTTGCTTTAGTTCCCTTAAGTCTGTTCTTTAATTTCTCTCTGCACTAGGGAACACGGGGTTCATTCTTCTGAAAGAAGCCACGAGGCAGAGCTAGCAAAAAAAAAAAAAGCCGCTAAATGCAGGGCCTTTTGGACTTTATCCTCCCCTCAGGAAGTCATTAGCATATTTAAGGCATTTTAGCCCCACCTTTCCCCCATGACGGAGGGTGGGGAAACAAAGCTCTCTGAAAGTATCAGTCTCAATGGAAATTCGAGCCCTTAAAGGACCAAGTACCATCCATAGGCATTTGGGTTTGCTTGTCAGTCACCATACTGACCAGTAGGTGGCATTAATGAACAAAACCAGCTTCCAGCACAGGAACCGGATCTGAACCTGTCTGTCTCAGCAGGTAGAGACGGGCACCAGAAACCTTCCTGCTGCATAGTAGGTTGCATAAGCAAGACCAGATCATTTGTTATTTCTGAATTCACTGATGTTGGCGGTTCATTGAGTCCTGCCTAGACCCCTGCCTGAAGCTGACAACTGCCTCAGAGCTTCCAGGCTAGAGCTAGGTCTTCATTGCTAAAAGTAGTGGTTTTACTGCAGGGAAATGAATACGCATTAGCTAGCTGCTATAAGAGCCCTGTTGCTTTCCCAAGAGGTCAGGCAGTGATAGGCATGGTGCTGTCTGTTACCTTGCAGTGCCCCGTCTCCTCTAGTCTGCAGGTGTCTAGCTCACCTGCACAAGTTCACTGCTGAAACCTCTTCTTTCAGTGGAGACATCCTGTGCTGAGGCTGAGATTTGTGCTGCAACCTGGGGATAGGGAGCTCCGTGAGTGAGACGGATTAGCACTGGCCACAGGTGAGATCTGCTGCCCTTGCCAGCAATCGGCTCTCCTGTGGCAGCTCTGCCACTTCAGAGGCCATGGCAGTGCTGCAGGCTGGAGCTGGCTCTGGCTGTAGAGGCTCCCCTTGGAAGTGGCTTAGTAATTCTGCTACACAAGCAGAAACAGAGCAGGAGCGAGTTTGCCAGTCCCCACTACCCTAGACTAGGATTCAGGTCTTACCCAGTCTCCTTTATGCTCAGCCTGCCTTATGCGGTTATCTGCTCTGCTGTGTAAAGGTTCCAGCCCTCGCCTATTTTAATTAATGCCCTGAGCCCCTGTGTTTGTTTAACCCTCCCTCCCTAAGCTGCCATAGCTGTCACTCAACAAGGAGCAACCTTGACAGTGCTATAAACAAGGACCAGTGTAAAGAAAGATGCAACTTCCCTTACCAGCAGATAGTAAGAAACACCTGTATTGTTTAGAGTAAGCCTGGGAAAATACACCTGCTGTTTCTGTTCTTCAGCAAATATGGCTTTTCCCCTAAAGTAACTATGTAGCAACATGTGGCACTGAACTTAAAAGCATTCCTTCCAGATGATAAAACTGAGGCCCTTAATGCATCTTGGACAGCTTAAGCAAGTACTCTTGAATTTCCTTAATGCGCTGTTTGGTAATGGAAAGACCATGATTGGCAGAGCCATAAGAACAGCTTAGTCCCTGTTACCATTATAGGAAAGCTGAGGGTATCAAACAGCTTTTAACAGTCAAATAGGAAGCTTGAAAAGGGATTCCTTTAGACATGCCCCATTTGTGTTAGCAGGCAGATGGTGCAATCACAAGTTCTGACAGCGTAAGTCATTGGGTCTAGTACTGTCTACTGATGGTGGCACTTTGAGTCCACCATTATATAACTCAGTATTAAAGCTGCCTTACACTGATTTAAAAAGGCATAAAGCAAAGATTGCACCTGTCTGGGTTAATTGGGACATGGTCAGGTCAAATTTGGCCTCAAGTAAGCTTTTACTATCCATAAGACACTTTTCCATATATGCTTGAACACCCAGATAGTGGGATTAAAACAATTTTTTCCTTGCAGTGTCTGCAATTCTAACATCATTAGGGGGTAAAGTGAGACCTGAAACTGAGATCTTGATACATCCATTTCCAGTGTCACAGTAACAGAAGCAAAACATTAAGTAAAGATAGCCTTAACTTCAGTTTTAAACCAAGACCTATGCAACAGTTTTGAAAAGTATGTATATTGAAAGGCATATAGGATTAAAGGTGTTTTACAAAATCTTAATTGGGCTTGGCTCTTTCTTTGATGTATAAAGGCAACTTGTTTACCTTACAAGTCAGTTTGCCTGATGGTTTTGAGAGGGGACCATTGGAAAATGAGGGATAGGTATTATAATTGGGAGGGGGGTGGGGGGGGGGGGAGAAGAGAGCACAAGAGGGAGGCTTATGAATCTAACAGTCTCTCTAGAGTTGGTCACTGAGGTTCAAATAAACCAGCATTCCACTCAAGCTTCCACAGCCAGCTGTATGTTCAGATAATTTATTGAATTCAACATGTAAGGCTACAGATTAGGCTTACATTACACAAGCAAGAGGAGTTAAAGCACATACCATGCTTGACAGTAAGTTCAGACATGTGCTAGAAGTTAGACCCTGACTGTATGGTACCAGTTTAAAGGAGGGAAGCTACCATGTATTTCAGATTGGCCCAAATTGAGTTCTGCAAGCACATTCTGTATTCTGGCAGCAGAGAACATGGAGCAGTCCAACAACCAGCATGTCCAAAGGTGAAAAGACCCACGCAGATGTACGAACAGTCAAGATGCCATTTTGTGCACTGCCACAGTGATGCCATCATGCTTCTGGATCATGATATTTCTGAAAAACAGAGGAACCATTGTTTAGAATAGTTAACCGCTACAACCCTGAAGACTTCTCAGTGCAGCAAGTCTGCAGGTGAGAAGCAAAAATGTAGCTTACATTTAGTATCTGCTGCATGCTGTCAAAGGAAGCTCAGATTAGAACTCTGTTTTCCATCTCTGCATCCTCTTTAGAATAGAAAAGATTTGGGGTTTAGTCTTTCCTCCTAACTCCTCCACCTCCGGTTATTGCCAGAAGCTTGAACTAAGGAGATTCCTGAGTCAGGTCTTTGTAAAGTTTTCAGGAGAATTAAAACTAGGACCACAAGGTGTAAAGAGCTATTTTGAACGACACAGGAATTACCAATAGAAGGATGTAATGCTTAATCACTGCTGGCAGAGGGTTCTTTCAGCACTGCCTTGGCTGCCTTTCTGGATAGTGGGCTGAGACCTGATCTTAAAGCAATGCACATTCAAGCTCCAGAGAAAGGCAAGAGTTGCTGCCATATATGCCCCTGAAGGTGACATTTTCATTCCTATCTGTCAGCTTGAACAGGGGCACAAACAGAATCACCTTGAGCTGGAGGATGTTCTAAAGATCAACTATTTCCAGGAGAGCCTAAATATGAGATATGAGCAAGGCCCAGAGAAAAGGGAATGACACATCCAATTTCAAAAAGAAGCTCACCCGTTATCTGACTCCAGACACACAACAGGAACATCAGTAGGATCTGAAGTTAGTTTGGCTGCCTGCTGGGCTAGCACTGATATCACGCCTGCATGTTCATCTGAAAGGGTTCCCCGACCTATAAAATACACAAGTAACACCCCTCGTTACATAGCCAGATAGTTCAGCTAACTTGTTAGGCTGTGTCCTAATTTAATCCATTTTTCACAGTATTCAAGTAATTGCTAAAAAGTGCTCTTAGCTGTAGCCTTCCCAGATAAATACAGTAGTCAAAACTGTGACTGATGCATTTATATAGTGATAGTTGCAGGATTTATATAGTTCAATATCCAGTACTGCTTTTTCATGCAAATCCATTCTTTTCATTTTTACTGAAATAAGCTGATCTTTTAACCTATAAGCCCATCAAGATACCTCTGACAATAGCAATCTTTACAATTATATAGTCCATCTTTGGGCTCCTCATTCCAAATTTTGTTTCCCACCATCTAATTAAATGACCAGTGATCAAATGATACCAGTTACCAAATCAGCAACAGCTGCTTAATGCTAGATTCTCTTATTCTTAGCCTGTTCTCTGTGTTAGGACATATAGGAACCTGGTCTATAGCTAGAGCTTGTTGGCACTACAGTAATATAAATACATTTAATCACTAAAATAAAGGCTAGACGTTCCTCCTACATAGATTAGTTTTCTTAAGAGAAGCAGACACACAGACCATGAACATTTTGATGTTTCAAGTATTGTGACAGTAGAGCAAGGATAAAAATGGGATTTTTTTTAAATGAGTAAGAAATGGAGAGTAATAGAAAATGCAGGAATCTAGACAAAGCTGAGAGCAAATCTATTTTTCTGGTGTGTGTTTTAAAGCATGCATAATATTTCAACATTAAAATGTTTCTGGGACAACATTCCCATTTACTGAAGGAAATAAGCTACTTTGTCACTTACAGCCAAGATTCAGGCCCTGTGAATCTGTGCACAGGATTCCAACTATTGATGGATTCTTCATTCTAATAAAGACAAAACCTGAGATCAGCAATTTAAGCATTAGATGGGAGAAAAACAAATCAGGAGTCAAGACAGCAGTGTAAGCGTCATATAAATCTGAAACTATTTAAGTGGCATCTTCTCAGCCCTCTAACAATGACAGCTCCATTTGAAAGGCTGTCAAAACATTACAGGGGGAGGGAAAGCAGGAACTTTCATAACTGCAAAATGCATTTCATTAGTTAGAAATGTTGGTTAATTTGATGACCACTCAGCAAGTAGAGTAAGGGATGTGTAAAGTAGTTGATTAGTCGACTACCTGATGAGCTGATTGGTGGATAAACCTAGACTTAACTACTAGCATTTCCCTCCCTGTATCAGTGGCAGCAAGGAGCTGGTGCTGAAGGGAGTCATCTCTGTGGGGTCACTTCCCCATCCCACCTGTGCTAGCATGGGGAGGGGGACCAAGGGAGGCTGCTCTGGCAGTAGACCCTGTTTGCAGAGGGTCCCAACTCCCCGCTGGGACCCCTGTGGACAGGGGCTGCTGCCAGCTAGGCAGGCAGCCAGCCAGGCTCTCACTGGGTGCAAACCCCGCTGCAGCTCTGCAATTTAAAAGGCAATAGGAGCCAGGCAGTCTGCCCCCTGGTTCCTACTGCCTTTTAAATTTCAGAGTTGCAGTGGGGTTTGGTCCCAGCAGGAGCCTGGGCTGAGCTGGCTGCCTTCCCCTGTCAACTAACTGAGTAGTCAAAAATTCTATTGACTACTTCAGTATTTCTCAACCTATTTTTTTTATAAAGTACCTACCCCTCTTTTAAAAAAATTAAGTACCCCCAGGACCTACAGTTTTCAGACAATTTTTTTCTACCATTGCAACACATTTGTTTAAACAACTTAATTACAGCCAGGCAGACAATGACATTTTTGGATGTAAGAAGTACAAAAATAAAGTGCTGTAAAACAACACAAAAAACCAGTTTTCTCCAAATGTCAGTTGTGTTGACTACTGCCAGACTTCTCTTGAGTACCCCTAAGGTGACTCGTACCACGGATTGAAAAACACAGGGGCTATGTCTATATTGGCAAGATTTTGTGCAAATACTCTAACGAGTTTTTGCATTAGAGTATTTGAGTAAGAGAGCGTCTACATTGGCATGAGCCTTTGTGCAAAAGATTTGCTTTTGTGCAAGAGCATCCATGCCAGTGTAGATGTTCTTGTGCAAGAAAGCTCTGGTGGCCATTTTAGCCATTGGGCTTTCTTGTGCAAGAAATTAACGTTACCTGTCTACACTGGCCTCTTGCGCAAGAACAGTTGTGCAAAAGGGCTTATTCCTGAGCGGGAGCGTCAAAGCATTTGTGCAAGAAGCACTGATTTCGTACAGTAGAATGTCAGGCTGTGTCTAGACTGCAAGTTTTTCTGCAAAATCATCTGCTTTTGTGGAAAAACTTGCCAGCTGTCTACATTGGCTGCTTGAATTTCTGCAAAAGCACTGACGATCTCATGAAAGATTGTCAGTGCTTTTGTGGAAATACTATGCTGCTCCCATTTAGGCAAAAGTCTTTTTCTGAAAACTTGTGTGCAAAAGGGCCAGTGCAAAACAGCTGAGATTTGCTTTCACAAAAAAGCCCCGATCGCGAAAAATGGCCATCGGGGCTTTTTTGCAGAAAAGCGCGTTTAGATTGGCATGGACACTTTCCCGCAAAAGCGTCCTGCCAATCTAGATGCACTTTTCCGAAAATGCTTTTAACGGAAAACTTTTCCATTAAAAGCATTTCCGGAAAAATCCTGCCAGTGTAGACGCAGCCTGCGTTCGTGCGCAATCGCAGCCAGTGTAGACAGGCGGCAAGATCTTGCCAATGTAGCGGCAGCCTGGCCGGCCTGCCAGTGAAACAGGCTCCTTGCCCGTCCCGACCGCCAATCCGCGTCGGAAGGGAGGTTCGCTCCCGGGGGCGGCGAAGCAGAGACCAGCGCTGCGGGGAGAGGGGGGGGGGGGCGTCCCAGAGACCAGCGCTGCGGGGGCGGGGGGGGGCGCCCGTCCCAGAGACCAGCGCTGCGGGGGCGGGGGGGGGCGCCCGTCCCAGAGACCAGCGCTGCGGGGGGGGGGGGGCGCCGCAGCCCCCGCACAACGCTCCGCTCGCACCCAGGGGAGCCCCCCCCAGCACTTCCGGCCAGAGCCAGGCGGCTCCCCCGGGTTCCCGGTACCGACGTGTCTTCCAGGTGCTGCTCCAGCGTCCCCTCCATGCCGGGGGGGGGGGGGGGGGGCGGTCGGTCTCTCGCTTCCGCTCACGTGACAGACGCTTCCGGACGGCGGCGCGAGAGGGTCACACTTCTAGGGAGTGCGCGTGGTGGGAGGGGCTCGCCGTGCGGGACCTGCCGCCCGGCGCCCCCTAGCGGGCAGCCTCGGGCCGGGATGTGGCAGGGCGGGGCCGGGAGCTCGCGCTGTGTGCAGGGCGGCCGCAGCGCCACCCGGCCAGCCGCTCCCCGCGGCGCGAAATGCAGCCACCTCTGGGGGGGAGCGGAGAGAGGGTCCAACAGCGCACAGCAACGTGCCCTCCCCCCCACCCACACATACCCACACCCTACACACACATACCCACACCACACACAAACACACATACCCACACCCTACACACATACCCACACCACACACAAACACACATACCCACACCCTACACACATACCCACACCACACACAAACACACATACCCACACCCTACACACATACCCACACCACACACAAACACACATACCCACACCACACACAAACACACATACCCACACCCTACACACACATACCCACACCACACACAAACACACATACCCACACCCTACACACATACCCACACCACACACAAACACACATACCCACACCCTACACACATACCCACACCACACACAAACACACATACCCACACCCTACACACATACCCACACCACACACAAACACACATACCCACACCCTACACACACATACCCACACCACACACAAACACACATACCCACACCCTACACACATACCCACACCACACACAAACACACATACCCACACCCTACACACACATACCCACACCACACACACACATACCCATACCCTACACACACATACCCACACCACACACAAACACACATACCCACACCCTACACACACATACCCACACCACACACACACATACCCATACCCTACACACACATACCCACACCACACACAAACACACATACCCACGCCCTACACACACATACCCACACCACACACAAACACACATACCCACACCCTACACACATACCCACACCACACACAAACACACATACCCACACCCTACACACACATACCCACACCACACACACACATACCCATACCCTACACACACATACCCACACCACACACAAACACACATACCCACGCCCTACACACACATACCCACGCCACACACAAACACACATACCCACACCCTACACACACATACCCACACCACACACACACATACCCATACCCTACACACACATACCCACGCCACACACAAACACACATACCCACACCCTACACACATACCCACACCACACACACACACACACACACATACCCATACCCTACACACACATACACACAAACACACATACCCACACCCTACACACATACCCACACCACACACACACATACCCACGCCCTACACACACATACCCACACCACACACACATACCCACGCCACACACACACACACACATACCCACACCACACACACACACACACATACGCGACCAGGAACAGGTAACAGGAGAGTTTGGAGAGGGAGTTCTCCAGGTAAAAGAGGAGTAAAAACGGGACCCTTGTGGTAAGTGGCTGTCTGGAGTGTGTGTTTGTTGGGGGGGGGGGGAGTTATTTGCAGTGTGCTGAGCTTGTGTTTATCTGGTTGGTTGGTTTGGTTGGTTGGTTTATTTGTTTGAAGGAACTTCTAAAAGGTTTGAAATCTAGAAGCCTCTGTTAATTGGCTGAGCCTCAGTCAGGGGGAGGGGCTACCAGAGCTATATAAGCCTGTGACTCAGCGACCAGGGAGAGCGTGACCAGGAACAGCTAACAGGAGAGTTTGGAGAGGGAGTTTAGAGGGCACGAGTGACTTGTGTCCTTCTTTAAAACATAACTCTTAGAATAATCTGTACTCCAGAAGTTTAAAAAGAATCCCAGTTTGTACTTAAACTTATTCATTACAAACATGGAGACAGAAGCCCAGCAGCAGAGTGGGGGCTATCCTGTTTATTGAGTCGAGTGTAACATATATGATTACCTGCCCTGTGGGCGGGTGGCGTATGTGTGCACCCGTTGCAAGGAGCTCCTGACCCTCAGAGACCGAGTTCGGGCTTTGGAGGCCAGGGTGGCTGAACTGGAGGAGCTAAGGGTGGTAGAGAGCTATGTTGATGAGACTTTCCGGGACACTGTAGTATTGTCCCACCTCCAGTCTGAGAGCCCCAGTGCTCTTAAGGAGGATGAAAGTCTCAAGGGAAAAGAGCATTCAATGGGAACAGAGGGAAACCATCCCATACTTGGGACCCTCCTCCCAGAGGATGTTGCGGTATCCTCTTGCACTGAGGATACCTCTGATGGGGAGGGAATGCCAGCTAGGAAGAGGCAGGTGTTAGTAGTGGGTGATTCGATCATTAGAAACATAGATAGTTGGGTTTGTGATGACCGGGAGAACCGTATGGTCACTTGCCTGCCTGGTGCGAAGGTTGTGGATCTCTCGAGACATCTAGATAGACTTATGTGTAGTGCTGGGGAGGAGCCGGTGGTCGTGGTACATGTAGGTACCAATGACATAGGGAAGGGTAGGAGAGATGTCCTGGGGGGCAAATTTAGGCTGCTAGGAAAGAGACTGAAATCCAGGACCTCTATGGTGGCATTCTCGGAAATGCTTCCAGTTCCACGCGTAGGGCCAGGTAGGCAGACAGAGCTTCAGAGTCTCAATGTGTGGATGAGACGATGGTGTAGGGAAGAGCTGTTTAGATTTATTAGGAACTGGGGACACTTTTGGGAGAGGGGGAGCCTGTACAGGAAGGATGGGCTCCACCTAAACCAGGGTGGAACCAGACTGCTGGCACTAAACATTAAAAAGGCCGTAGAGCAGTTTTTAAACTAAGAGATGGGGGAAAGCCGATTGGTGCGGAGATGCACGTAAATCGGAGGGAGACTTCTCTTAGAGGAGAATCCGTTGATAGAGATTCTCTAAGCTGTAGTCGGAAAGAGAGGAGGAGAGAGGGCAAACCATTGGCCAGAGCTGACAAACAACCACATACAAAGGAATCCAATGCATCAGGGAAGGGCAAATAACCAGTGGCAAATTTTTAAAGTGCTTGTACACAAATGCTAGGAGTCTGACTAATAAGATGGGTGAACTAGAGTACCTCGTATTAAATGAGGAGATAGACATAATAGGCATCACTGAAACCTGGTGGAATGAGGAAAATCTGTGGGACACAATCATACCGGGATATAAAATATATAGAAAGGACAGAGCAGGCCGGGTGGGTGGCGAGCGGAGTGGCACTGTATGTGAAAGATAAAGTAGAATCAAATGAAATAAAAATATTAAGTGAATCAACATGTTCCATAGAATTGCTATGGATAGAAATTCCATGCTCCAATAATAAGAAATTAGCAGTAGGGATATATTACCGACCACCTGACCAGGACAGCGATACTGACATAGAAATGCTGAGGGAGATTAGAGAGGCTACCAAAATAGAGAACTCTCTAATAATGGGGGATTTTAATTACCCCCATATTGACTGGGTACATGTCACCTCAGGAAGAGAAGCGGAGATAAAATTTCTCAATGGCTTAAATGACTGCTTCTTGGAGCAGCTGGTACAGGAACCCACAAGGGGAGAGGCAATTCTCGATTTAGTCCTGAGTGGAGCGCAGGATCAGGTCCAGGAAATAACCGTTACAGGACCGCTTGGGAATAGTGACCATAATATAATAACATTCAACATTCCTGTGGTGGGAAGAACACCTCAGCAGTCCAGCTCCCTGGCATTTAATTTCAAAAAGGGGAATTACGCAAAAATGAGGAGGTTAGTTAAACAGAAATTAAAAGGCACAGTGACTAGAGCCAAATCCCTGAAAGCTGCATGGAAACTTTTTAAAGACACCATAATAGAGGCCCAACTTAAATGTATACCCCAAATTAAAGAACATAGCAAGAGACCTAAAAAAGAGTCACCGTGGCTTAACCACCATATAAAAGAAGCAGTGAGGGACAAAAAGGCATCTTTTAAGAAGTGGAAGTCCAATCCTAGTGAGGTAAATAGAAAGGAACATAAACACTGTCAAATCAAGTGTAAAAATGTAATAAGAAAAGCAAAAAAAGATTTTGAGGAACAGCTAGCCAAAAACTCAAAAAGAAATAACAAAATGTTTAAGTACATTAGAAGCAGGAAGCCTGCTAAAAAGCCTGTGGGTCCCCTAGATGATCGAGCTATAAAAGGAGCAATCAAGGACGATAAAGCCATTGCGGAGAAACTAAATGATTTCTTTGCTTCAGTCTTCACGGCTGAGGACGTTGGGGAGATTCCTGAATCTGCACCGTCCTTTGTGGGTGATGAATCTGAGGAACTGTCCCGGATTGAAGTGTCATTAGAGGAGGTTTTGGAACAAATAGAAAAACTTAATGTTAACAAATCTCCGGGACCGGATGGCATTCATCCAAGGGTTCTAAAAGAACTTAAATGGGAAATTGCTGAGCTATTATCTGTGGTTTGTAACCTATCCTTTAAATTGGCTTCCGTACCTAATGACTGGAAGGTAGCCAACGTGACACCAATATTTAAAAAGGGCTCTAGAGGCGATCCTGGCAATTACAGACCGGTAAGTCTAACTTCAGTACCGGGCAAATTAGTCGAAATAATAGTAAAGAATAAAATTGTGAGGCATGTAGAAGAACATAATTTGTTGGACAAAAGTCAACATGGTTTCTGTAAAGGGAAATCCTGTCTTACTAATCTATTAGAGTTCTTTGAAGGGGTTAACAAACATGCGGACAAGGGGGATCCAGTAGATATAGTATACTTGGATTTTCAGAAAGCCTTTGACAAGGTCCCTCACCAAAGGCTCTTGTGTAAATTACATGGCCATGGGATAAGAGGGAAGGTCCTTTCTTGGATTGAGAACTGGTTAAAAGACAGGAAACAAAGGGTAGGAATAAATGGTAAATTTTCAGATTGTAGAGGGGTAACTAGTGGTGTACCCCAAGGGTCAGTCCTGGGACCAATCCTTTTCAACTTATTCATAAATGATCTGGAGAAAGGGGTATGCAGTGAGGTGGTAAAGTTTGCAGATGATACCAAACTGTTTAGGATAGTCAAGTCAGAAGCAGACTGTGAGGGACTGCAAGAAGATCTCACCAAACTGAGTGATTGGGCAACAAAATGGCAAACGAAATTTAATGTGGATAAGTGTAAAGTAATGCACATCGGGAAAAATAACCCCAACTATACGTACAGTATGATGGGGGCTAATTTGTCTACGACAAATCAGGAAAGAGATCTTGGAGTTATCGTGGACAGTTCTCTGAAAACTTCCACACAGAGTGCAGCGGCGGTCAAAAAGGCAAATAGGATGCTAGGAATTATTAGGAAAGGGATAGAAAATAAGACCCAGAATATCTTACTGCCCCTGTATAAAACTATGGTACGCCCACATCTTGAATACTGTGTACAGATGTGGTCTCCTCACCTCAAAAAAGTTATTTTGGCCTTGGAAAGGGTTCAGAAAAGGGCAACTAAAATGATTAGGGGTTTGGAACGAGTCCCATATGAGGAGAGGTTAAAGCGACTGGGACTTTTCAGTTTAGAAAAGAGGAGACTGAGGGGGGATAGGATAGAGGTCTATAAAATCATGAGTGGTGTGGAGAGGGCTGATAAAGAAAAGTTATTTATTAGTTCCCATAATAGAAGAACTAGAGGACACCAAATGAAATTAATGGGTAGCAGGTTTAAAACTAATAAAAGGAAGTTCTTCTTCACACAGCGTGTTGTCAACCTGTGGAACTCCTTGCCAGAGGAGGCTGTGAAGGCTAGGACTATAATAGAGTTTAAATTGAAGCTGGATAAATTCATGGAGGTTAGGTCCATAAAAGGCTATTAGCCAGGGGATAAAATGGTGTCCTTGGCCTCTGTCTGTCAGAGGCTGGAGAGGGATGGCAGGAGACAAATCGCTTGATCATTGTCTTTGGTCCACCCTCTCTGGGGCACCTGGTGCTGGCCACTGTCGGCAGACAGGCTACTGGGCTAGATGGACCTTTGGTCTGACCCAGTTCGGACGTTCTTATGTTCTTATGTTTATACCCACGCCACACACACACACATACCCACACCCTACACACACACACACACACACACATACCCACACACACACACACACACATACATACCCACACTACACACACACACATACCCACACCCTACACACACATACCCACACCCTACACACACACACATACCCATGCCACACACAAACATACCCACACCCTACACACGCATACCCACACCCTACACACACACACACATACCCACGCCACACACACACACATACCCATGCCACACACAAACATACCCACACCCTACACACGCATACCCACACCCTACACACACACACATACCCACCCTACACACACAAACATACCCACACCCTACACATGCATACCCACACCCTACACACACACACATACCCACGCCACACACAAACACACATACCCACACCCTACACACACACACATACCCATGCCACACACAAACATACCCACACCCTACACACGCATACCCACACCCTACACACACACACATACCCACACCACACACAAACATACCCACACCCTACACACGCATACCCACACCCTACACACACACACACCCACGCCACACAAACACACATACCCACACCCTACACACACATACCCACACCACACACAAACACTCATACCCACACCCGGCACAAACACACATACCCATGCCCTACACACACACATACCCACGCCACACACACACACACACACACACACACGCCACACACACACACACATACCCACGCCCTACACACACATACCCACGCCACACACACACATACCCACACCCTACACACACATACCCACGGCGCGCGCACACACGCGCACACACACACACACACACACACCAACGCCCTACACACATACCCACGCCACACACACACACACACATACCCACTCCCTACACACACATACCGACGCCACACACACACACATAGCCACGCCCTACACACACATAGCCATGCCCTACACACATACCCACGCCACACACACACACATACCCACGCGACGCCCCCCCACACACATTCCCACGCCCCACACACACACGCATACCCACGCCCCACACACACATACATACCCATGCCACACACAAACATACCCACACCCTACACACGCATACCCACACCCTACACACACACACACATACCCACGCCACACACACACACATACCCATGCCACACACAAACATACCGACACCCTACACACGCATACCCACACCCTACACACACACACATACCCATGCCACACACAAACATACCCACACCCTATACATGCATACCCACACCCTACACACACACACATACCCACGCCACACACAAACACACATACCCACACCCTACACACACACACATACCCATGCCACACACAAACATACCCACACCCTACACACGCATACCCACACCCTACACACACACACATACCCACACCACACACAAACATACCCACACCCTACACACGCATACCCACACCCTACACACACACACATACCCACGCCACACAAACACACATACCCACACCCTACACACACATACCCACACCACACACAAACACTCATACCCACACCCGGCACAAACACACATACCCATGCCCTACACACACAAATACCCACGCCACACACACACACACGCCACACACACACACACATACCCACACCCTACACACACGTACCCACAGCGCGCGCACACACGCGCACACACACACACACACACCAACGCCTTACACACATACCCACGCCACACACACACACACACATACCCACTCCCTACACACACATACCGACGCCACACACACACACATAGCCACGCCCTACACACACATAGCCATGCCCTACACACATACCCACGCCACACACACACACATACCCACGCCACGCCCCCCCCACACATTCCCACGCCCCACACACACACGCATACCCATGCCCCACACACACACACATACCCACGCCACACACACACACACATACCCACGCCACACACACACGCACACACCCACGCTCTACACACACGCACCCACGCCCTACACACACGCATACCCACACCCTACACACACACACATACCCACCCCCTACACACACATACCCACATACCACACATGATTGGAAAAAATGTGAGGGACCACTGCTTCCCTGTAAGAGCATTGGCAGATATTTAATTAACATATTTCTTTTAAGTAAGTGACAGAATGGGGGCTAACTGCAGAGGTGCGAAACTCTTCCTTCCCCACTTGAGGGCACTACACTTGCATCCAGACAGAGGCAGCACCCTGCTGACCAGAACTGTACACTTGAGAATCATAGAAGACTAGGACTGGAAGGGCCCTCGAGAGGTCATCGAGTCCAGACCCCTGTCCTCATGGCAGGGCCAAATACTGTCTAGACCATCCCTGATAGACATTTATCTAACCTGCTCTTCAATATCTCCAGAGATGGGGATTCCACAACCTCCCTGGCAATTCATTCCAGTGTTTGACCACCCTGACAGTTAGGAAGTTTTTCCTAATGTCCAGCCTAAACCTCCCTTGCTGCAGTTTAAGCCCATTGCTTCTTGTCCTATCCTCAGAGTTGAACAAGTTTTCTCCCTCCTCCTTATGACACCCTTTTAGATACCTGAAAACTGCTCTCATGTCCCCCCTCAATCTTCTCTTTTCTCAACTAAACAAACCCAATTCTTTCAGCCTCCCTTCATAGGTCATGTTCTCTAGACCTTTCATCATTCTTGTTGCTCTTCTCTGGACCCTCTCCAATTTCTCCACAGCTCAACAACTTGTTGCATCCAAGTCTTTCCGAACAAAATACCTGACCTATTGGCAAAGTCAGGTGGCACAAGTATGTGCATACCTGACTGTCTAGCAATATCGAGCCTTTGTGCTCAGTAGCTTGAGAGATCCTGCCTGCTCCAGGGGATGGTAGTGAAACCGCAGTGACGCCAAGCCAGGCCTTCCCAGCTGCTGGGAACAGAGAGGCAGAGGGGTGGGGGGAAGGAACGTCATAATGACTGTGCTCCCAGCTTGTTCCAGCAGGGGGTGCTGAAGTGACAGCTTCCCCGTGCCACGCCTTACTACTTTGCATCTTTTGCTGGCATTTATTGTGCTAAGAAGCAGGTGTAGGAGGCTGGCAGAGCAGAGTGGCCGTGTTTCCACTCACTGGTCTCAGTGATGCCATCGAGTGCCGGGCATTGGTAAATCAGCCACACTGGGGTGTTGCCCTCCATCTTCCTCGGCCTGCCACATGGAGCCTGGCATTGGGAACTGGCACCCTTGTTTGTGGCCTGTTTGACACGGGGGGGGGGGGGGGGGGCAGCCGCACGCCTTGCGTAGGAGACCGGGGCACAAATGCCTCCTTGGCTGGCACATGACGCCTTGCAAGGCAGCAGGCTCGGGACGGGTGGGAGTGCAGATTGGATCAAATCGCCATTGGCCATCCCGGCCCCGCAGCAAATGGAATTAGCAGCTGGAAATGTCATTACCCAGGTGGCGGGTGGAAATGTATTCACGGCCATTCGGCTGGCGCGGAAGCCTCTCAGCCGCTTCTAGGATTTCAGCTTCTGGGAGCTGCAGCTGAGACCCACGAACTCCCTTACCCCACGGGCATAGTTTGACGTCTGCATGTGGGGTGGGAGCATCTCCAGCCAGGGCAGCGGGGCTCTGCATGGGGGTGGGGCTCTGCGCCTGCCTGAGGCTTGCAGCTCAGCATCGCTGCTCAGCGCATGGCAGGCGTCCATAGCGCAGCGAAGGGCCCGATCCTGCAAGCTGTGGCATATGAGCGGCGCTGGAGTTGTATGTGGCTCGGGGGTCTGCTCACATAGAACGTTATCAGGCTCAGAGGCGGAGTGAGCTGCACTTGACCCACCTTGGGTACCACTGGTTTGAATGGAACGAGTGATGGGTGGCTGGTGATGGTAGGGTTGGGGGAGCCAAGTCCCACCCCCCAGCCCCACATCCAGCCCCACCCCTTCTGCCAATCCCCCCCTCCCATGGGAGCCAAGCTGCCTCCCTGCCCCCCACCACAGGGAGTTGGGGCAGTATGCCGCCACCCCACCCTCAGCATGGGGAGGGAGGAGGGTGCTTGGCCCCGCAGCACAGGGAAAGCGGGTGCTCAGGGCAGCAGTGTGCTCACTGTATGGGCGGAGCGTGCAGGGGCCAGGCTGGCAGTGCCGGACAAACTGGTAAGGGGGTTCAGCACCCCCAAGCTCAAAGCCCAAACCCAGACCATTAAGGGATGCTCATATCAGGGCTGTCTGTGCCTCCCACATTGGGCCATTCTTTTACTTAAAGGGCCACCACCCAATTCCTGTATGCCCCTCGGAGGAGGAGAGAAATGACATTCCAGCCTCCCCTTTTTGGACAGTCCCAATTAGCCGGTCCCAGGTTTCTGGTGCAATAATCTGAAGCGAGTGTCGGGTGCTGCATATTCAATCAAGTGGAGCATTAATTCTGGTACTTCAGCCCTCTCTCCCTGATGAGAAAGTCGGAGGCAGGGAGAAAAATGCCTCTTGAGAATGCCAATTGAGGAGACAAAATATCCCATCTGTCCGAGCGGCGCAGCCTCAATTACTCGGGAGAAAGAAAGATTTATCACTCCGTGGTCATGGAGCTCTGGAGAAGAGCCAGGGAGCAGCAGTTCCTTTGCCCGCTGGCCTCACGCACTGCCCCTTGCTACCCCTGCATGCAGCTAAGCACCGGCACTTGTACACCACAGGCAAAATGCTCACATACCCACACCCTCCCTTGGTGACCAGCCTACCCAGAAACCCTGCAGGGCAATATGTTCATTCCTCTTTGCATAGCCTAGCAGCAGCCAATGGTGGGGCATAGCAGGGTGGCTTCCAGTGGGAGGAGATCTCAGAGAGACAATGTCTGGGAATATTCATACTAGAACTTGTTTATTTACAGCAGCCCTGGAACAGAGATGGGCACAAATGGCATGTAGGCAATCCCTCCGTTTTGAAAACTCTGCCCAGCTTCCATGCTCACTTACCTGCAAGCAACTCTCCCCCAGGAACTGATGCCAGTTAGTGAGAGGAAGGCAGAGAAGAACCTGTTTGCTGCCACTTCCCCAAGCACAGTATTGGAAAACTACAGAGCCTGGATTCCAGGGTGACCATGCTAAGGATCAGGGCACGGCTGCCAAACCAGAGGTTGTGGTGATGATGTGCTCAGAGGGACGTTGGAACAAAGGAGATCCTGCAGGAAACCCTAGTTTATGGCTCGTTCTTATTGTTACTGGCATAACCCAGGAAGAGGGCAAGTGTGACCCTCTTTGGAGCAGACTTTCTTGGGTGCAGACTTTCTTTAGACAGGCTGGGAAAGCCATCTGCTCACTGCCAGGCACTTCCTTTCATGTAAGCAAACAGTGCTGGGGTTGGCATACCAACTGCCTCGACCCGAAGCGCCCCACAAAGTGCAGATCTAATCAGCAGCCGCTTACAACCATCACACGCCAGTCGGAAGAGTTATCTTGCCCTGCAGGCTAATGACACTGAATTAATCCTCCCCCTGCTTTTATGCAAATGGGTGCACGGCCTCTCCACCATAATTTGCAGCTGCGCTGGTGAGTGACGACCTGGCAGACCAATATTTTACAGGGATGCGTGTTTGTGGGGCGGAGGGGGGCATTCAGCACTTGATGCTTCCTGTAAGGAAAAAACAGACATTGGTCAGGATGGAACTTAACTGGGGAAGCGGGGCCCTATTGCTCCATCCTTCACACAAAAGACAGTAAAAAGTCCCAGCGGTTGTTCCGGAGGAGGCTGGTACATGGTGGGGGACTCCTGGCCAATGTTCCCGCTAATCTTTTCCATCCATGTGCAGAATCAATTTTTTGCTGTACACCAGGGCATGTGCGAATGTGCACCACCAGGAAAAACCCAATCCTAGCTGTAGGCATTCTGCTAATCAGCTGGGCTACATTTGAATCTCCCCAGAGTGGCCACACTTCACACAGCTTACAGGGAGCCTGCTCCTGGCTTTCACCATGATGAAATAGGCCACTTTGTAGCAGCGTCCCCTGGTGCTAACACATGATCTGCTTGCACCTTTCTTTTGGTGCCCTTTAGTGTTTGCACATGACCATTGCTGAGCCAAACGCAGCCAAGAAATGTGACCCTGGACTGGCCCCCTGACGGCCGTTTGAGCAAGTCAGACACTAACGCTGGTGTCTATTGTGTGTGGTCTCAGCCAGAAACTAGAAGTGGGTGGGAAAATGTGGTTGTTTTATGTGGGAGCGCCCCCTGGCCCCCGTACTCATGGATTTCACCCTTCCCAGTGATCACAAGAACATGCCCCATGAATGGGGAGGGCTTCCCATATTTGTAAGCACCAGGGCGTTGGTTTTGCCCAAACTCCAGTGTGAAGTGTCACGTTCAAAGGGCCAGTCGGTTTCTGGCATCAATGGGCACAACTCCCCGCTCACCAGAGCGATGCCCATGTGTGCCAGCCGAAGAGCTGAGCTGCCTCCTCTTCTCCCTGCGGTTTCAATGGGGGGGGGGGGGGTTGCTATGCTCTGGTCTGTCTTGCATTAGGTGCCTTCAGGGCACCTGCCTGGCTTTACCAATCTGATTCCTCACTCCCCCCAGGGCAGGGCAGCTTTCAGACTGCTCGGCAGAGACCTGTAGGTGTTTGCTGCTGTCTGAGGGCCTGGGGCAGATGCGTCTGTATCTTAGGGCTTGGCTGTAGACCATGGATCATGTGATGTGTCCTAGATGGAATCTGGAGGGGTGTGAGCAAGTCTAGCGGCCAGCAGGTTTCTGGTGTCGAGTGGTATTTGTGTGACCATCACTTAGTTGCACAGCAGTGTCTGGGAAGTGGCTCTCCTGGTGGATTAGTCTGAACTAATTGGCGGCGGGGTGGAGATCCTTGAAATCCCAGTGGAATTCTTCAACAGCCTCCTCCCCAGGGGTCCAGGTGATAAAACAGACCCCGCCCAAATCTAAGAGAGACCCAAGTGTCTCTGACCCAGCTGTTTCCTAGGGGGTTGAGTCCCGAGGGTTTTAAGGTGCCCGTCCCCCAGCAAGGTCTCCGAAGGCCACTGGGAGAAAGTAAGCGTCTGATTTATGGCGAGCACTCAGGAGAGCCTGCGAGACAAGAAATCAGGCGGTTGCTGCAGTCATTTCGCTATTGCCTTGCTAGCGCCGGCTTGTCAGACGGGCAGATTGAAATGTTATGGATAGGCGACGGAAGGGACGCTTTGAAAGCAGTGCCGAGAAAGGCCATCCGTCAGGCGAGTGGGTGCCGTCTCCCTCTGCCTTCTAGCCGCAGGCGCTGCAGGACTGACTCACTTCGGCTATGCCATACCGAGGGCAAGAGACACCTGCAGACAGCTGGGCAAGTCTTGACTCAGAGCGAGGGGAGCCAGGACCCCTGGGTTCTGGGGCCAGCTCGCGCTGATCTGGGGCACCTCTCAGGAGTGTCCATGTAGCTGTGGGGAGCTCGGGAAGACAGACGCGCTAGTTCTGCTCCAGACAGCACCTCGGACTAGCAGTGCGGCCCCTGCCTCTGCTTGGGCTGCCCCCCGGGTACCTGCTGCATGGCTAGAGCTGCAGCCTGCACCACTGTGACCACGCTGCTATTTGCAGGCACTCCCGGGAGCAGAGCCAACACCCGGCTGTCTCCTTGTGCTGGGAATCGCCCCTCCTGCCTATGCTCCACGGCTCAGTCCCTGTGACGGCGCGTTGGGGGTTCCTGTCTCCTGCACCCCGAAATGGCACAAACAGACTGCACCAGCCAGTGGAATTGAGGGTGGTTTATTGCTCCTCCAGCACAGCGCAGCGCAGATGTAATCTGGTTACAGGAACTGGGGCTAAGAGGCCTCAGTGCCCCCCCTTGAGATAGGGGAGTCCCAGCCCCCCTCCCCAGCTCCTTCTTCCCTGCCTTCCAGCCAGGAACTAACTAACCCTCTTCCAGCCCTGCCCCCCCCAGCCAGGGCAGCATCCACCTTCCTTTGTTCCTCTCCATGGGGGGTGTCTGGCCACTGGTTCAACAAGTTTGGCATTACCTCTGCCTAGTGAGGTTTTCCCTGCTGGGTCTTGCTCCAGACAGCAGGGGTCACCACAGCCCAGCAAGTACCCCCACTACGTCACAGTTCTCCCCCCTCCGAGAGCGAACTGAGCAGGGTCACTCCGCTCGTGACCTGGGGAAGTTCGGGCCCCTCGCTACGGGACAGCGCGTCGGCGATGATGTTGGCGCTCCCCTTGACGTGGGTCACTTCCATGTCGTAGTCCTGCAGGAGCAGGCTCCACCGCAGCAGCTTGGCGTTCGTCCCTTTCATCTGGTGTAGCCAGGTCAGGGGGCAGTGGTCGGTGAACACCGTGAAACGCCGGCCAAACAGGTACGGCTGCAGCTTTTGCAGGGCCCACACCATGGCCAGGCATTCCCTCTCTACGGTCGCGTAGCTCCGCTCCCGGGGCAGCAGCTTCCTGCTCAGGTACACGATGGGGTGACGTTCCCCTTTCTCGTCTGCCTGCATCAGCACCGCCCCCAGCCCGGTGTCCGAGGCGTCCGTAAACACGATAAAGGGCTTGTCGAAGTCTGGGTTTACCAGCACTGGGGCCTTGGCCAGGGCTCCCTTCAGTGCACAGAGAGCCCTCTGGCACTGCTCCGTCCAGACCACCCTGTCGGGCCTCCCCTTCCTGCACAGCTCTGTGATCGGGGCAGCGATGGAGCTGAAGTTGGGCACAAACCTCCGGTAGTACCCCGCCATCCCAATGAAAGCCTGGACCTGCTTCTTGGTCTGGGGCACAGGCCAGTCCCGGATGGCCTCCACTTTGGCCGGCTCTGGCTTCAAGCAGCCGCTCCCCACCTTATGGCCCAGGTATGACACTTCGGCCATTCCAACCTTGCACTTCCCAGCCTTTACGGTTGTGACGTAGTGGGGGTAATTGCTGGGCTGTGGTGACCCCTGCTGTCTGGAGCAAGACCCAGCAGGGAAAACCTGGCTAGGCAGAGATAAGGCCAAACTGGTTGAACCAGTGGCCAGACACCCCCCATGGAGAGGAACAAAGGAAGGTGGAATGCTGCCCTGACTGCGGGGGCAGGGCTGGAGGGGAATTTAGTTAGACTGTGGAAGAGCATGGAGGAGAGCCTAGGGGAAGGGGCTGGAGTTTAGGGGCCCAGTCTCCCCCATCTCAAGGGGGCCTGAGGCATCCTAGCCCAGTTCCTGTAACCAGATTACATCTGTGCTGCGCTGTGCTGGAGGAGCAATAAACCACCCTCAATTCCACTGGCTGGTGCAGTCTGTTTGTGCCATTTCGGGGTGCAGGAGACGGGGAACCCCCAACGCGCCGTCACACTGGTGTCAGGAGTGGGATCCACGGCACCCCGTGGATGAAGCTTCCAGCGGCGAGCGACAAGGCGCAGTAGAAGCAAGAGCCCTGGAGCCAGGCGTGCTGGAGACAGAGCGAAGCGGTTCCTGGGAATCGTGGGGCGCTGCAGCACTAGACTGGTGAGTCTGCACCGAGGGGCCCAGCGGGCAGATGGCCTACGCCCGACTCTTGAAGGCAGAGCTGGTGGGGCTGTGCAGAGAGAGGGGCTTGCCTGTGCAGAAAGCAACCAAGGCCCAGCTGATTGCTCAGCTAGAAGAGAACGACCAGCCACAGGGCCAGGATCTTGTCCCCAGGGGAAGCAGCCAGACCCCCCCGAGAGTGTGTCAGGCTCAGAGAGGGGGAGGAGCGCTGGAACCCACAGGAGAGATGAGACAGCTTCCCCCAGGAGGCCTGCAAGCTGCAGCCCATCTAGGGCAGGGGCCAGCCAAGCAGAGCTGCGGCGGCTGGAAATCCAGCTGCGGATCAAGGAATTGGAAGTAGAGGACCGAGAGAGGGACCGCCAGGACCGAGAAAGGGAGCGCCAAGATCGAGAGAGGCAGCGGCAGCATGAGCTGGCCATGGCAGAGCGGAGAACCGGCGGGGCACCGGCTGCGCCAAGTGCGGGTGGGCCCCAGGGTCCCAGGACTGCCAGATGCTTGGAGAGGCCCGTGGTGGCCCAATTGAAGGACATGGGTGACATAGACGGGTTCCTCAGTGCCTTTGAGAGGGCCTGTGGACTGCAACGGGTTCCCCCAGCTGACTGGCTGCAGGAGCTCATCCCCGCACTGAGCCAGGAAGCGGCCGGAGTGCTCAGTCAGCTGGAGGACCTACAGCCCGGGGATTACAACCGAGTCAAGGAGGCCCTGCTGCACAAGTTCGGGCTGACCCCCGAGATGTACAGGAAGAAGTTCCGGGGGGTACAGAAAGGGCCACGGGAGACCTATGTGGATCTGGCCTCCCGCCTGGCGCAATACTGCCGCAAGTGGGTGTCTGGAGTCGGAGCCCAGACCGCAGAGGAGCTGCTCAAGCTGGTCATGATGGAGCAGTTCTATGAAGCGTGCCCACCCAAACTGAGGCTGTGGCTCAAGGACCGGAGACCAGAGAACCCCCAGGAGGCCGGGAGGCTGGCGGATGAGTTCACGGAGAGCCGGTCCGGGTGTGAACGGGAGTCCCGGAGAGAAAGGGAACCGCGCAGAGACCGGATCTCGGCTGAGCGACGGAGGGAGTCAACTACGGGGCGAGACCAAGGAACAGGTCGTCTGCGCCCCAGAGAACCAGCCAGGGCCTGGACAGAGACAGCCCAAAGCCTAACTTGCCAGCGCTGTGGGCAAAAAGGCCACAAGAGGGCTCAGTGCACCAGGTCCCGGGACCGGGGACTTTCCAGGGTTAACTGGCTGGGGCGGGAGGAAGGGCAGGCTGCCCCAGAGGCAGGGGCTGGCAGGCAAACCTCAGCTCAGAGAGAGGGGAAGGATGCTCAGTGCACCTCCCCTGGGAGGTCTGATTCTCAGGAGGCGGATTTCTCCGTGTACCGGGTGGGGGCAGGACGGCCCCTGCGGAGCGAGTGCCTCATACCCCTGGAGGTGGATGGTAGGAAGGTGACGGGCTTCTGGGACACGGGGGCGGAGGTGACTCTGGCCCGATCCGACATAGTGGCCCAGGAGCGGATACTACCCCACGCGCAGCTGACCCTGAAGGGCATAGACGGGTCCCCGTTTAAGGTGCCTGTAGCCAGGGTGCATCTGAAATGGGGGGCCAAGGAGGGCCTCAAGGAAGTGGGGGTGCACCCGCACTTGCCCACCGAGGTGCTGATGGGGAATGACCTAGAGGAGTGGCCCCATGGATCCCAGCGGGCTCTAGTCCCTACCCGGAGCCAGAGCCAGCGGGGGGCCGACAACGTGGGTCCAGGGAAGGACTCCTGGCAGCGTCCTCAGGGTCCCATCCCAGTGGACACGGGGTCCAGCCAGGCTGGGACTCCGGACCTAGGCAGAGGTGGGGGACAGATCCCGATCCCTGCCTCAGCAGCTGAATTCCAGGCTGAGGTGCAGGCAGACCCCTCCTTGCAGAGGCTGAGGGACCAGGCTGGCCTCCATGCAGCTCAGCCCCGGGGGAGAGGTGGCCAGGAGAGATTCCTGCGGGAGCGTGGGCTCCTGTTCCGTGAGTGGCTCCCCCCCAGGAAGGCGAGGGCATGGGGTGTCCAGCGGCAGCTGGTCGTCCCCCGAAAGTATCACCTCAAGCTGCTGTATTTGGCCCACGATGTCCCCGTTGGGGGCCACCGGGGGATCCGGAGCACCCGGCTGAAGCTGCTCCAGCACTTCTATTGGCCAGGAATCTTTACAGCCGTGCAGCGGTACTGCCGGTCCTGTGACTCCTGCCAGAGGGGCGGGAAGGCCCAAGACAGGAGGAAAGCGGCTTGGGGGTCTCTACCCCAGATAGACCCTCTGGGCTTGCTGAGAGAGTTATGGGAGGGGAAGACCTCCCTGGATGGAGCTTCGGGGGTGGAAGCCGCCCTGGCTGTCCAGAGAAGGCTCACTGGGCTCATGGCCCCGGCCCGAGAGACCCTGGCCAGAGATCAAGGCCAGCGGAAGGGTGGGTGTGACCCCCGAGGACAGGCCTGCGCCAGTCGCCCTGGAGCGGGGCGGCGAGTGGACAGAGGGAAGCCAGCTCATGTGGGGCCTTGCCACGGCCGGCCTGAGTCAAGGGGAGCACCCATGTCCCCGGGGCGGGTTCCCACGCAGAGGACCCGAACTTCCCTAGGTCACGAGCGGAGTGACCCTGCTCAGTTCGCTCTCGGAGGGGGGAGAACTGTGACGTAGTGGGGGTAATTGCTGGGCTGTGGTGACCCCTGCTGTCTGGAGCAAGACCCAGCAGGGAAAACCTGGCTAGGCAGAGATAAGGCCAAACTGGTTGAACCAGTGGCCAGACACCCCCCATGGAGAGGAACAAAGGAAGGTGGAATGCTGCCCTGACTGCGGGGGCAGGGCTGGAGGGGAATTTAGTTAGACTGTGGAAGAGCATGGAGGAGAGCCTAGGAGAAGGGGCTGGAGTTTAGGGGCCCAGTCTCCCCCATCTCAAGGGGGCCTGAGGCATCCTAGCCCAGTTCCTGTAACCAGATTACATCTGTGCTGCGCTGTGCTGGAGGAGCAATAAACCACCCTCAATTCCACTGGCTGGTGCAGTCTGTTTGTGCCATTTCGGGGTGCAGGAGACGGGGAACCCCCAACGCGCCGTCACAACGGTCAGCCCAGCCTCCCTCAGCCGATCCAGTACCTGGCTGACGTGGGCCACGTGGTCCTCCCAGGACTGGCTGAAGACGCAGATGTCATCGATGTACGCTAGGGCACAGTTCTCCATTCCCCTCAGCAGCTGGTCCACCAGGCGCCGGAAGGTGGCCGGCGCCCCTTTGAGGCCAAAGGGCAGGACCAGGAACTCATAGAGCCCCAGTGGCGTGATGAAAGCCGATTTCAGTCTGGCCTCCTGGTCTAGCGGCACCTGCCAGTAGCCCTTGGTGAGGTCCAGGGTGGTGAGATAGCGAGCTCCCCCCAGCTTGTCCAGGAGCTCGTCGGGCCTTGGCATCGGGTAGGCGTCGGACACCATGATGGCGTTGAGCTTCCGGTAGTCCACACAGAACCGGATCGACCCGTCCTTCTTGGGAACCAGCACCACGGGAGAGGCCCAGGGGCTGGAGGACGGCTGGATCACCCCCAGGGCCAACATGTCCTGGACCTCTCTCTCCAGGTCCTGGGCTGTTTTCCCTGTGACCCTGAATGGGGAGCAGCGCACCGGGGGGTGAGTGCCCGTCTGCACCCGGTGGACAGCCAGGTTGGTGAGACCCGGCTTGTTGGAGAACAGCTGCTGGTGGGAGCGCAGCACCTCCCGGATCTCGGCCTGTTGGGCCGGGGTGAGCTGGTCCAAGAGGGAAATTGACTCCAGCGAAGAGTCCTCTCCGGTCCCAGGGAACAGGCCCACCAGGGGATCCTCCCCCTGCTCCTCCCAGGGCTTACACACGGCCAGCACCAAGTTCTCCCTGTCCCAGTACGGCTTCATCATGTTAATGTGATTCACCCGCTGGCCGCGCGTCCGGCCCGTCAGCTCCACCACGTAGTTCACCTCGTTCAGCTGCTTAACCACCTTGAAGGGGCCGTCCCAGGCGGCTTGCAGCTTGTTCTTCCGCACGGGGATCAGGACCATCACCTGGTCCCCGGTAGCGTAGGCGCGGGCCCGTGCATTGCGGTCGTACCAGACCTTCTGCTTCCTCTGGGCCCTGCTCAGGTTCTCTCTGGCCAGGCCCATGAGCTCGGCAAGTCTTTCCCGGAATGTCAGGACGTATTCCACGACCGGCTCACCCTCTGGGGAAACCTTCCCCTCCCACTCGTCTTTCAATAAGTCCAGGGGGCCCCTCACTCGCCTCCCATATAACAGCTCGAACGGCGAGAACCCCGTGGACTCCTGGGGCACTTCCCTGTACGCAAACAGCAGGTGGGGTAGGTACTTGTCCCAGTCCTGCGGGTGTTTGTGCATAAAGGTCCGTAGCATCTGCTTCAGAGTCCCATTGAACCTCTCCACCAACCCGTTGGTCTGGGGGTGATACGCTGAGGCCCAGGTGTGTTGCACCCCACTCTTCTCCCACAAGCACCGGAGCAGGGCCGACATGAAGTTGGATCCCTGGTCCATGAGAACCTCCTGGGGAAACCCCACCCTGCTGAAAATGGTCAGCAGTGCGTCTGCCACCGTGTCTGCCTCGATGGAGGGCAGGGCCACGGCCTCGGGGTAGCGGGTGGCGAAGTCCACCACCACCAGGATGTATTTCTTCCCTGTCCGGGTCGCTCTGCTGAAGGGCCCCACAATATCCATCGCCACCTTCTGGAAAGGCTCCTCTATGATGGGCAGGGGTCTCAATGCAGCTTTCTTCCTGTCTTGGGCCTTCCCCACTCGTTGGCAGGAGTCGCAGGACCGGCAGTACCGCTGGACAGCTGCAAACATCCCCGGCCAATAGAAGTTTTGGAGCAGCCTCAGCCGCGTGCGCCGGATCCCCTGGTGTCCCGAGAACGGGATGTCATGGGCCAGGTGTAGCAGCTTGCGGCGATACCTTTGGGGAACCACCAGCTGCCACTGGAGCCCCCACTTGCCTACCGTCCCGGGGGAAAGCCATTCCCGGTACAGAAATCCCCTCTCCCACCGGAACTTCTCCTGGCAATCTCCTCCTAGGGGTTGAGCGGCACCCAGGTCAGCCCGGTCCCTCAGGGCCTGCAGGGAGGGATCCGCTCGCACCTCCGCCTGGAATTCAGCGGCTGGGGCTGGGACAGGGCCGTGGTTCCCCCCACTGCCTAGGTCCAACTCTAGGTCTGCTGGGACGGGGCTGAGTGTCGGGTAGCATACGGTCTGGGGCCACTATGTCGGGCCGGGCCAGCGTCACCTCCGCCCCCGTGTCCCAGAAACCCGTAACCTTCCTGCCATCCACCTCCAGGGGTACGAGGCAGTCCCTCCGTAGGGGCCGCCCCGCCCCCACCCGGTGCACGGATAAATCTGTCTCCCGAGGGTCAGACCTCCCAGGGGAGGTGCACTGAGCATCCTTCCCCCCTCCCCGAGCGGAGGTTTGCCGGCCAGCCCCTGCCACTGGGGCAGCCTGCCCTTCCTCCCGCCCCAGCCAGTTAACCCTGGAATGTCCCAGGTCATGGGACCTGTTCTTGCGCCTGGTGCATTGAGCCCTCTTGTGGCCTCGTTGCCCACAGCGATGGCAAGTTAGGTTCTGTGGGCCCATTCGGGTCGGCTCTGCCCGGGCCCTGGCTGGTTTTCTGGGGTATCGATGACTGGTCCTGGTCCCTGGGGCTCGCCTCGGAGGTGTCTCTCTCCGTTGCTCCGCCGAGAACCAGTCTCTGCGCGATTCTTTTTCTCTCCGGGACTCCCGTTCACACCCGGACCGGCTCTCCATGAACTCATCTGCCAGTCTCCCGGCCTCCTGGGGGTTCTCTGGTCTCCGGTCCTTGAGCCACAGCCTCAGTTTGGGTGGGCACGCTTCATAGAACTGCTCCATCAGGACCAGCTTGAGCAGCTCCTCTGGGGTCTGGGCTCCGACTCCAGACACCCACTTGCGGCCGTATTGCGCCAGGCGGGAGGCCAGGTCCACATAGGTCTCCCGTGGCCCTTTCTGTACCCCCCGGAACTTCTTCCTGTACATCTCGGGGGTCAGCCCGAACTTGTGCAGCAGGACCTCCTTGACTCGGTTGTAATCCCCTGGCTGTAGGTCCTCCAGCTGGCTGAGCACTCCGGCCGCCTCCTGGTTCAGTGCGGGGACGAGCTCCTGTAGCCAGTCAGCTGGGGGGACCCGTTGCAGCCCACAGGCCCTCTCAAAGGAGCTGAGGAACCCGTCTATGTCGCCCATGTCCTTCAATTGGGCCACCGTGAGCCTCTCCAAGCGCCTGGCAGCCCCGGGACCCTGGGGCCCATCCACTCTTGGCGCAGCCGGGGCCCCGCAGGTTCTCCGCTCTGCCATGGCCAGCTCATGCTGTCGCTGCCTCTCTCGGTCCTGTACTTCCAATTCCTTCATCCGCAGCTGGATCTCCAGCCGCCGCAGCTCCGCTGGGCTGGCCCCTGCCCTAGATGGGCTACGGCTTGCAGGCCTCCCGGGAGACGCTGTCTCATCTCTCCATTGGGTTCCAGCGCTCCTCCCCCTCTCAGAGCCTGACACAATCTCAGGGGGGGTCTGGCTGCTTCCCCTGGGGACAAGATCCTGGCCCTGTGGCTGGTCATTATCTTCCAGCTGGGTAATCAGTTGGGCCTTGGTTGCTTTCCGCACAGGCAAGCCCCTCTCTCTGCACAGCCCCACTAGCTCTGCCTTCAAGAGTTGGGCGTAGGCCATCTGCCCGCTGGTCCCCTTGGTGCAGACTCACCAGTCTAGTGCCGCAGCGCCCCACGATTCCCCGGAACCGCTTCGCTCTTCCTCAAGCATGGTTGGCTCCAGGGCTCTTGCTTCTACGGCGCCTTGTCGCTTGCCGCTGGGAGCTTCATCCACGGGGTGCAGTGGATCCCACTCCTGACACCAGTGTGACGGCGCGTTGGGGGTTCCCTGTCTCCTGCACCCCGAAATGGCACAAACAGACTGCAGCAGCCAGTGGAATTGAGGGTGGTTTATTGCTCCTCCAGCACAGCGCAGCACAGATGTAATCTGGTTACAGGAACTGGGGCTAAGAGGCCTCAGTGCCCCCCCTTGAGATAGGGGAGTCCCAGCCCCCTCCCCAGCTCCTTATTCCCTTCCTTCCAGCCAGGAACTAACTAACCCCCTACCAGCCCTGCCCCCCAGCCAGGGCAGCATCCACCTTCCTTTGTTCCTCCCCATGGGGGGTGTCTGGCCACTGGTTCAACAAGTTTGGCATTACCTCTGCCTAGTGAGGCTTTCCCTGCTGGGTCTTGCTCCAGACAGCAGGGGTCACCACAGCCCAACAAGTGCCCCCACTACGTCACAGTCCCCTCCGGTGAAACTCACCTGCCTCTGCCAGGCTTCCCAGCGTCTCTGCTTAGGGACCAGAGCGTCACCTGGTGTCAAGAGCAGGTGCACTGGCTCAAGTGGCTCTGCCAATATGCCCCAACAGCACCGTGCTGCTTGGAACTGGCCGAGGAGTAGGGCTAGCATGGAACCGAGGCTTGTTCCATCACCAGGAGCGCTCGGGTCCCGGTGCCGCGGAGAATCGAACAGAAGGCGGGTGAAGCCCTTGGAGCCGCAGGGAGACGGCTCGGGGGTACTGCTCCCTTTCCGTTCTCCGGGAGCCAGGGCCGAACCCGTGCGGAAGGGGAGGAGGCCCTGGCACCAATGGTGCCATCTGCATGCAATGGCACCATTCTCCCCTTTCCCGGTGGGCAGCCAAACAGCCCGCCCGGTCCCAGTGGTGACCGTTCTCACCATGTTCTTGCAAGTCTCCCAGTCGTTGTTTGTGTTTCTTTAACCACCTGCTCCCAGGGCCCTGGGAGTCCAGGTAAATCTCAGGTCCCTTTTTTAAACGAACGTTTCTAGTCCTTCTGGTTGGGAGAAGATGCTGGGAACCACAATTCCCAATGGCCCGTCACTGGCAGGCCTCTTGATTTCTGAATGGTTAGGGCTGGGACGCTGCCTTTGCCTCTCTGAGTCAGTTGTTATTGCTCGCGGGAGCCAAGAGGGTGCTTATGCCACTAGCCTCAACCTGCTCTTACTGCGGCTAGAAAACGCCGCACGGCCATGGCCCTCCATGGGGTTACTCCACTCACACCGGGGAAAGCACAAGAATCAGGCCCAGCTCTCCATCCCTCCTCTGAGCATGGGCACATGGGTGATGGGTGAATCCAGGGCTGTGGAAGGTAGCCCTCCCCACTGCCGCCAGAGGCCCCGCCACGCCACTGTAGGGGTAACCCTCACCCCCCCCGAGTGGCCAGCGCACAGCCCCAGCAAAGGTCCCTCAGTTTGGTTCCATCCATGTGCTGAATAACTGTTGTTGTGTGCACCATGCGCGCGCAGTAGAACACAAAGCCTCGCCGTGGGCACTGGGCACCGCTGGGCAGCCGGCAGCGCTAGACTCTCTCCCGGGCAGCCGCCCAAGCACTCAGCTTCCAGGGAACACTGAGCCCCAGCCTTCCCGGCCTGGCGCCTTGGCGCAGCTGAAGTGAGGGCGGCCGCAGGAGACTGAAGGGAGCGGTGCCAAAGTGGGGGCTCTGGGGGCAGAGAGTGGTTGGGGCCAGCTAGGCGGTTGCCTCCTCCTGCCTCTGGTACCCGCTGCCCATGCCTCCCCACCCGCTGAGAAAAGGCAATGCCTGACAACCAGCTCCCGAGCCTTCGGAGCCCCCATCTACGTAGGTCCGTGCAGGAGTCAGCAGGTGCCCACCCTGCACAGCTTTTAGCCATGCTGCAGGCAGCATGAACAGCATTCGTCCACGTTGCTGAGCCAAAACCCATCCCACCCCAGGAGAGGCGTTTGCTGGGCACGTTTGCACTCGTGCCTGCTGCAGAAGAGCTTTTATCCTGCACCAGTGCAGCCAAAGCCAGTGCAGCGTGGGAGAGAGCCGGAGAGCGGAGCCCTGGAGAGCAGGACCCAAAGTCCACGGGGTTTCCCTGCCACTGGGGCACCTGGGAGGCCACGTGTCCATGAGCACACAGGACAGGCTTCTCCAGCAACTTGCCCCCCGTGAGGTTTTCTATTGGAGGCTGCCCCGAGATCTGCTCGAGGGACCAGTCTGGGACGGTTTGGGGGATGTGTTACGCAGGAGGCCAGCCTGGACAGTCACAAAGGGCCGTTCTGCCCTTGGGATCTAGGGCCAGAAAACAAATGAAGGAAACGAGGGAAAGCCCCAATCGCATGACTCGGTCCAGGGCCCATATTACTCCTTGGCTGTGTCTACACTGCACCCCTTTTCCGGAAAAGGGATGCAGATGAGACAAGTCGGAATTGCAAATGAAGCGGGGATTTAAATATCCCCCCTTCATTTGCATAAACATGGCTGCCGCTTTTTTCTGGCTCGGGGCTTTGCCAGAGAAAAGCGCCAGTCTAGACGGGATCTTTCGGAAAATAAAGCCTTTTCCGAAAGGTCCCTTAGTCCTGATTTTAAGAGGAATAAGGGACCTTTCGGAAAAGGCTTTATTTTCCGGAAGATCCCCATCTAGACTGGTGCTTTTCTCCTGCAAAGTCCCGAGCTGGAAAAAAGCGGCAGCTATGTTTATATTTAAATCCACGCTTCATTTGCAATTCCGACTTGTCTCATCTGCATCCCTTTTCCGGAAAAGGGTGCAGTGTAGACACAGCCCTTGAGGGGCAAAGTCACTGGAGCCGTAGATTTCAGCTCATTCCCCGGGCCAGACCACATGGCCTTGTTTTCTTTGTGGCTGGGAGGAATTAATTGGGGCCCACATGGATTAGACCTTATTAAAGCTCTAGGACGAATTAGAACAGCTGCTACTTCAAAGGAGCGACTGGACTCCAGTGCAGAAAACTGCAAGGGTATTTTTAGACCAATTAACCATAGAGACCATTCAACATCTCCCCGATGAGTGGCAGGGTATCCTGCTGCTTCACTCTCCGTGCCCATCCAGCCAACTCCTAACTCTGCAGACACCAGCCCACACCCTGGGCTGGAAGGACTTTTGTACGGGTGTGTTCCAGCTGTGTTGTGCCAGGCCAAGCACCTGGCTGACTGGCCACTGCCCCTGGGATTACAGCAGCTTTTTTTCAGCCAGAGAATAATTGTGAGTCCTCCTCGCAGAAGAGAATTGGCCCTGGTGTGTCTCTGGGGGCCAAGGTGTCTTTCCAAGGGTGGCGGTCCAGCCAGTGGGGCCCTGAAGCATCCCTGGGGCAGGAGCTAGGCTCTGTGCAATGGCAACAATGAGCACTCATGGCAAAGGGAGGCATGTCCAAGTGAGGAGAGTTGCGGGGGGTGAAGGAGAAAGGCCACAGGGAGGAGAGTGGGATGGGGCAGAAGTTGCAAAGGATTGTGGGTCCTTGGCCAGATTCCTCGCTCACTGCTCCTGCAAATCCAGAGCTGCCCCGGCGAACTCTGAAGATCGCTCAGGACTTTCACCAACGTAAACGAGATTGGAATCCGCCCCTTTTGCCATGGAATTAAGGGAGGCCCGGCAGAGCCTGGAATGTGTGCTGTGATCCCGTGGGAATGGGAGTCTGTGCACGGGGGGCTGGGTAGGGACAGGTCAATACAGGCTGTCGTGTGCTGTCTGCTTGTGCAGTGCCAGGCCCCGTGGGGTCCCAGCCAGGCTGGTCTCCAGATCCTGCTGCAAAAAAAGAACCAATGCCTGGAAACCCACTGCAGTTGCATCGCTCTGTTGCAATGGAGAAGGAGGAGTCCGGTTGCCAGCAAGCTGTCTGGCATTGCTGACCCCCCCTTTTCCCCTCCTTCCCCCTGCTCGGATTCCCAGCTCGCTCTGCACAGCCCAATGGCAGGCGCTCACTCTGCATCATGCTCGGTCTCCTGCTGTGCCCCTGGCCTGATCCAAACCCTGCTGGCGTGCACAGGAAAGCTGCCGAGGCCTCCGGCGAGCTCTAGATCCAGGCCCTAGAGCTCTGGCATTTTGGAACCCTCCCGTTGTTCCTTGGAGGTGCGCCCCTCAGAGTGTTAATGTGTCTCCTGCAATGGCCCATGGCTCAGGCCAAAGTGACGCCTGATTGTCTCCAGAGGGATGGGGCGTGAGACGGGCAGACGGGCAGGTAAATGTGAGGTGCCGAGAGGCTCAGGCAAAGCCCCTTGGGCTGCCGAGTAATGGCAGTGTCGGGTAATACGATACACGTGGATGAAAACTCAGCGGCTAGCGGGTCCCACGTGCTTCACGTGGTCGGAGGCCTGGAGTTAGCTGCGAGGTGACCACCCAGAGCCTTCTGAGATGGTCACCCATCAGGAGAGGTCAGAGCCCGCCCACAGGTCTGCTGGCCTCATGCTACTGACAACATGGCAGTGCTGGGCTGGCCTGACCATCCAGGCGAACTAGGAGGTCACCCGGGGGCCATACTTTCAGGGCGCCAAATTAGGTGGTGGTGAATTCTTATTCTGTATTTTAAGACGTTGCTACGTGGTTCCTTCTGAACGCCAGCGTGGCCCGCTGCGTCAGATGGCGCTGAGCTCCGTGAGTCGGGCCCGGCGTGGCCCACTGCATCAGACGGCGCTGAGCTCTGTGAGTTGGGCCTGGCGTGGCCCGCTGCGTCAGATGGCGCTGAGCTCCGTGAGTTGGGCCCGGTGTGGCCCGCTGCATCAGATGATGCTGAGCTCCGTGAGTTGGGCCTGGCGTGGCCCACTGCATCAGACGGCGCTGAGCTCTGTGAGTTGGGCCTGGCATGGCCCGCTGAGTCAGATGGCGCTGAGCTCCGTGAGTCGGGCCCGGCGTGGCCCACTGCGTCAGATGGCGCTGAGCTCCGTGAGTCGGGCCCGGTGTGGCCCGCTGCGTCAGATGGCGCTGAGCTCCGTGAGTCGGGCCCGGCGTGGCCCACTGCGTCAGATGGCGCTGAGCTCCGTGAGTCGGGCCCGGCGTGGCCCGCTGCGTCAGATGGCGCTGAGCTCCGTGAGTCGGGCCCGGTGTGGCCCGCTGCGTCAGATGGCGCTGAGCTCCGTGAGTCGGGCCCGGCGTGGCCCACTGCGTCAGATGGCGCTGAGCTCCGTGAGTCGGGCCCGGCGTGGCCCGCTGCGTCAGATGGCGCTGAGCTCCGTGAGTCGGGCCCGGTGTGGCCCGCTGCGTCAGATGGCGCTGAGCTCCGTGAGTCGGGCCCGGTGTGGCCCGCTGCGTCAGATGATGCTGAGCTCCGTGAGTCGGGCCCGTCGTGGCCCGCTGCGTCAGATGGCGCTGAGCTCCGTGAGTTGGGCCTGGCGTGGCCCGCTGCGTCAGATGGCGCTGAGCTCCGTGAGTTGGGCCTGGCGTGGCCCACTGCGTCAGACGGCGCTGAGCTCCGTGAGTCGGGCCCGGCGTGGCCCACTGCATCAGACGGCGCTGAGCTCTGTGAGTTGGGCCTGGCATGGCCCGCTGCGTCAGATGGCGCTGAGATCCGTAAGTCAGGCTCGGCGTGGCCCGCCGCGTCGGACGGCGCAGAGCTCCGTGAGTCAGGCCCGGCGTGGCCTGCCGCGTTGGACGGTGCTGAGCTCCATGAGTTAGGCCCGGCGTGGTCCGCCGCGTCAGATGGCACTAAGCTCCGTGAGTTAGGCCCGGCGTGGTCCGCTGCGTCAGATGGCGCTGAGCTCCGTGAGTTGGGCCCGGCGTGGCTCGCTGCGTCGGACGGCGCTGAGCTCCATGAGTCGGGCCCGGCGTGGCCCACTGCGTCAGATGGCACTGAGCTCCGTGAGTTAGGCCTGGCGTGGCCCGCCGTGTCGGACGGTGCTGAGCTCCGTGAGTCGGGCCCGGCGTGGCCCGCTGCGTCGGATGGCACTGAGCTCCGTGAGTTAGGCCTGGCGTGGCCCGCCGTGTCAGACGGTGCTGAGCTCCTTGAGTCGGGCCCGGCGTGGCCCACTGCGTCGGATGGCACTGAGCTCCGTGAGTTAGGCCTGGCGTGGCCCGCCGTGTCGGACGGTGCTGAGCTCCGTGAGTTAGGCCCGGCGTGGCCCACGGCGTCGGATGGCACTGAGCTCCATGAGTTAGGCCTGGCGTGGCCCACTGCGTCGGATGGCACTGAGCTCCGTGAGTCGGGCCCGGCGTGGCCCACTGCGTCGGATGGCACTGAGCTCCGTGAGTCGGGCCCAGTGTGGCTCGCTGTGTCTGACGGTGCTGAGCTCTGTGAGTCGGGCCCGGCGTGGCTCGCTGTGTCTGACGGTGCTGAGCTCTGTGAGTCGGGCCCGGCGTGGCTCGCTGTGTCTGACGGTGCTGAGCTCTGTGAGTTGGGCCCGGCGTGGCCCACTGCCTCGGATGGCGCTGAGCTCCGTGAGTCGGGCCCAGCGTGGCTCACTGTGTCTGACGGTGCTGAGCTCTGTGAGTCGGGCCCGGCATGGCCCACTGCCTCGGATGGCGCTGAGCTCCGTGAGTCGGGCCCGGTGTGGCTCGCTGTGTCTGACGGTGCTGAGCTCTGTGAGTCGGGCCCGGCGTGGCCCACTGCCTCGGATGGCGCTGAGCTCCGTGAGTCAGGCCCGGCGTGGATCACTGCGTCTGACGGTGCTGAGCTCCGTGAGTTGGGCCCGGCGTGGCTCGCTGTGTCTGACGGTGCTGAACTCTGTGAGTCGGGCCCGGCGTGGCTCGCTGTGTCTGACGGTGCTGAGCTCTGTGAGTCGTGCCTGGCGTGGCTCGCTGTGTCTGACGGTGCTGATCTCTGTGAGTCGGGCCCGGTGTGGCCCACTGCCTCGGATGGCGCTGAGCTCCGTGAGTCAGGCCCGGCGTGGCTCACTGCGTCTGACGGTGCTGAGCTCCGTGAGTTGGGCCCGGCGTGGCTCGCTGTGTCTGACGGTGCTGAACTCTGTGAGTCGGGCCCGGCGTGGCTCGCTGTGTCTGACGGTGCTGAGCTCTGTGAGTCGTGCCCGGCGTGGCTCGCTGTGTCTGACGGTGCTGAGCTCCGTGAGTTGGGCCCGGGGTGGCTCGCTGTGTCTGACGGTGCTGAGCTCTGTGAGTCGTGCCCGGCGTGGCTCGCTGTGTCTGACTGTGCTGAGCTCCGTGAGTCGGGTCCGGCGTGGCTCGCTGTGTCTGATGGTGCTGAGCTCTGTGAGTCGTGCCCGGCGTGGCTCGCTGTGTCTGACGGTGCTGAGCTCTGTGAGTCGTGCCCGGCGTGGCTCGCTGTGTCTGACGGTGCTGAGCTCTGTGAGTCGGGCCCGGCGTGGCTCGCTGTGTCTGACGGTGCTGAGCTCCGTGAGTTGGGCCCGGGGTGGCTCGCTGTGTCTGACGGTGCTGAGCTCTGTGAGTCGTGCCCGGCGTGGCTCGCTGTGTCTGACGGTGCTGAGCTCTGTGAGTCGGGCCCGGCGTGGCTCGCTGTGTCTGACGGTGCTGAGCTCCGTGAGTCGTGCCCGGCGTGGCTCGCTGTGTCTGACGGTGCTGAGCTCCGTGAGTCGGGTCCGGCGTGGCTCGCTGCGTCGGACGGTGCTGAGCTCCGTGAGTCGGGCCCATTGTGGCGCGCGGCTGTGTGTGTAAATTCAGGTAAAGCGGGTCCGGGCGCACTGCCTGGGACGGGCCTGGCCGGTCAGTCCTATGGCTCAGCCAGTGTCGCTCGCGGGTGGTGACGTCCGGTAAGCGACCCGCCACAGCCGTTCTGGCCCGGGCTGGGAACCTGAGGACACTGTGCCCATGAAGAGCTCTCATTCTAGACCGCTCCTTCTCCCTAGAGTGGATGTGGAGCTTGGTTCACCCAGGCCCTCAACCCCCTGCGATGGATGGCTGGGCAGAGAGGCGTTTGTGGCTAGGAAGGAAGGATGGTCCTGCGGCCAGCGCTCTGCTTTGGGCCGAGGGAGGCCAGGGTCCGGTTTCTTTCCTCTCAGGTTCTCTACGGGTGCGTGTGCACTGCTGAACACACACAGGCCTGGGCTAGTTACCTCAGAACAGCCTCTCCGAGAGCCCAGGCAAGCAGGCAGATCCTGAGGAATTCCCTCCCGCCCAGCCCCTTGCCCCATGCCCCATGCCCCATGCAATGCCTCGGCCCGCAGCCAGGTGAGGTTCTGCTGCCAGCCCAGCTGCGGTTTGCCCTGGTCGTGGGAGGCATCACGGGGGGAAGTGTTGGGGGGAGGAATCCGTGGGGGCTGCCACCCCGGTGATGTACACAGGCCTGCAGGGCAATGCAGAGAACGGGGGCTGGGAGCAGAGGCTGGTCCCCGAAGGCTGGCTGAGCTCCGCAGCCTGGCGGTCAGCGCCTCCGCTGAATAAATCAGCATCATGCCACTGAGGCCAATTGGCACCAGCTGAGGCCCTCGGCCGAAGAGCCAGCTCGTCCCCTGGGGGCCGGCAGGGAAGCGTCGCTGTCGGTGAAGTGCCATGCACATTTATGGCTCTAGAAGTAGGTGATACTATCGACAATGCTGATAACATTGGCCTACGCAGGGACCAGCCTCCTGCTGAGGGCACTGGTGGAGAGGCAGCCGAGCTCCTGGCTGAGTGAATAGCCCATAAAGCAAGCCCCACGGAGCTGCCTAGAGGCAGCCGATTAACGGCCCCGTGGAGCAGCGCCGTGGCTGCAGGGCTAATCGCACGTCTCCTCAGAGGCTGACACATCAATAGCCACAAGCAGCTCTTTCTGGCTCCCTGGAAACATGGCCTCCCCCCCTTAACTCACTAGGCAGGAGCCTCCTCTGTGGCTGTTCATTGGTGGCTTATGGGGGTACCTGCGGCGTTGCAGGGGGCTCGCTTGCTGGGATTAATGCCGGCAGGTCAGGAAGGGTGTGAGAAGCAGCGAGGCCAGGGTTTTCACAGCCAGGCACCCAACTCCCACTGGCTTTTCAGGCAGACCCGGGTACCTAATTCCCATAGGCACTTTGGGAAATAGCAGCCTGAGGGCCTATGGGGGTACTAACAACCGGAAGGGAGGAAGGAAAGACGAAGACCAGGAGGTGGGTGCAGAGGCTGAGCTGGAGTTGAATTGGTGCCGGGCTTTGTGCTCTGCAAGCAGGGAGGGGGCATTTTGCCTGCTGGGAGCACAGAGCCGGCTTATGTCACTGGCCAGTGGCAACCAGGCTGGGTGTGAGCGAACCCCTTCTCCGGCCTGCTAGAGCCTCTTCCTGCACTGACAGACAGGCAGGCGCAGGCCCTCCCTGCGGGTGGGAAGGGATGCAGCCCATGCATCCGTGGCCTGGCTCAATGGGCAGCAACCCCATGTCCAACATCTGACCTGGAAGCTCCTAGGGGAGATCCTCTGAGGGGGCAGCACACCCCCTGGTGTAAGCTGCGGCTCAGGCCGGTTGCGAGGCCTGGCGTTGGTTCGTAGCCCTGGCAGCGCTGCCATTATCCTCCTCGGCTTAGGTCACTTTGCTCTTCCGGTTTCCCCATTTGCTTTTGGAGGGGGACCCTGCCAACCTAAAACCCTCCTTTCCCCAGGATCTGGGCTGGCTGGCAGAGGGGCTGCACTTTTCTCTCTGTGCTGCACATTCTTCCTTTGGCATTCACCCGCTTCCATGGTGATTTACTACAGCTGCTCCGTTCCGGTCAGAGCCACAGAACCAAAGGGCTAGCGGGGCCAGAAGGTCCGTCCAAGCCAAGCCCCTGGCACGATGCAGCAGTAGGTTCTTTCTAGTCCTCTCTCTACACCTGAGCCCAGACAGCAGCCTGATGCAATCAAGGCAGACTCCAGGGCTGTGTCTAGACTACATGCCTCTGTCGGCAGAGGCATGTAGATTAGACACATAGGCAAAGGCAAATGAAGCCATGATTTAAATGATCGCGGCTTCACTTACATTTACATGGCTGCCGCGCTGAGCCGACAAACAGCTGATCAGCTGTTTGTCGGCTCGCGCGCTAGTCTGGACGTTCCCCCTGTCGACATCAAAGCCCTTTGTCGGCAGCCCCGTTATTCCTTGTGGAATGAGGTTTACCGGGGCTGCCGACAAAGGGCTTTGATTTCAACAGGGGGAACGTCCAGACTAGCGCACGAGCCGACAAACAGTTGATCAGCTGTTTGTCGGCTCAGCGCGGCAGCCATGTAAATGTAAATGAAGCCGCGATCATTTAAATCATGGCTTCATTTGCCTTTGCCAAAAAAACAAATCTACATGGCTCTGGTCTTGTTATCCTGAGTAGAGAAGGCTCCCAATGACGAATTGGGCTGGGGGGGCTGGCCAGTCTTGTGATTTATCAGGGCTGGGGGGGTTGGATTTGGGGCCTGTGTTTTTGTGGGTCAACACCTGTAGTTAATAACACCCAGGGCCAGACCCTCTCCTCAACCCTGGGGCAAGCTGGAGCAGCAAGTGGAGGATTTGGCTCCGGCTGCCTTTGCATAGCAGCACATCCACGCCCCTTCCTGCCCTGTCTGTGTGAGGAGGGGGACTCAGATGGCCGGCATGGGGCAGCAAGTGCCACGGGAGGGCTGCCAACTGTGCCTCAAGCTAGCTGGGAGATTGTTTTATGTCCAACATGGCATCATCTTAAACTACCCTATTCTCTTATCTGTCCGGATAGCCAGTTATCTGTTTAAATAAGCGTGTTGTTCATATTGTTTCCTGGACTTTGACATGTCTTGGAAGATATTCCAAATATAAACAGAGGCACAGAATATTTTCAAACCTATATTAGGATATTTACATACTCTATTCAGATGCAATATAATCACCCATGCAATTCTCTCTCTCTCTCTCTCTCTCTCTGCCACCCCCTCCCCCACCTTGCGCACAACATGCTAGGCACACACATCACACATACCTACACTTGCACTCTGCACTAGCCTGGAGGTGGAAATCAACTGAATTTTGTCTGTTTTGTTTCCTTAATTTTATTCTAACACAAACTTGTAGTGGCTATAGAAGGGCACTTTAAAACAAATCCAGATGTATTTACATGATTTAAAACTGGGATAATTTGTAAGGGGAGAATAATCGTCTTCTCATTCTGGTTCATTATTTTTTTTTACACCAGTAGATTCAGTCTCATTTGCCTATTCTGGGCTCATCAGAAAAAACCCATCACATCAGTGAAGGAGACTGAAGGGGCTGAGGTGTTAAAGGCAGAGCGAGGGGAGGGAGGGTGCTTTCAGATCTCCTCGGTAGGACAGCAAGGAGACAGGCAACAAGGACTTCAGCAACCGCACACCGAAGAGAGAAGAGTTTCCTTATTTATCTAGTCACCATGAAAACGGTCGTCCAGATCTTGTGCTTCTTCTTTTTAATAACTTTTTACAAATGTGCGGTCATCACTGGGGTAAGTCTGATTTCCTTGTCTTGCTAATGTGACACTTGAACATGTCTGAGATCTTGTATTCCTTCTGAGCTAGATTCCATGTGATTGGAGAAAATAATTGCATCTTCTAGCGGAGAAGTGATTTTATTTTCAGTAATTCAGAAAAGAATTTCCTCCTGGAAGCTCAAAGAAGAATACTTTCAAGTAAAAATTGTATAGTGTGCTTATATCTTCAAAGCGTGCCTTCGTATTCATAATTATAATGAAATATTACCGTGTGTGTATTAACAGCACACAGTTTGATCAAAAAGAAGCAATCCTAAACCCAAGAGACATGCTTGCATTAATAAATGCTCTGTTCCCGATGGATATTCTTACTTGGAACTAAATCAACATTTCTCCAGCAGTGCTTGATACTCCGTGAATTTGAAAGTGACACTGACTACGTATATACAAAAGTGAAACAGACATGATTCCCTCCACCCCTGCATTTGAGCAAAAAGATAGGGGGGAAATGAAATAGAACAACTACAGGAAAGTGCATTACGACATTTATATTTGTTTGGGTTCTGTCAAGGTTTATTGGTATCACAAATAATTGGTTTAATTATGCATATTTTTTAGCTGTGATTGCTTGTATCTAATTAAATTCTTTACAAAGCGATACAAAGCTAGCTAAATGACATACACATTCAGTATTTTTTAATGAGTTAGACTGAATACTAAATTCTTATTCACTGATCATCTTTTATATGCTATCAGCTATGAGTCCACAGAGCGCAATGTATGCAGATACAAATCCGGCCAGGGAACCAGAGGTTCTTGTTCAGAACACACCACGCCACACCATTTGAGTCAAAGAGGGGAGGGGAAAATAGTAAAACGTTTTCAGGTTGAGAAAAGTGTGGAGATGCTGATAAGACACCCCCGTACGGCCCATAGGAACGGGGGGGATTTGATTTCAGAGGTGCTGAGCATCTCAAACTTTCACTGACTTCACCACCTATGAGAGGAGCAAAGCCCCCTCAGAAAGAGGCCCCGACCTCCAGCTGGCATATGCCGCCTGCCACGGGTGACGATGACTTTAATGGAGCCATCTGCCCCAGTGTCCTAACTAATGTCAGTCTCATTCATTTAGACCCGAAGAATTCAGAGTGTCTTTCAAGAGAACACAAGATGGGAATTTACAGAGAAAAGGAGAGAGGCCAAGAGGCCACGTCATGTATCCCAATGCATTGAAAGAGTTGAACGGGCCTTGCGCGAGGAGTGTGGTATTATTCAACTGGGGTCGGGCTGCAGTGAAATCTGAACAGGCCCCAGCTGGAGGTGGCCGCGGCGGGCGGGGGGAGGACAGGTACCAGTGGGTGGGGGGAGAGGACTCATCCCTGGCCCCCAGCCTCCTGCCCACCCTGCAGATCCCCAAGGCCCTGCTCTCTGAAGGGCTTGGGCAGCGGCAGGTAAGGCTGCTAGTAACTGACGGTTATGTAGCCGTTGGTTCAGTGCTGGGCTGCCTTGAGCTCAGCACGGCCAGCTCCCCTGAGCATCCCAATCGTCAGCCTCAGGCGCACGAAGCCCTGTCCGGCCTGTTGGCCTGGGGAAAGCCCCTCGAGCCAGAATCTGACTGTCGCTCTCATTACAAGCCCTCCTGGACCTGACCTGAGACACGTGGCTCCTGTTGCCTTAGGAATCGGTGCCTGTCAGCGCGGCGCTGGCCAGCCCAGCTCAGTTACCAGTGTCCAGGAGCAGGGATTTCCCCTGCCACTGCCCTGCCCACACTCACCTCTGTCTGGGCTTTTCCTCCCCACTAGGCGTGTGAGAGAGATCTGCAGTGCGGAGCCGGGACGTGCTGCGCTGTCAGCCTGTGGCTTCGCGGGCTCAGGATGTGCACTCCGCTGGGACAGGAAGGGGACCAATGCCACCCATTCAGTCACAAGGTAGGGCCCACCGCTTTAACCCTTTCTCAGCCTAGTCTGAGCAATGGCCCAGGCTGATCTTAGCATCACGGAGCCATAGAACCCTAGTCCAGCCCCTGCCCAAGGCAGGACCCATCCCAGCTAGGGCTCTGAAACTAACCAGCCATGGAAGGTCTTAAACCCTCAATCTTCTGAGCTAAAGGCAGAGGCCTTATCCATCCGGCCACACATTCACGTCACCGTTCCAGCATTGCTGCAACTAGATTTTCCAGATCAACTTTTCTTCGGGCAGGATGAGTTGAGAGCTTGTATTTTTTAACAATGGCATATGGCATTGGTCTAGGAAGTGCTGTAATAACCCTGCTCACCGGATCTTGTACAGCAGTGGTCCCCAACCGTCTTGTGTGGTGGGTGATGTCATCCTGCTGCATCGCCTGGCTGGCCAGCCCCATGCCAAGTGCGCCTGCGCCGGTTCCAGACCCCCCACCTCGGCCATTTCACTGCTGCGGACCGGCCACCCTGCTCCCGCGGCTTCCCCGCCATGCTCCCTGGCAGGTTCTCCCGCCACCGGCGCATCCCCACGCCCCGTCACAGTGCGAGTTCGGCCCCGCAGAACATGCGGCCCGGCCATCCCTCCTCGCGACCCTGCCTAGGCGGGCGCACATAAATGCCCCGGCGGGTGCCATGGCATCCACGGGCACCGCGTCGGGGACCACTGCTGTAGAGTATCTGCATGGCCCAGGGAACATGAATTCTCTTGCTGGACGCTTGCAGTGTAACACATCAGAGTTCAGATGGATAAACACGGAAGAGCCCAAGAACACACAGAAAGAAAACTGGCTGCTCTAAAGCAGAGAGGCTCAGCTGATTCCAGCTCACTGGACTGACTCTGCACAGTGACCAGTTGCAGGTTTCCCTCCCAAGCCCTGGGATAGCTCAGTGGTTTGAGCATTGGCCTGCTAAACCCAGGGTTGTGAGTTCAATCCTTGTGGAGGCTGTTTAGGGATTTGGGGCAAAAATTCATCAGGGATGGTACTTGGTCCTGCTGAGAAGGCAGGGGACTGGACTTGATGACCTCTCAAGGTCCCTTCCAGTTCTAGGAGATAAGCAATCTCCATTATTATTATTTTTTAACAAGCAAGACCACGAAAGCCCTGAGGATGTAAAGTGACAGTGTGTAATTGTGCCGTTTGCAGCACACCGCGCTGTAGTCTGAAGGGTGCAGGGGATACGGATGCCCCGTGCTGCTGGGTAGGGGCTCACACTGGCTAATCACCCTTCTGGCCTTGGAACCATGGAGGGTGAATGAAAACAGGAGACAAACAGGAGGGACCCCTCCTGCAGCCGCCCCTCTGAAAGTCACGCTGCTCGGACGCCGCTGCCCCGGGATTGTAAAGGAGCCAGTCACCTTAAGGCAGGCATGTCCAAAGTCCGGCCCGCGGGCCAATTGCGGCCCGTGTTCCGGTTTAATACGGCCCCACAGGTAATTTGGCAATATCTATCTTTTATGGCCCCCAATGAATCCATATGTATTGAGATGAATACATTGTAAAATCTCAGTTAATGTCAGTTGGTCTAAATCAGTTATAAATATATTTGGACACAACATGTATACTTGGTGTTATTTTTTTTGAACTTAAAAGTTGACAGACAACCTTTATTACCAATAATATGTAATGTACTTTACAATGTTCCTGACATATATTTCAGCTTCCTGGATTTCTTTTTCATCTGGCCTTCAGATATGAAAGGCAGAGTGATTTAACACCTGTTTAGATTTGTCATCCATGTGACGAAATGAAAAGTATGCTGTTTTCAATAAACTTTGCATAAAATAGTTAATTTGCATTTAATTTTAATGGTTCAAAGAATGTCAGGCAAAATGGTCGGCCCTCACGCATGTTCACTTCATCAAATCTGGCTCTCGTTGAAAAAAGTTTGGACACTCCTGCCTTAAGGGGAACTGGGTGCTTTAGCCCCTCCCCCCAGCCCGTACGGGCCTCACTCTACCCACCCCAGTGTGGAAACGCTGAGTCCTCGGTCCCAGGGCTCCCTGCAGAGCAGGGTGAGCCAGCAGCAGCCACAAGCTGCCCGTCCGCCAGGGTTAGAACCCGGCACCGATACACGGGAGGGGAGAAGCCAGCCCAGAGGCAGACAGCGCGAGCAGGGCATTGGGCGGGCAGTGCCTGAGTTAAGGGACGAGAGTTATTCCCCGGGCCAGTGGAGGCTGCGGGGTAGCCAGGCTAACAGCACTCATTGCTGCCAGGAGTTTTGGGCCTCTCAGACTGGGCTGCCATTCAAATGAGCTGAATGAGGATTAGGGGCCCAATCCTGCAGCCCTTTACTCCTCCCATTATGAGCAAGGGCCCCCCGTTGCCCATCAGAGCTGCAGAATTAGGCCTTGAAAGCGTCAGTTGCCAGCCTGCGGGGTTGTAGCGGGAAGCCGATTAAACAGGGCCCACAGGCCCCCGAAAGCTCAGAAACTAGGAGGCTACTCAAATGAGTCCAACTCCTGATTTGCAGGAGGCTCGCCTCCTGAGCCGTGAACACCTAGCGCTGGCAGTCCGACCTCTGGGCTGTGCCATGGGAGCCCGGGGATCACGCACACGGTCGGAGCGATGCATGCTTTGCTAGATTGCAGCCAGAGGAAAGAACTTCAGGGTCTGGTCCATTGTCGGGGTCATGGACCCCTGTGGGAAGGAATCTCTTTTACCCACCCAAGAATTGTCCTGGCGTCTCTGTGGCTGAAGCTCTGACATTTTTGCGGTGTCTTTTGTCTCTTTCATTTTCTGCTGAAGGTCCCTTTCCTCGGAAAACGCCAACATCACACCTGCCCGTGTCTGCCAAACTTCATATGTGCCAGATTCCTCGATGGCCGATTCCGGTGTTCAGTGGACTTCAAGAACATAGACTTTTAGCAACAGGATGGCGCATCAGAGAGCTTCCCAAATGGAGAGCCGGGCAGCACTGCTCTCTGAAATGTGCACCACTCAGAGCCTCTTTTCATTTCTCTTCACCGTCACCACCACAGTGAGTGGAAAGACAAAATAAGGGCAGGAGATTTTCAGAGGCACAAATAACACTGAGCACTGATTAAGCACTGTCCTCACTAGATCTCTCAGCACATTACTAAAGAGGGAGGTATCATTAGACCCATTTTATAGAAGGGAAAACTGAAGAACAAGGAGGCAAAGTGACTTACGCATGGTCACTCAGCAGATCAGGGGCAGAGCCAGGAATCGCATCCAGGGCTCCTGCATCCATGTCCAGTGTTTTCACCACTAGCTTGCATGAACTTGCCTAATTCCCATTGATTTTCAATGAATTGGCTGCCTTACGTCCCTTTGAAAATATCCCCCAACAGCTTCTGAAAATGACAGTTTGCATGTAACAAAAGGGATGCTGTCACCAATGCTTCAGACCCAACATTTATCTTATAAAGTAGAGCGAAGGGTTGGGTGTTCCTAGAAAGGGTTTCAGGATTAAATAACTCTGGCAAATTGTGTAACCCTCATTCTGGGCTTAGTCACACAAATAGCCCCTGTGCTGTTATTCCTATTACAGCCTGGAGAACGTATGGCCCAGTTACGGGATGCTGGAATAAAACTATAAGATAGGAGACAGAGGCAGGCTACATCAGCCACTCTCTGATTGCTGTATGGAGTCCACCCCAGAGCTCCACCTTGCAAACGGAGGAGCAATGTTGGCCTCTGCAAGCCAAATCCCCCATCCTTGCTCCTGTTGTATCTACTGGGACTGCTCCACAAGGAAGTACCGACAGGCTTTACATTGACTTCAGCGGGTGTTTGAATCAGTCCGTAGGATGAATACACACCACTGTAAGGAAAGGTGGGATTGGTCCTGCCCTGGGCAGGGGCTGGACTCAATGATTCCTGAGGTCTCTCCAGCTCTGTGGTTCTCTGAAAGGGTTAGCTAGTCACACCCTACGCAGCAGCCACCTAAACTTTTACGTCTGTCAGTCTCGCTGCAGGAGGACAAGTCTAATTCAATCTTGCTCACTAATTTCTGTGGCATGTTACCTTCAGGAAAGCCCAGCAGTTCAGAGGCATGTGTTCACTTGCCCTTTCCAAAGGCCTGCTCAAGGCCCTTCTGTGTCATTTGATCTTCATTGGTTTAATCTGAGCCATTGATGGCAAACCGTAGGATTGTTTCCGGTAAGATAGAAGCATTGCTCAAATTCAGCATTTATTTTTGGTATGGAGACAAAAAACCCAGTTCCCTGGGGACCTAATGTTCTGCTCATAATATTATCTATGTGGGAAACCTCCATCTGACTGTATTATGATAAACATACGTAATAGTCAAATTGTGTTTTGATGTTTTGATTTGTATGCAGTCTAGTTCAGGGCTGTTTAGTGACCCAAAAGGTCAGTTTGCCCAGCTTTAAGAAGGACCCAATTGAAAGTAAAACCCTACACTGTGCAATGCACCCAGCAATGAATGTGAAGCGGAAGGACAGTTAGTGTAACGTGCCCCGCACCCGGTGGGCAGATGAACCAGAGAGCTGCGCTCTGCACTAGCTGTAGTCGCCAGACGTAGCGCTGGCCTGCTAAACAGATGCTTCAGCATTCTACAGCATCCCACATACTGCAGCTTCTGACGGGGTCAGGATGGGGCACAATGCAGTGACCCTGTCTGGGGCTCAGGGGGTTCTAGCCAGAGAGAAGTTTAAAAACCAGCCCCCTTCGCGGACCAGCTGCCTGTCTCCCACGTGGCTGCCTCTGGCACAGAGACAGCAGCACAAGGTGGCAGCAGACCCTGTCAGGGGAGGCAGAGCTCCTGGAACCAGCCCCAGCTGGAACTGATCCGGGCTGACTGCCCACTTGGCTCCTAATTCACTTTAAATGCAGAGCCACAGTCAGGGTAGGTCCCGGACTCAGGGCGAGCCAGAACTGAGCCAGGCTGCTGGCCAGCCTGCTAAAAATGTATTGGCAAGGGGAGGAGGTAAATGTGTGTAGTCTATAGCATTACAAGAAGGGGAATCTTGGACAGATGACTAGGGAGGAGTATAAATATACTGCTCAAGAATGCAGGGGAGTCATCAGCAAGGCAAAGGTGCAATTGGAACTGCAGCTGGCAAGGGATATGAAGGATAACAAGAAAGGTTTCTACAGACATGTTAGCAATTAGAGGGTGATCAGAGAGGGGGTGGGGCCTTTATTGGATGAGGGAGGTAATCTAGCTTCTGTGATGAGGTAACTGGCTCTGTGGCCGTGGGAAAGTCAGTGGATGTGATCTACCTTGACTTTAGCAAGGCTTTTGATACGGTCTCCCACAATATTCTTGCCAGCAAGTTAAGGGAATGTGGATTGGATAAATGGACGGTAAGATGGATAGGAAGCTGGCTAGAGGGCCGGGCCCAGCGGGTAGTGATCAATGGCTCAATGTCAGGATGGCAGTTGGTTTCTAGCGGAGTGCCCCAAGGATCGGTTCTAGGACCGGTTTTGTTCAATATCTTTATTAATGACCTAGATGAGGGGATGGATTGCACCTTCAGCAAGTTTGCAGATGACACTAAGCTAGGGGCAGAGGTAGATACGCTGAAGGGCAGGGATAGGATCCAGAGTGACCTGGATAGATTAGAGGATTGGGCCAAAAGAAATCTGATGAGGTTCAACAAGGACAAGTGCAGAGTCCTGCATTTGGGACGGAAGAATCCCAAGCATAGTTACAGGCTGGGGACCGACGGGCTAAGTAGCAGTTCTGCAGAAAAGGACCTGGGGGTTACAGTGGATGAGAAGCTAGATATGAGTCAACAGTGTGTCCTTGTAGCCAAGAAGGCTAATGGCATATTAGGCTGCATTAAGAGGAGCATTGCCAGCAGATCCAGAGATGTCATTATTCCCCTTTATTCGGCTCTGGTGAGGCCACATCTGGAGTATTGTGTCCAGTTCTGGGCCCCCCACTACAAAAAGGATGTGGACGCATTGGAGAGGGTCCAGTGGAGGGCAACCAAAATGCTGAGGGGGCTGGAGCATATGACCTATGAGGAGAGACTGAGGGATTTGGGTTTGTTAAGTCTGCAGAAGAGAAGAGTGAGGGGGGATTTGATAGCAGCCTGCAACTTCCTGAAGGGAGGTTCCAAAGAGGATGGAGAGAGGCTGTTCTCAGTGGTGACAGATGGCAGAACAAGGAGCAATGGTCTCAAGTTACTGTGGGAGAGGTCCAGGTTGGATATTAGGAAAGACTATTTCACTGGGAGGGTGGTGAAGCACTGGAATGGGTTATGTAGGGAGGGGGTGGAGTCTCCATCCCTGAGGTGTTTAAGTCTTTGCTTGACAAAGCCCTGGCCGGGTTGATTTAGTTGGGATTGGTCCTGCCTTGGGCAGGGGGCTGGACTTGATGACTCCTGAGGTCTCTTCCAGCTCTTTGATTCTTTGATTAACCTATAAGTTTTTACTTATCGCTTAATCACTTAATCGACTCCACTATTACATCCCTAGTACACACAGCCATGTTTTGTTGGGGAAAAGGACCAATGAAGCAAAAGCCCATGTCCTCCAGCCAGGGAAGTTCATAGAACCTCCTCATCAGGGCAGCAGAGGCTGCTAACTACAGATTACATGCATTGTTTTCTAACATGCCAAGCTCAGTTCTCCTCTGCGCGTGTGTTGCAGCTCCTTGCTATTCAGTGTTCTCTCTCTAAGATGAAGCCCTAGTGTTGCCGACCTGACTTGCTTCTGATGCACCAGAAAAGTTTTCCTCTTTGAGAGTCATCACATGCACACCTGGGATTGAAGCTGAAAATGCTGAATCTCATTATAAATTGATGCTCTAGTTATTAATATTTGATGCAAAAATTGTGCATGTAATATCCATATATATCTATAGATCTATAAACTCCAGCCCCAAACCACCACGTAAATTAGCCTCAGTGTTTTATCACGAGTGCCTTTGCTCCACAGCAAGCCCCACAAGAACTGGGAATCCCTGTAACAATAACACTCAGCAAAAGAGGAAACCCACCTGGTCTTGCTTTAGTTCAGTCTTGGTCCAGACCTGGATGACCTTTATTCAGCCTGCCCCAGGGCCGCCCATCCCGTCCCGACCCGACCAGACCTAACCCCGGGGGAGGTGGGACTCAAACCCACGACCCTGTCCTGATCTTGATGTCCAAGGATCAGGCCCTTGGTCTTACATTGTAGCTACATTACAGTCAGAAGTATGACTGTAAAGCTTTCATGTGTCAAATAGCAGCTTGGAAGGGGAACACTCGGGCAATGTAAAGCTATCTGTGGCTCCTTCTCCAGCTATAATGCAAACAGAAACACACCGACCCATTCCCCCGTCTGTGGGTAAAATTCCACGCACTGAAGCCAATGGGAGTTTTGCTCCAGAATTCCACACTATGTAGCCATCACCAACTACCATAGTACAGGAATCTGTATTGCAATGAAAATGACACACAATTACATAAGCAAAGAACAAAGACAGGCCATGATAAAGCCCTGGGTCTCTCACACCCCTCCAAATTTCAAAAATGTTGAAAAATCCAGATCTGGATCCAAATGTTGGGTGTGAAGGCCAGTTTCTAGCTCAGTGGCTCTCAACCTTTCCAGACTTCAGAACTCCTTTCAGGACGTTGATTTGTCTTGCGTACTCCCAGATTACTCCTCACTTAAAAACAACTTGCTTACATAAGAATACAAAAGTACTAAAGTAGATTATTACTGAAAACTTGCTGGCTTTCTCACTGTTGCCATATAATTACAAATCAATTGGAATACAAATATTGTACTTATTATACAGAGCAAGTCATTGTATGGTGTGTTCGTTTGTACTGACCTCTCTAGTGCTCTTTATGGAGCCAGTTATAAAACTAGATGAGTTGATGTGCTTCCTGGAAGACATCTGCATATCCTCAGGGTTACAGATACCCCTAGATGAGAACTAGTGTGCTGGATCATTGTCTAGAATGAGTTTCAGGATAAGGATCAAATAAAGCATACACCGAGCCCCAGGGGGAACATTTTTAAGATCCAGTCTGAGACTTCCTTAAGCGGAACCTGAACGGAACTGCTTTGACCCAGGGGAAGGGCTTGAAGATCAGGATCAAGCTGTGCTCTCTTGAGGTATCAGAGTGTTGCCTGGTGGCTCACAGGTTAAGGTCTTGGGAATGGAGACTTTCTTTGAGCACACAGCAGAAGCATTTATTGAGACTGTCATGGACTCTGCCAAGTCCTTTCCGCTGCATCAAGGACCAGGGGAGGAAAACAACGTTGAAAACCAATAGACACAGAGGCCGGGCGACAAACATCAATCCCATGTCACCGTCTGCGGGTGGGCTGAGACACAGCCTTTTGCTGAGGATCCTGAGACTGAAAGAAAAGAAAGCCTGAATCAGGCACTGCATGTCTTGCGTGCCAGGCCAGCCTTACACACCAGCAGCACAATATGGATATTGGTGCCGTTGAATCTGGTTATAAAATGATAACGTTCTGCAGGTATCCTCTGCCATTAAAAAGCCACTAGTGACATTCAGACCCCTAATAAAGCCAACACTGAAATAATTTGCTGACTGGAGATGATCAAGTGTTTTTAAAATCATAAAAAGTTGTCAATTTTTTCTGGCAATTTTTTTGAACTTTAAAAAGGTTCTTTTGCAAATATGTGGCATAAATATGGCACTAAAAATACGTCAGAACATTTTGCCAACATTGGTGGCTGTTTTTATATCACTTCTATACCAACTTCCTGAGTGGCCGAGATGCTTTGAAAATTCAGAATGTTGATGACAATTTTTCTTTACAATGCTTGCAAAATTTTGTTCCTCCTTTTTCTACCGATGGTCTAAACCAACCTCAAAACCTGTAAACCCCAGGGCCACATTTCGCTAGGCTGAAACTCTGCCCTCGACAAGGAGAGGAACTTGTATGGATCATGTAAGTTTTGGCAGTGCTTGTAATACCCTATGGCTATGTCTAGACTACACGGCTCCGTCGACGGAGCCGTATAAAATAGTTTATTCGGCATAGTCAAAGAAGCGGGGATTTAAATAATCCCCGCTTCATTAAAATAAAAATGGCCGCCGCACTGTGCCGATGATCAGCTGATCCGGCACAGCGTGGCAGTCTAGACGCAGCACGGTCGACAAGGGAAGCCTTTGTTGACCGCTCTGGTAAACCTCGTTTCACAAGGCATTATTTACATCCCCTCTTCTTTGCCTACGCCGAGTGAACTATTTTACACGGCTCCGTCGACGGTGCCATGTAGTCTAGACGTACCCTGGCCGTGGAGCTGATGAAAACAAGGGGAAAGGGACGGAGGTGAGAAGGTCGATGTTAGCTTATTCCTGCTCATGTCTTGCAGCCTCTCTTACCGTGGCTGTGCTGGGGGGAAGAGCAGACATAGTAATCTTGGAAGAGGAAGATTCTTCCTTTGAGCGCTGAAGCCTCTTGAACCATTTCCAATACTCCGCTCTCACCTGTGGGTGGAAAATCCCCCATCACTAACGGGTGCAACCCCAAGTCCCTGACCACACTAAATCCCACAAATGCAGACCATTCATCCCAGCAGCCTGGCCAAAGCCCAGCCCAGGTAATTACCCCCACAGAGCAGCCAGCCCAGCAGTTCCAGCACTAAGGAGTTGGGCTGTGTTGCTGTATGCCGATAAACAGTTGCCATGCTTTGCCCCAGAGGAGGCTGCGTTTCAGCACCCTACCGCTCTCCCTTCCCCTCCCTTTTGCTACTCCTTCCAGCTCTCTCCCGTCGCTGTCTCTTTGTCATCCCCAGTACGAGCTCAGCCCAGCCCGCCCCGCTGCCTGGAGGCATCACCTTTTGATTGAGCAGGCAGTGCACCATGAAGATGAAGGCTCCCTGCAGGCTGTTGGTGATGGTGAACAGGTACCCCATCACCGTGGCCAGTGGGCCGAACTGGAAGGTGCCCAGCCCCCACGTGAGGCCCAGGACTAAGAGATGAGCCAGGGCTTTAAAAGTTAGGGACCTGAGACAGCAGAAAAGCAACAACGTGAGAGCCACTCGGATACCAGCACCAGCCGGGCTGGGCCATGACGGCAGAAGCTCATTCCTAGTTTCCATTCCAAAGCCCTTGAAAATGTTTCCCTCCTGCTCAGGGAAGGGCTGGGAAGAGGCTGCCACCAGCAACTGGAGTGGAGCATGTACGGGAGGTAGCACAGTCTTGTGCACAGAGTTCCCGTGTGAGACTGGGTTCTATTCCTGCCACTGGCCTGCTGCATTTCTGTAGGCAAATCATGTTCCTTCTCTGTGCCTCAGTTTCCCCTTATTCAAAACTAATGATACTAACTCTGACCTCCTTTGTGAAGCGCTGTGAGAGCCACAAATGAAAAATGCTCCAGAAGAGCTAAGTCTCATTGCAAAAGGCAATGGGGAACACAGACTAGCCACTGTCAGGAGGCATGGGGGTGGTTAAAACAGCACAGGCACCAGGGAGAAGGCAGGGCTTGTAAGTAAGGTACAGGCTTAGCACTCAGGGGATCTGAGTTCAAGTCCTGTTGCAGCCACAGGTTTTTCTGTGGGCCAATCAGGTGACTGTTCTATGTCTCAGTCCCCCTGCCTGGGAAATGGGGTTACCAATTCCCCCCCACCCCAGGGGGCTGTTGCCAGGCTACAATTGCTAGTACTTCCCTGAGGTGTTCAGCCCCCTCTTATGACAGTGACCCTGTAAGAGCTTAGAAAGAGACAATCAGTCCCCCTTTCCCTGAGGCAGCTTGCCTGGTGCTCCTCAGAGTCGACAGCTCGGCGTTGAGGGAGGAAAGATGCTCTTGCAAAAGCTTCATAGTGAGGCAGAAGAACCCTAAATTGATCTGCAAAGAGAAATACCAAAGGAGGCCCCAGCACATTTCAGCTCACGCTCGCGCTCCAGAGCCGCAGCTGGGGTGACAGGCGCTGACCAAGTCCCCAGCTCAGGGTCTGGCCTGGGGTGGAAGAGTAGATTGGCCCTGTGGGTTGGAGTTAGTTTGGGCCTGAGGTTGGAGAAAGACTAGTGTCCCGCAGAAACGCCTTGTGGCCAACTTGCTACTCCAGTCCCCAGGCCTTGAGCGAATGCATGATATCCGGGCTGGGGGCCTGCATGGAAATCTTCTGGACAATGAGACGACTGAACATCAGTGAAAACACACAGAGGTGCCTGATTCCCCTCTCACTCAGCCTGGCGCAAATCAGGAGTAACTCCATTGGGCTTGCTTTCCCTCCCCGCATTCCTGTGTAAATCGGGGCAACCCCCCTGAAGCCAACAGAGAGTGACTGGTGTGAGGAGGATGAGGCAGGATCATGGGGCCAGGGCTCTGGGAGTATGCCAGCTGCTCCCCAAACAGAGCAGCCACCCATGTGTTCATTTTTGCCAGGTTGCCTGGCTCAGGTTTTTGCTTTTGGACTCAGGATCCAGGGCGCCATAGTCCTGCCTCCTCCTGGTAAATCATGGCTGGGGCCCGTCTCTGGAGTGTTCCCGTCTCTGAGGCGATGTCTAGACTGAAGGCTTCTTTCGGAAGAAGCTTTTCCAGAAGAGATCTTCGGAAAAAACTTCTTCCGAGAGAGCCTCCACACTGCCAATGCGCATGGAACGGACGCTATCTGGCATTTAAGGTGTGATTCCTTTGGACTGAGTTGCTTCCAGGGCACCTGTGCTTTTGCCTCCTTCCTCTTCTTTCAAAGGAACTCCCCATCCGCACACGCCTTTTTCTGAGCCAGCTCTTTCAGGAAAAAGGCTTCTTCCTCGTAGAAAGAGCAGCCACCAACGTCAGAAAGCCCCCTCTGTTCTTTCGATTTTTTTCCGAAAGAACACAATTGCAGTGTGGATGTAAGTGAGGTTTTTTCAGAAAAAAAGCCGTTTTTCCGAAAAACTCGATAGTGTAGACAGACCCTGAGGGAGTCTATGACAACCCTTGGGTGCTGCCGCTCTGGGACACCCGAGACCCTGCGGTACCCACCACAACCACGGCGCAGACAGGTCCGAGGAAATGCCACCTAAAACCATTCTCAGGGTTGAGCCAGCAACTACAAAGAAAAGGGAGAAAGGCTGTCAGCAGAACCCTGGCAGGGCTGCCTACACTGGCCACCCCAGCACCACCCCCATGTGGGTAGGGGGCACCAGCATGGCCCTGTGTGCCCACCCCCAGGTTCTACTAGCAGAGCCACTGGTGGCAGGAATCCAGTCAGACTCCAGGATAACAGGAGCCTCCGGGGGTCGAACTGGGGACAGTTGAAAGGCTCAGACTGAAAGGGGACAAGCCAGTTCCAGCTGGTCACTGGGGCTTACGACAGAGCGAAGAGGACACCGGTTTCTGGAGCTAGGTCTCAAGCAGCACCCAGCTGAGGTGGGTGGTCGCCAATGGAAACCAAGCGTGCGTTGTTATAGAGACTGGGGGAGTCTGCGCACGGAGAGAACTCCAAGCCTGGTTCACCGTGGGGGGCTGAGGGGGGAGACGGAGGCAGGGCTTGGCAGGGCAGAGGCCTAGGAGCTGGCGTGAGGAAGGGGCAGCTGTGGTAATGTCAGGGGCCAGAAGGACAGAGCAACAGATGTTAGCTAAATGTGCGTGTCCCCAGCTCCCACCAGCGGCTGGTCCACACAGAGGATAAGAGCCTCGCATTGCGCCCACTTGGCTCCAGCAGGAGAGGTCTGTGCTTTGGCCCTGAAGGACCAGCCTGCATGCCACTGCTGGTCTAAGGTGGGGTGTGAGTGGAATGCCTGCCTTGCCTGGAGGACACACAAGGCACAGGGCCTAGGCACAGGCTCTCCATGCTACTTACTGGTAAGGCGTTCCGTAGCTGTTGGGCGCGCTGGCTGCAGACACAGTCACAATCGCGGCCGGGAGGCCGTAGCCGAAGGCGTACATGTATTTCCTCATGCCTGTGCCCAGGCTGGCGTAACGTTCCACCTTCAGGTTCCTGACGATGAGGTACAGGCTCACCGCCTCCAGCAGCATCCAGGCAAAGCAAGCCAGGAAGAGGTAATGCAGCAAGCCAGCCGTGATGGAACACGCAAGCTGGAGGGGAAATGGGAACAGTCCAGGGTTACTGGGAGAGAGGCGCTCTCGTCCTGAGTGGGCGGGTGGGCCTGGACTGCGGCCAGGCAAACACTTCGAGTGGGGACCTGAAACTGACCCTAAGTCTGTTGAACGCCTGGTATGAGAAGCCACCCGCTAGGGCTAGCCTGGGGATCTTGTCCTAGCAGGGCCAGAGCAGCCTTTGGCATTGTTTCATACCTGCTGAGATTTGCACTGGGATGGAACCAGTTCCAGTCTGCTCCAAATATCTGCCCCAAGTCACCAACCCCAGTTGTAGGGCTGAAAGGAAGCCTCTGTCCTGGGGTTCCGAGCTGGGTGTGGTTAGGTTACTGGGGATTAGCCCAGCTCTAGTTACAGACTCCAGCAAAGGTTGCAGTTGCAATGAGCCACCGAAGCATAGAAAGGGTCAGCTAGTCTAACCCACCGCTCAGATGCAGGGTTTGTGAGGGCTAAAATGATCCCGGGTGCAGCAGTCTCTCCTGCAATCCATTGATCTGCCTCCCTGGTCACTCATGCTGGTGTAAATCAGGAGTAACTCCACTGGAATAGCAGCGTGTACATGGCAGCAGAACCAGGAGACACATAGTGAAGAATCGCTGACGGGAGCTGTGAAAAGACTTGGGAATTCATCCCCTCTGGTACCTGGTTGTAAGTTTTGTCTATCCCCGCTATGAAGAGGAGATCGGCCAGGAAGAGGCATAGGCTGAGCTGTAGGTGCAGGAAGGTGCTGTGGGAGTTGCGGATGGGCCGGCAGAAGAGGAAGGTGACAATAGCCAGGACGAGACAGATCAGAGAGATGATGAGCCCGGTTTGACTGATAACAAAGAGGGCAAAATCCACCTGCAACACAGAACAGCTGAAGTCAGGGCTAGGGACTGCCCCCCACTTGCCTGGCCTGTCTGGGAACCACGCCTTAGCATGCTGCTTTGGGGTGATGGCCCACGACACACTCTGGCTGTGTCTACACTGGCACCCTTTTCCGGAAAAGGGATGCTAATGAGACCAGTCGGAATTGCAAATGCCGTGGGGGATTTAAATATCCCCTGCAGAATTTGCATGAACATGGCTGCCGCTTTTTTCCGGCACGGGGTTTTGCCGGACAAAAGCGCCAGTCTAGACAGGATCTTGCGGAAAACAAGCCCTTTTCTGCAAGATCCCTTATTCCTACTTTCAAGGAATAAGGGATCTTTGGGAAAAGGGATGATTTAAATCCCCGTGGCATTTGCAATTCTGACCGGTCTCATTAGCATCCCTTTTCCGGAAAAGGGTGCCAATGTAGACACAGCCTCTGGGTATGTCTACACTGCAGAGATTTTTCAGAAAAATGGCAGTTTTTCCGAAAAAAACCTCACTTACGTCCACTCTGCAATCTCGTTCTTTCGAGGGAAAAATCGAAAGAGCAGAGGGGTTTTTTCCGACATTGGTAAACCTCTTTCTACAAGGAAGAAGTCTTTTTGCGAAAGAGCTCTTTCAGAAAAAGGCGTGTGTGGAGGGGGAAGAGGGAGTTCCTTTCAAAGAAGAGGAAAGAGGCAAAAGCACAGGTGCCCTGGTGGCCGCTCCATCCATAGGAATCACAGCTTACATGCGAAATAGTGCCATTTGTGGACGCTATCTTTCAAAAAAACAGATCGCTTTTTCAACGCGCTTTTACTGTCTCTTTTGGAAGATCTCTTCTGGAAAAGCTTCTTCTGAAAGAAGCCTGCAGTGTAGACATAGCCTCTAAGGCTGCCCACAGAGTGCCTAACCGGCCTGGTGTAATGGTTCTAGTGGTTCAGGTTCTAGTGGATTGATTATCAGGGATGCATTCCACCCAAGAGGCAGCTGCATTTCAGAGGTGAGAGGAGCAATTCCCCTACCCATGCTGCAATGGACACGTGAGAATTGCTGGAAACTCTCCCCCCCCCATCTTATTTCTGCTATATGAGCATGACAGCTATGATCTAAATGTAGTGGATTCTCAGGGGACCTAGACTGTCGTGGGTGGATTAGCGTGACATTCTATCAACCTGCTCAGGACTAGGGAAGGAAGAACTAATACCGTACACTGGATCGGTTCATTTTACAGCAGTTTGCTGAGGCCCCTTGGGACAGAGCGTCATTAGTTCAGTTTACCCAATGAGTTAATTGCACTTTATTTAAAGGCCTAGCTCCTTGCCTGGTGTAAATCACTCTACAGAGTTCCATGGAGCTATGTCGATTACACCAGCTGAGAATCTGGCCCGTAGGCTAGTTAGTTTTTATTTTTTAGCAATAATGAGAAAATTGCAAGGGATGTTGCTAGATTATTAAATGCAATATTTTCTCTGTCATCATGATGAGCCATCTGAACTGCCATCCGAGGAAGGAAATTGTTTCTCTCCTCCCCATCTTTGCTTGTCTCTTCATCCGCTTGCTATGAATTCTCCAAAGCAACAGCACATCCTAGTGGGAAGAGGCACAACACCCTAAAACAACAAGGAGTCCCGTGACACCTGAAAGACTAACAAATGCATTACGGTTTTAGAGCATCAGCTTTCGTGAGCTACAGCTCACTGCCTCAGATGCTGAAGAGAAAAGAAAGAGAAAAGAAAGGAAGGATCCAGAGACCAGAGTGTGACATCAGTGCTAATCATATATTTAGTAGCCCAGCGTCTGTGCGTCTGTAACGCTGACGTACACGACCACGCCCCCGGCCACGACCACGCCCCCCTTCCCCTCGATCCATGGCGGTTCGGGCCACACGGCCCCCCGGACACCTCCCCTCCGCCAGCGCTGCTTCCCTCCCCCCTTCCTCCATCCTCTCCTCCAGCCCCCCTGCCCCAAATCCCCCACCCAGCTCTGCTTTCTACCCCCCTTCCAGCCAGCCCCTTCCCCTTCCCCTTCCTGCGTGGTGCCTCACTCCCAGCTGAGCGGCGCTTTGGGCCTTGCTCCTCCGTGGCGGCCTGGCTGAGCAGCACAAAAGTCAGCCGAGTGCCACAGCAGGAGGTGAAGGTGACGTACACGCCCAGGGGGTGGGGCTTGGACGAGAGTGCATCCCCAACGGAGAAGGAGGAGAACGGAGAGAGAGTGAGAGGCAGGAGGGGGAGAAGAGAAAGAGAGAGAGGAGAGGCAAAAGGTAGAGGAGAGCTGGCGGGGGGCAGTAGGAGACGGAGGAGAGAGAGATGGAGCGAGAGACCGGAGGCTCAGGAGAGAAGACGGACGTGGAGGAGAGACCTGAAAATCCCATCTTATGGCAGGCTAATTGGCTAGTTAAATCACAGTGGATGTGGCTCATTTCCAGCAGCGATGAGGTGAGAGTACTTGAACGGGAAATTACCTAGTGCCATGCAAGAACCACTCCACGTGTCTATTTAGATCTTGGTTCAGGGTGTCAAAGTTGCATGTGAATTTCAGCTCAGACGTTTCCCACGGCAGTCTGGTTTTGACTTTTTTTTTTTTTGCCTGAGAAAGGCAACTTGCCAGTCAGTAACTGTGTGCCCAGGGAGGTGAAAGTGCTCCCCCACTGGCTTTTGGGTTTTTCCATTCTTAATGTCTGATTTGTGCCCATTTATTCTTTTGCAGAGAGACAGTCCAGTTTGTTCAGTGTCCATGGCAGAGGGGCATTGCTAGCACGTGGTAGCATACATCACACTGGCAGATGTGCACGTGAATGAGCCTGTGATGGTATGGCCGATGTGGCTAGGTCCTGTGATGGTGGCACTAGGGTAGATATGTGGACACAGTAACTCCTGACACCAGAATTCTTCTTATTTTTTCAGAAACAGACTAACATGGCTAAACATCCTATAAGCCGGCCTATAATTGAAGGCTACGTCTACACAGGCATGATCTTCCGGAAGAACTCTTTTGTGGAAGAGTTCTTGTGCAAAAGCTCTTCCAGAAGAGAGCATCTACACTGGCATGTACTTTTGCAGAAGAGCATCCATGCCAGTGTAGACGCTTTCTTGCGCAAGAAATCTCCGATGGCATTTTAACCATTGGGCTTTCTTGCGCAAGAAATTCATGTTGCCCGTCTACACTGGCCTCTTGCACAAGAACTGTTGCACAAGAGGGCTTATTCCTGAGCGAGAGCATCATAGTTCTTGCACAAGAAGCCCTGATTTCATACATTAGAACGTCAGTGCTCTTGCGCAAGAACTCACGGGCTGTGTAGACAGGCAGCAAGTTTTTGTGCAAAAGCAGTTGCTTTTGCGCAAGATCACGCCAATGCAGACACAACCTCTAGTCTAGCTGCCAGTATTTAAAATTATAACCCTAATGGAACACTGAGGCTGATTATCCATTGGTTATTGCAGTGGTATTTAACCCTGTGGCAACAGGAGCTGTTCTAGCACTCAGATCTCTGGCTCACCAATTAAATCACCCCAGAATGAGCTAGGGAGCAAAGTTGTGCCTAATTGCTAAATTGGGCAAGGGCTGCAGAAAGCTACAAGGCTAATCACCCATCAGCCCAGACAATAGAAAAGGAAGAGGAAGGCAGGGGCACAGGATGGGTTGGAACATAACATCACACCATACCCTAACCTTTTAGAGTCAGTCTCTGAAGGGGGAAATGCTTTTCTGCCGCTGCCCTTCGCGGAGTGAGCTAAGGAGCGTATGGTCTCTGAGTGGTTTGTGGCTAGAAGATGCCCTGTGATGAACCCAAAAACTAAAGTCTAGCATTTCGGGTCCATGGCAACAGGAGTTCAGTTTTTCACTACTCCCTTTACAATGAAAATGGCTTTTGTTTTTCCATTTTCCAGGTGAGTAGAGTTAAAGGTGCTCAGCATGAGTCTTTTTATCTTCTGAGCAACTCAACTAAGGTGAGGTTCTACATAGAAATGACACTTGGCTTAGCATCTTGGTGCCCCTATTCAACCTGGTGCTCAGCTGACAGGTCTCAAGAAATAGTTGCCTAACTCCCAGTAATACAGAAAAACTTAAAAAACAACGAATAGTCTAGCAGCACTTTAAAGACTAACAAAACACGTACGGAGGATCATGAGCTTTCATGGGCAAACCCACTTCTTGTGCCCACGAAAGCTCATGATACAATCAACATGTTTTGTTAGTCTTTAAGATGCTGCTAGACTATTGGTTGTTTTTTAAGTTTTCCAGTTACGTACTAACGGGGCTCCCCCTCTGAAGCTTTTGTCCCAGTAATATAGATATTACATGCATCTAGCTGGGTTCCCAAGTGTCAAAGATTCTGCAGTTAGATTCTAGGACCCAGTCCTGCTGATTCTGCATGAGCCACAAGCAAATCTCGCGCACTCTGCCTTAGGGCTGCGTCTACACTGGCAGGATTTTCCAGAAATGCTTTTAACAGAAAAGTTTTTCCGTTAAAAGCATTTTCGGAACAGAGCGTCTAGATTGGAAGGACGCTTTTGCACAAAAGCACTTTTTGCAGAAAAGCGTCCGTGCCAATCTAGACGCGGTTTCCGCAAAAAAGCCCCGATCGCGATTTTCGCGATCGGGGCTTTTTTGCGGAAAACAAATCTGAGCTGTCTGCACTGGCCCTTTTGCACAAAAGGGACTTTTGCCGGAACGGGAGCAGCATGGTATTTCCGCAAGAAGCACTGATTTCTTACAGTAGGAAGTCAGTGCTTTTGTGGAAATTCAAGCGGCCAGTGTAGACAGCTGGCAAGTTTTTCCGGAAAAGCGGCTGATTTTCTGGAAAAACTGGCCAGTCTAGACACAGCCTAGCTGTGCTGTCTCAGGAGAGTGAACAGGAGCAAAATTGTATTTTAGTCACAAAGCTGAATCCCCACAGGAAGCAGATTAGAACAACGGATTATTAGAGATGATTACAACAGCAACTAGATGTCCCCTCTAAGATTAGGGGCTCATTGTGCTGGGTGCCACATAAGCAATGGAAAGAACCCAGGACTCCTGATTCCCAGGTAAGTGCTTTACTCACTAGGCCATGCTGCCTGAAACCTGTTTTTATGCTGACTGCCCTGTAGAACCCAGGCAGTGGGCGCATTTGGTACATATACCTGAGTTTAACCTCATTTCCATTCATTGGACATGATAGCGGTTTTCAAATATGTAAAAGGGTGTCACAAGGAGGAAGGAGAAAATTTGTTCCTCTTGGTTTCTGAGGACAGGACAAGGAGTAATGGGCTTAAAGTGCAGCAGGGGAGGTTTAGACTGGACATTAGGAAAAAATTCCTAACTGTCAGGGTGGTCAAATATTGGAATAAATTGCCAAGGGAGGTGGTGGAATCTCCCTCTCTGGAGATATTTAAGAACAGGTTAGATAGACATCTGTCAGGGATGGTGTAGATGGAGCTTGGTCCTGCCTTGAGGGCGGGGGGCTGGACTCGATGACCTCTCGAGGTCCCTTCCAGTCCTATGATTCTATGATTCTATGATTTTCTGTGCAAGATTGTTACAAGGAAAAATTGTTCTCCTTGGCCTCTGAGGACAGGACAAGAAGCAATGGGCTTAAACTGCAGCAAGGGAGGTTTAGGTTGGACATTAGGAAAAAGTTCCCAACTGTCAGGGTGGTGAAACACTGGAATAAGTTGCCTAGGGGGGTTGTGGAATCTCCATCCCTGGAGACATTGAAGAGCAGGTTAACAAATGCCTGTCAGAGATGATCTAGATGGTGCCCTGAGGGCAGGGGCTGGACTTGATGACCTCTCGAGGTCCCTTCCAGTTCCAGGATTCTATGGTAAGAGATGCTGTTGCCTCCCAGTCCTCTCTCTGAGCAACCCTGCCTCGTGACTGAGGGGCACTAGTGGTGGCTGAAGCCAGAGGGCTCTAGGTTATCACTTTAAATAGCAAATGCTGTCAGTTCAAACCCCCAGACCCAAGAGAAAGGGCCCCAGATCTCCAGGCTAGCAGGAAAGCCGCAGTGACGTGTGCATGACAAAGCTCTGTGGACTGGTGCAGTGGTGATGGGGTTTGGCAGGAATGGAGGCTGAGACCTGACCTGTTCTCCCTGGGAATAACATACGTAAGCTGAGATGGCTGGAGCTGTTGCTGTACAAGTCGGCTCTGGTTTACACAGCAGACAGCTTAGGACAAGCAGCAATGGGCTTAAACTGCAGCAAGGGAGATTTAGGTTGGACACTAGGGAAAAGTTCCTGCCTGGCAGGGGGGTTAGACACTGGAATAAGTTGCCCGGGGAGGTTGTGGAATCTCCACTTCTGGGGCTATTTAAGAGCAGGTTAGACAGGTATCTGTCAGGGATGGTCTAGACGGTGCTGGGTCCCTTCCAGTTCCAGTTCTAATGTTCTCTGAATAACAGAGGGCCAGCTCCAGGCACACGGCAGTCAGAGCTGAGCAAGGAAGACCGAGGGGGTTCCCTGGCTGAGGAGATTGGCTTTTGCTGCCTGTGTCGGAGGCAGAAAGCCCTGAGAAGCAAGTGTCAGCATGAAAGGAAGCCAAGAGATGGACCTTCCCGGGCACTCAGCTTGCTGGAGGAGCAGACATGGGGATTTCTGAGCCAGACAACTGCCTGGTTTTTGTTTGCATTGGGTTCAGGAAAACAGGACTTTGTGCACATCTCAAAATACACCAAAGTACAGACCTGAGCAATAGCATCAATTCCTCCACCCTGCAAGGACCCCAAATCCTGGCCAAAGGGCCATCAGCAGGGAGCCCAGCATCCCATGCACTGACCCGATTTCAAGCCCAAAGTCCCAGATACCTGGATGAGACCAGGCGCCATCAGTACCACAAAGCTGGTCAGAGAGTGACAGCGGCACCGTGTGTGGGTGACATTGGAGTGAAGGTTCTGGCAGCCTTGGGGGGACCACACAGCATCCTGGCCTGTGGAGTCCCAGTGGACGCAGATGGCACGATCCAGCAGAGGCTTGTCCTGCAGGGATTTGCAATCAGCGACAGAATAGGGATTCAGGCCCGAGGGATGAGCTCTGAGCACAGGACGTGGTGATGTGAGTCAGGCAGGAGTTTCTCCCTGCCCACCATGCTCATCGGGAAAGACACTGCATTTGATGGTTGAATGCAACGGCCAGTCACATGCCCTTTGGAGTCTCTGTGCATTCGGTCTTTCGTGGCTCTGAAGGGTGAGCGCCCATGGGGCCAACCCTGCTAATTTCAGGCAGCAGGAATGATAGGCTGGCATAAAGTGCCCACAGCACTGCACTGTAGTATGGCAATGTGCCGAAACACTGGGTTATTGTTACTATAAACAATAAATATTGTGAGCACTATCACTAATTATTGTTATCCAAGGACCTCAGCTGGAGGTCCACGTGAAGAGCCTTGTTTCACAGTGGGGGGGAGGAGGAACAGAGCAGTTAAGTAATTCAGGTTCATCCTTCAAACCCACAGAAGACCCTGGAGCAGCATCCACATCTCCCGAGCAGAGGGCCAGTCTGAAATCGTGCTTATTCCCTCCGGTCCGGCAGGGTCCCTGCCCCATGAGCGTCGAAGCTTAGGAGAGACAAGGGAGATGGGCAAACACCAGGGGAATGGGGTGAGATGGTGAATTAACTTACTGGCTCCCGTGGAGCGATTGCAGAGAATTTGAGCCCAAGTATTCAGCCCGGAGGGGGGAGAAATGGGCGCGTGGCTCTGGGGACAGATGCTAAAGACTGGGCGTGTCTGGGCCACGTGTGACCCCTCCTCTAGAATTCAGACTGGTCAATTATGAACCAGCAAAATTAAAGGAACCCAACAAGAGCCCCGCTGCCAAGAGAACGGAACCATCCACCTGCTCATGGATCCTTGGGGGTGGTCAGGGCGGGGCGGGGGAAGCCGGAGAGGGACAGAGGGCGGGGTGTGCCGACCCTATCCCACTCCATGCCAGGCCAGCAGCCCCACAAGGAAACAGGAGCCAGGCTGCAGCTCAAGGCACCTGTGCTAGAGACCAGGCCAGCGACCTCACAGAGGCCTCCAGCAGGAGGCAGCACCACGGCAACAGGGATGGTGCAGGGACGGCACAAAGGCCAGAGCCAGAGGAAGCTCTGTGCCCAGCCACAGGCGCACATAAACTGAGGCTGATGACGCCCTTCCCAGGGCCTGCGGGAGGGACCCCCATGGGCTGCCGCGCTATTGGGATCCCAGGACGCAACTTGCCAGGGGGCCTGTGACTTGCCCCACTGGATACAGGCCAGGGCCCGCAGTGCCATATCGGGCCAGCCAGCCCTTCCATTTGGGGGATGATGCCATGAGAGTCCCCCAGTGTCTGCCCCCTCGCTCCGCCTTTCACACCACAGGACACAAGGCCCGGCAGACCGTCTCGTCTTTACCTATCACCTGGGTTGCCACCTGCCCAGGTTTTTCCAGGATCATCCCCTTTTGGGATCTGTAGGGGGCGCAGTGCACAGGGCCAGCTGCTCAGTGGTCTGGGCACAACATCATCGCACGAGCCCTGCTTTTTTGTACACGAAAGGTGGGAAACCAGTCACCCTGCCCTGACTGCACTGCTGCAACATGCCTCTAAAGCTGGGCCCAATTCCAGGAGATCACATCTAGATGCAAATCCAGATCCAAACTCCCTGAGGGCTCTCAGAGGCCCAGGGTCGTGGTCTGGGCTTTTATGTACAAACACCCTCTGCCATGGACCAAGAGAATGGAATTACACACAAGCAGGGTCAAAACCAGACTCTCTCCTCCATCTCGTGCTATCACCTACTGAGAACATACGTGGTCAACCCACCTCGAGATGCAGGAAGGTGAGGTTGATGGGCCTGGGTATGTTCTTCCTCCAGTTGCTGGTGGAGGCGCTCACCACTCTGGAATTCACACGAAACTGTTCTGGCCTTGCCTCGCTCCCTGGATTTTCATCCTGTAGAAATCTCCCTCCCAGTAGGGACTCCAGCCCAGTGTAGGAGAGAAAAGCAACAGCAGCAGGACCTGTGAGCAGTGGAGCGGGGAATGGAACAGTTTAGGGGTAGATGGTATGACTGGTTGGGCAGTTCAGTTTTTTCCTGCAAAAAATTGGGATGAAAATTTCTCCTGTTTTCTTCCTTTTTTCTGTGTTTTTGTCAAAAACAAGGATTTTTTTTTCAACCAAAACTGCCTTCTGGTAATAAAACAGTGATAGGCTGTGTCTAGACTGGCTAGTTTTTCCGGAAAATCAGCCGCTTTTCTGGAAAAACTTGCTAGTTGTCTACACTGGCTGCTTGAATTTCTGCAAAAGCACTGACGATCTCATGTAAGATTGTCAGTGTTTTTGCGGAAATACTATGCTGCTCCTGTTTGGGCAAAAGTCTTTTTGCACAAAAGTTTTGCGCAAAAGGGCCAGTGTAGACAGCCCAGATTTGTTTTCTGCAAAAAAGCCCCAATCACGAAAATGGCGATCCGGGCTTTTTTGCGGAAAAGCGCGTCTAGATTGGCCATGGACGCTTTTCCGCAAAAAGTGCTTTTGCAGAAAAGCGTCCGTGCCAATCTAGATGCTCTGTTCCGAAAATGCTTTTAATGGAAAACTTTTCCGTTAAAAGCATTTCCAGAAAATCATGCCAGTGTAGACGTAGCCTGAGTGCATTGTCATGCAACTTTTGTTGGGAAAAACACCCAGTTTTGTCAACAAAAAACTTCTAACCCTTGAAGAGACTTTTGTTTTTTTCCTCCCTTTATTGTCGACAAAGAGCCAGTGTGGACCTGCTGTTTATTTTGTCATCCTGATGGCTGTGCTCTATGTTTTGTGATCTCTGCTGCCCTGCAGGCGTGTGCTCCTCCCCTTTCAAAGCTCTGAAAAGTATCTGACAGCTGATGAGCTGCTCTGTTTGGGAACAAACAAAGAGCAAATCACTGAAATGCTCCTATTCTGCCCTGCTAGGAACACAGCAGCAGGTGCAGGGGGAGGGCTGGAGAGACTGCTGTGCCGCTCTGACATTCCTTAGCACGGAGAACTCACAGAACTACCAGAGAAGCGCAGGGATCAGCTCTGCCTTCTCACAGCAGTGCCCTGGGGGATGCTTCCCCACATGGCTTGGCTCTATCTGTCACCAGGGGAGCGAGCCATGTGGCCCTGCAATGTCGACAATGGGAGGCAGAAAAAACAGTTTGACCAGTTTTCACTTTTTGCAACTTTTGCATGTCGGCAGCACTATCATCCCCAAACCTGCCCTGTGTAGTAGGGAACTTCAGAGCTTGATCTGATCAGAATGGGGAGGAAGGGCCCTTTAAGGAGTGCAGGACCTGGGCTTGCTCATGAGGAATCAGTGAGATTTGACAGTGCAGGACCAGCGCTGGCCCTTTGCTGGTGCACGAAGGGTTCAGGTTCCACACACAGGGAGCTTCAATCTGCCTAACTCTGGTGCGCTCATTTGCATATCTTTTTCCAATTCTTTCTGCGGAAGAGGCTTTGCCACTAAAAAGCCCTGGCCATTGGTCAGAAAAGAAAACCTTTCACAAGATCCCTTATTCCTCAAAAATCGAGGTTTACGGGATCTTGCAAAAAGGGTTTTTTTTCTGACAAAAAGAATTGGAAAAAGATATGCAAATGAGTGAACCATTTGCATATCCTCTTCTGCAAAAAAACCACAGTGTAGACAGCCTCCAAGTGCAGCTCAGCACTGTTCCGGGAGACCCAGGGAGGGGCTGCTTTCCAGAACAGGTGAGAACAGATCGATTTCATCCTGCCTCGGAGCTGAGGGACGGACTAGGTGGCCTCTTGAGATCGCCCCCAGCCGTCCATTTCTCAGCGTCTGTGATTTCATTACTCAGGGACTCACACAGCACAACTGGATTCTACCAGCCAGCATTACACTCACTGCTGTCAACCCACTGAAGACTATGGCCAGTCACCCACTCCACTCGGAGTCCTGTAGACCAGACAGCACCGTCCACAGAGTAGGGGCCAATCTGCCCTGAGGAAGTTACTCCTCCACGAGGGTACCAGTTTCATATTCCTGAGCCCTGGAAGACAAGGCACCGTAAGGGAACGTAGTTGGGATTGGTGGGTTGCGGGGATGCCTCAGTGGTACCTTTTGTGTCAGCTGCAGTGACTGCAGTGCAGTCAATCTCCAGGCTGTCTCCATGAGCAGTGAGCTGGAGAATGTCGCTCTGCCGACTGCAGTTCTCATCGGTGAGCTTCGTCTGAATCGCTGCATGGTGCCGAGAGAAGGGCTTGGGTAACTGGGGATTTCTCATGCGCATTTATTAGCTGCATTACAGTAGCCCCAGAAGCCCCACTCTGCAGGGTGTTGCCCAGAAAGTGCCAGCCCCAGTGCTCTTACAATCAACGTAACTTCAGCAGCAGTTCATGGACCAGCCCCAAAGGGAGCCTGTCACAAAGCTGGATCTTGTCTTCTCTGGGCAACTCCACCTCTAAATCCAGACCTGGATCCAGGGCAGAATGTTGAGCCTCTCGCTAAGACAAACTTAATGAAAACCCTGCACTGAACACCCCAAAAAGCTGAGGAGCAAGTGGTTAAAAGCCTGGCTCCCAACTCCTTGTGAATTTCATGGCCAGCCTTGGCTTCTTACCCATTAGTTTGGTGGTCGCAGTCTGGGTTTGGTTCTCTGGCGCAGCGAGGGCAGCTGTTACTGCAGCCGACCCCAGGCTCTGCAGAAGCAGCGTGGCAGCAGAAGCCACTTCCTCCCGGCTTTCCATGCTCCAGAGGGAGCTGTCAACAAGGACGTGTCTGAAGGATGCCGCCGTCTCCTAAAGGATGCAGGGACTAGAGCGATATCATGACTCTCTGGGAAGACTCTGGCTTCCCCCTGCATTCTCTATGTCCAACTCCACGCACCTGCATGTGGAACTCCTGCTGGGATAGAGGGGCTGCGTGGTGGGCTGCAGCCCACGCATTTCTGTGGCCTTGGGGATCAGGCCCTAGCAGATGGTTCACACACTTAAGAAGATGCCCAAAGAGTGAAAGATGGTCCTAAAATCTGTCCTGTTGATGCCAGCGCCCCTGCCCCCATCAGGGTAGGCATCTGCAGGTTGTTAGACTGATAGGAGCTGTCCTGACACACCCCCATTGGCTGGCCCCCTGCACAGGGGTGAATTTGGTGTCCACAGGGGTTAGGCATCAATCCCTGGACCATGGTTCCAAAAGGGGTGCGTTATACGAGGAATTGAAGCAGGCTGCACCTGCACCAGTCAGGGACCTACTCAGGCCCTGGCAGAGATCCTGGGTGTGCCTCCCATGTGAAGATGGGTATCGCTAACAAGGCCCCATTTCTGACCTTTAGGGAAGTCGTCAGGCTGACGTTTTCACAGGCAGGTGTCAAGAGGCTCAGGGTGAAATTGACCAGCGAACAGAACAAGCTGGCTTGCCTGTTGTCCAAGGGAACCTAGGCCACCGCAAGAGAGAAAACTCATGTCATTAGGGTACATCCAGTGAGCAAAGGCCAATGTCCCGGGACATAGACTAGTGTGGGCCAGTATAGTTGCACTCAAGCCGAAGGAGCTACAGGGGTACAAATACCTTTAATGTAAGAACTACAGCACCCCTACATCCTACACTCTCCCTTCTATCTTATCTCTGCAGGGCAAGAAACCTCTGGGAATTACCATCAACGTGACACTTTTCATTGACACTTAGTCTAGCAGATGAAAATCCCTGGCTCTAATACAGCCCTTTTCTTCAATGGGTCTCACAGAGCATCTTCCTTAGCTTATTTTACAGGTGGGGAAACTGAGGCACAGGCAGTGAAGTGACCGGTCAAAGGTCAGTGAGCAGGCCAGTGTCAGAGACAGCTCTACTAAGTCCCACACTGGCATGTGAGTGTGTCCCTTCCCGTGCTATTTTCACATCCGCCAAACAATGCTAACTCACTGGCATTGCGAGTTTACCTGCTGCGATCCATTCAAACACCTCTTCATGTAGTCCTTTCCTTTTGTGAAACCTGATCGGCAGTGAGGGGGCTGTTCTGTGCAAGGCAAGGACACCGCGTGACCATTTGCCCTTGTCAAGCTGTGCAGCGCAAATGCAGCTCGTGATTTTTGGTTTTGTCCACCGGCTCAGGCTGCTGACACTCTGGAGCCCAATTTAGGGCCCCATGGCTGGAAATGATGCATGGCCCTGTGCTGGCCTGCTGCACGGGGTGAATGCCAGCCTGAGTGGAGCCCAGAAGATGCCACAGGGCTAGTGTGGCGCTTACCCTGGCCTGCTGCATGGGGTGAATGCCAGCCTGAGTGGAGCCCAGCAGATGCCACAGGGCGCTTACCCTCACAGCCAGTCTCACTGGTTCCACGGAATGGGGCTATCCCGGAGATGGCCCTGAACCCCTCTTCACAGACGCAGTGGGAGAGGTTCCAGGGCGCTCCATGGGGCCCACAGTCCATGCCGGCGACACTGCCACTCCCACTGTAAACATAGTCCGCATTATCATCTGGAGCAAGAAAAGGAGCCTGTGTCAGTGCAAAAGTGTCAGGCTCTGCTGGCCCTGCCACTTGCACCCCGGCTGGGCCTCCGCTGGGGAGGAATCCCAGCCAGCCCTGGGGATGGAGGCGGATGTCCCAACTGGCCCTGTAGACTAACGCACACTTCAAAACGGCCTGGCTTTGTTCCAATTCGGCACCGAGCCGAGGCTGAAATCTCGAAAGCCTTTGCCAAACAGGACTTTTGTCCCCCTCAGGGCTCCACTCGCAGGGATCTCCCAAATCACATCAGTGCTCAGAATCTCCCCTTTTGTCTGCAACACAAGCAGCTGTTTGCGTTGGCCCCTTTCCCCTCTCACTGGGATGTAATAAGGAACGGGAGGAAACGCCGGTTCATACTCACAGTATGCTGTCAGACTGTCAGAGCTGAAGGCTGGGGAAAGAAAAAGGTGCAGATAATCTCAGAGTGCAGTAAAGTTAAGTGCCGCGGGAGAGCCGATCAGAAAAATCCCAGTGCAAATTACTCCGGTCATCTGAAGAAGTGGGCGGTGCCCACGAAAGCTCATGACACCATCTACATGTTTCGTTCGTCTTTAAGTCCTTGTGTTTTCAGTTTTTTCAAATTAAGATGCTTCAGACAGATGAAATGTGCCACATGCACCATCTGGGAGAATGATGGGAAGGGACAATTGACTCGACTCCCACTGCGCTCAATGGGGAATCCTTCTCACTGATTGCAATGCAAGTTGGATCAGGCTTCCCGTGAGAGTCAAAAAGGGAGAGTCAGATCCCCAGTGAGAGCAGGCTGCCAGAGCTCCCTGGACTGTAAAATGATTGACATCAGGTGAGGAGCTGGCCCTCCAAAAAAGGACTTTACAAAATGAAGGACCCACCCGAACCTGCAGGAGTGATTGGTACCTGCAGGAGGCAGAGGTGCAGGGAGGGGCCATGTGTTGTTTCCCACAACAGATACAGATCCATAGTTGCCAATTTAATCCAGATCAGTCTCCAGATCCCTTCCCCACAGAGGTGCAAAATAACCCAGGCGACCCACCCGATGTCAGAAAGATAAAAATGATCCCACCTGATTCTCTGCAGTGGAGAAGGAAGCTGAGACCTGCTGTGAAAGAGTAACAGGCTGTTAAAAGGGCTGTGCAGGAGGACGGAGACTGCGAGGGCTTCCCTCTTCTTAACCTGACCCAGAGCGATGGAGGGGGCTGGGCCAAAAAGCACTAACCAGCCAGACTCTTTGTTCTTTAAAGAAAGGTAGTTGTGATTGGAAATGACTGGAAGCCTCACTATCTTCCAGTGTTACCAGGCAGGGATTCTGCAATAGACAGCTTTGTCCCCTATCCACCGTCTCTATCCTGTGCTCTCACTTGCACCATCCAGTTCCATAAAACTGGTCTCTTACTCTCTGCTTTGATCCTTCTTCTCCTCTATTACCAGCCTGCTTACACACCTTTTGAAGAATCCGCTGGTGCAAGTCTTCTCTGCAACCTCTGAGGTCTAGAACCTACCTGGTCCTGTCTCATCAGCTGTCCACCTGTCTTTACACCTCATCTGAAAAGACATCTTTTCTCCTTTGCCTATACCATCTCCTTTAGTGTCTCCCCTCGCTCTCAGCTAGGCTTTATTCCACCACAACCCTGCATTCTGTGCTGCATTACGTAAATGGCGTGTGGGAAGAAAGCTGTACAAAAGCTGTGTTGTGTGTTGAAATTAACTACAGCCCAGGAAAGCTCTGGTGTGTTGCTGTCTCTAGCTGAGATTCCAGGGGCTCTGTGGAAATGCCCCTTCAACTCTAGTTCTAGAAGGAAGGGGATGGGGGTGGAGGGGGGAAGGAGCTGGTACTGTATCAGAATCCCAGTCATGCATGAATAGGACCTTCATTAAACTGTGTGACCGGAGGTGAAAGTTACAAGTTGTTAAAAGAGTGGGTCTAGTATAAACTGGTGTAATTTACAAGCTAAGGGGGCTGGAGAACAGGGCTACTATGAAACATGCTAATTGCATTGCTTAGTGAACTGCTGAAAGCTGGTCAGCTACTATTGTGATGAGCACATCATCATAACCTTATAGACTAGACCAACAAAATGCAATACATTAATACAATAAAATAATAAATAATAAATGACCCCATCTTAGAATCACTTGACTTCATTTCTAACCACTGCGAAAGACAGATGGAGAAACAGAGGAGTAAAAGACCAAGTCTTGATAGACAGCTATAGAGATGGAAAGACAGGTAGTGTCCCATATGTTGACAGTCAAATAGATTTGTCGTTGGGAGATTTGGGCCCCAGGAATAGACTCATTTTATCATAACCTGAAGATCAAACAATTGAGTATGATTAAAAAAAACCAGTTTTCACACAATGAGATTCTTGGAGAAAATGACCTTTCAATGTTGTGCCACAGACCAGTGAAAATATTTCCCCTTTCCCCAAGGTGTCGGACTTACCCAGAAGAAAGCAGCCAGGTCTGCTCCTCATGGTGTGGCTGGGATGAGTTCATGTGTCATCTGCTCCAAAGCACGAAGGAATTTCAGAACGCTGGGAGTGGTTTATATAGGAAAGGAATTGCTTCATTTACTTCTGCAAATACTGGGGCCTCCTTGTAGAAACATTCACTGTATGGACCCCGCCTGCTAATCTCTCTGCACAGCAGTTAGCCCTCTATCTATCTGTAGTAGATTGGTGGTTCTCAACTAAGTATATGCACACCTCTGGGAACAGGCAGAGGTCTTCCCAGGATACACTGATTCTTCTAATATTTACCTAGTTTTGTTACAGAAAAAGCATTAGTGAAGTGAGTACAGGCTTTGGGTATTTCTACACTTGCCCCCTAGTTCAAACTAGGGAACCTGAATGCTACTGCAATAGGATTCAAGCCCAGTCTTTGTAGTGTGGATGCAGGTCACGCCATGGACCCAAGCCAGAAGATCTGCATGGTTGGTGGCGGTACTGAGTACCCGAGTCCAGCAACTCTGACCCTTGGTTCACAGTGCAGGGTGGACATGCCAGCACAAGCCAGCTCTGACGCCCCAGGTTAACATGCAGTTCTAGCCATGCCTGAAGCTGTTACTGTTGATTTGGTGAAAGTGCCAGGAAAATGTGTGTGGAGCTGGAGGAAGAGCTGCCTACAGCTCTTCCCAGGCTTCCTCACCAGAGGGTGCTGGTACATTTCCAACCACAACAAATGAGTCTGATGTGAGAAAAGAGAAGAAATGAGGGAAATCTCTGGTTTGGCTCATTCAGCCAGAAGGTGATCGACCAGAACCACAGACCCTCAGTTTCCCTTAGAGATGCACTGTAACTTCTGCCTGTAAGTGACAATCCCAAACTGTTTCCTCCTCATTTGTCAAAGAATAAGCCCCATGAATTAACCAAATGCAGGCCTGGGCTTGCTCTGGGGGGGCCGAATGTTCATTTCCTCAGGCCAGTGGATTTCATGAGTGGTAAAGTAAAGAGGAAGAGACCCTGGGCTGAAAACCAGCCACAAGCTTCTAACTATTAATAACCCAGCTATTTCTAGTCCTGAAACAGAAGTACAGCATTTCTGCAGCGTGCACAGTGGGGAGGCTGAGTGGAATTCGATTGTGACAGACATTCTTGACAGATGTCAATGTCTAGTTTAAAGTTTTTAAAGTTCTCAGTTGTCACAGTTGCACTGGGGGAACCTGAGGCCTGGGGCCTGGATGAAGCCTCTAGCTTGCCTGGATCCAGCCCCTGAGGCTCATGCTGCTGAGGTGGGGGGGTTCATGCTGGTGAGGGGGGGGGGTCTGTTTTTGTTTCTCACTTGTTTGCAGCCCCCAACTGATTTTTCTGTAGGTCAGTGGCCTGCAATCCAAAAACGGTTCCCCGCTCCTGTTATAGGGGATCAGACAATCTCTGCTGACATTAAATAATTACTGGGACTCAGTTTACCTTTGGGTCACAGCTGGTCCTCAGACTCTCCCGGTGGGCTGATGATGTCACTGGAGATGGTGTTTGGGGGGAAAAAAGTCTCTTGTATTTTTTATTTTGAATTTCTTAGAAACTAAACAACCTGCCATTCGCCTTGATGGTTCCGCACCTGCCAAGAGTTTCTGTGGCTACAAGAAGCCATTTTCTTTGGGGGCTTCAGGGGCTGATTCATGAGTTTTGAATTCTTGGGTTGCAAGTTGACAGTGTCTCCCCCTGTGTCCAGAAGCCCAGAGACCAGGCTCCTACAAACCCATGAAACTGTGTCCTCAGCCAGACACCCCCATGTCTTCCTGCTGGGATGCCCCCCTCCCACTAACATTCGCACCCGCACACTGGGATTCCCCTCCCCCCACCCCACAAACATCTGTAACCTCACACTGGGATCCTGCCTGCAGCCCCTACCTCTAACATCCATGCCTCCCCTGCCCCAACATCTGAGCCCTTACATTGGGATCTGACCTGCCCCAGTGTGGGGGACATGCACCCCTCCCCCAGCCGTGCCTGCTGGAGCTACAACCCTGGCCCCAAGCAGCTGCAGTGAGAGAGGGCTGGAGTTGTCCTCTCTCCCCAGAGTAGCCCCTCATCTCCAGCCTCACCCAAGAACAATGATTGCAATGAAGCTTGAACATTTTCCTTTCATTTAAAAAAAAATTGAGTCAAGGACCAGAGCAACCCCTGCTAGTTTAAATAAATCCCAGGCGTGCTGGTTAAGTCAATGTCATGTTTTTGAACAGGTGGGGTTGACAGTACTGGGAACTCCCAACATCTACAAGGGAAGAGAGGGCAGCCCGTGTCTCCTTCTGAAAGGGGAAAACCCTCCCATCACAACCACACACGTACACACACCGTGGTGGAAGATCTGCAAATAGAAAATCGTTTGTCCTACCCTCCCCCACTGCAACTTGAGCCCATTGCTCCTCGTTCTGTCGTCTGCCACCACTGAGAACAGCCTCTCTCCAGCCTCTTTGGAGCCCCCCTTCAGGTAGTTGGAGGGTGCTACAAAATCCCCCCTCACTCTGCTCTTCTGCAGACTAAATAAGCCCAAATCCCTCAGCCTCTCCTCATGAGCAGGGCTTGACAATCAATATAATCTACTTGCCCGTGGGGAGTAGATTACAAGCCAGCACAGCCGTGCAGTGTGGTTAGTGCATGCGCATCGCGGTATGTGCATCGCGGTCTGCACATGTGCAGCGTGCCAAACGCGCGGCCGGCGAGTGGGGCTCATAAGCCATGCGCTGCAGGCCCCTAGTCATTGTTGTTGATCTAATGTGTCCACATGCTTTCTGTAACGGGGTCAAGGCAGCAACTTAGGGTACGGGAGATCTGGTGCAGCTTGGCTGCAGATCATCAGCCCGTCACACCATCACTCTATGCCTCAGCTACCCTGCCGTAAAATAAGCACAACCCTTCCCATCCTCATAGAAGGGGGCTGTGTAGCGCTTGGGTTAAATTGAAATGGAAGGCGTTACAGAAATGGAAAATATTTCTCTTTTTCCCCAGCTGCCCAAGTAGCTGGAAATCAGGGTCCCCTAGGCCTGAGATCTCACTTCTGTGAGCCAAATCTAGCCTATTGCAACATTTCCTCATTTTTGGCCATGCCCTGAGTCAGAGTATTTTGCTCGGGGGGTGGAGGGAGACATTTTCCACAACCTTCCCCTCTTCGTTCTGACATGTTCGGAGAGATTATTTTAACCGCTATTTTGTCTGAGGGATAATCAGGCTCCAGAAAGGTCTGAGCTAGTGTTTTTGACCATGATACTTCCTTTTCTTTAGGACTGATTTAAACTGAGCCCAGGCACTTGGCTGCAGCTGCCAGCGAGGGCTCTGACCCGGCCAAAGGATGCCTGTGGTTGGGGGTGGGCAAGGGGCTTCACAAAGGCTCCAGCCCATGCTGGCCCCAGTGTGCATCCCCTGCCTAGCACAGCTCTATCTCGCTTTCTCCTCCCATGGCTTGTTCTTTGGAGCTAGTGAACAGAAGTGGCTCACAGGGATGTTTGGAGAGGGAGCTGAGAGGGGGAGTGTGTGTGGAGGGGCTAGACACACCTAATGTTCTTCAAATGTAAACAAAAAATAAATCCTGATCAAAACAAAGCAACATCAGTAGTAAAAGAGAATGCAGAATGCAGGCAGAATGAGGTGTAACAGGTCATTTGAACTAAGGACTTAGTTCGAATTACCGTTTAACTGCCGTGTGTAGCAGTTAGCCTAGACTAGTGGCATTTAAAAATGGCGCCCAGATGGGAAGATGCAAATAAAGCCTGGGATATTTAAATCCTGGGCTTTATTTGCAAGTTCGAATGCCTACATTAGCCTCCCTAGTTCGAACTAGGGGACTAGTATAGACATACCCCATGATACCATTGAGGGCTGCCGCTTTTTTCCAGCTCAGAGCTTTGCCAGAAAAAAGCGCCAGTCTAGACGGGGATCTTTCGGAAAATAAAGCCTTTTCCAAAAGATCCCTTATTCTTTATTTTAAGAGAGGCTCAACTGAAGTGTATACCCCAAATTAAACATATAGAGAGAACCAAAAAGTGCCACTGTTGCTGAACAGCTAAATAAAAGAAGTAGTGAGAGGCAAGAAGGCATCATTTGGAAAGCAAAAGTTAAATCCTAATGAGGAAAATAAAAAGGAACATAAACTCTGACAAATGAAGTGTAAAAATGTCATTGGGAAAGCCAAAAAAGAATTTGAAGAACAGCTAGCCAAAAACTATCACAGCACTTTACAAAGCAGAGTCAGTATCATAATTCATATTTTACACATTGGGAAACTGAGGCAGAGAGGTGAGGTGACTTAATCTAAGTCACAGACAATGTGCCTATTGAAGTCCGGGAGGTGGGCGGGCTAGCCGCCCACATATAAAGGACCTCCCCCCAGGCTCCGGGGAGGGTCCACTGAGCCCAGAAAACCAAATGATTACTTAGGACAAATAAAGAGAAAACAGGAACGGGTGTGAGAGTCAAAGGGCTAACACAAGGGAACCAGACGGAGACACTGAGCAGAGAACCCCGGACAGCGCCCGCTGCCCCCCAAAGGGCTGGAGAGAGCCAGCGGACGCCCAGTGGAACTCTGCCCGGAAGCGTGAGCGGATGCAGTAACGGAAATAGGCCCCACAGTCGCAGGCCCCTCCCCCGGCCAACCTCTGCTCCCTGGTCTTATAAATTACCATCTTGGCGATAGCCAGGAGGAGGTTGACCAGGAGGTCCCGTGACTGTGTGGGGCCACGGATGGGGTGTGTGCAGATTAGTAGGTGAGGGGAGACGTGCAGCCAGAACCTCAACAAGAGTTCTGGAGGAGTCGAAAGAGGGGCGGTAGCCTGGCACATTCGAGGTAGACGTGCACAAGGGTGGGGAAGTGGAGCGTGTGAAGCCCGAGCGTGCACAGATTGCTCTTTGGCGCAGCTCAGAAGGGGACCAGATGCATCATGTGCAGCCAGTTTGGGTGATGAGGGGGAGGCTGTTGGGAAGGTATTGGGGCCGATGGATAGATCAGGTGAGCCGGGGCTGAGGGGTGGGTGGGGTGCACCCTCTCGCGGGACCCTGTAGAGATAAACCCAAGCAATGGGCAGCAAAGCGTCCTTCACCTCCTGAAGTAGGGTGGAGAGAGCCATGCGCTGGGCAAGCAGCCGAGGATCCACCCAGTCTCCCTGGTTGTAGGCCAGGAGGTCTCCGATTCTGGTGACTTGTGCCAGGACCAGCCTCTGGCGCACCAAGGGGGACTCCGCTGCTTTCACAGGGCTCTGCGAGGAGGTCTGCCCCCACGGTGGCTTCCAAGGACCTGGTTGCCAAAAGCAGCTTCCAAGTCCGGAGGAGGTCCTGGTAGAAGGCCGGCAGCTTGGAGAAGTCTTGTGGAAGACCTCTCAAATAAAGAAGCTGCCAGTCACATCGGAGCCCTTGGAAGAGGCAAGGAAAGTGTGCGCCAGCGTGCTCCACACCAGACTACCTGCATCACGTAGGAGCCTCTGCAGGGCATAGAGGCAGAGGACATGGTCCCGTGTGCACAGACACATCAGGCCCTGCGCTCCCTCCTCCAGAGGAAGATGCAGAACCCCTGCAGAGACCCAATGCAGTCCTGGCTAGAAGAACCGCAGCATTAGCTGCTGGATCTGAGCCAGGAAACCCGGAGTCAGGACCAGGGTGTTGAGACGGTGTCAGAACATGGACAGGACCAGTTGGTTAAGCACCAGTAGCCTTCCATGCAGGGAGAGGCACCAGAACAGTCCTGTCCATCTCCACAACTGCTCAGCCACCCTGGATTCTAAACCTTGCCAGTTCTCCGGCGGAGAGGGATGTGTGGCAGAGAGAAAAATGCCGAGATAGAGCAGTGGACCTACATTCTACCTGATGGCCTTAAGTGCAGGTGGGAAGGAGCTCTCCCGCCACTCGGCCCCGACCACCAGGCCAGAGCTCTTGACCCAGTTGACCCGGGTGGAGGAGGCCGCTGAGTAGACGGCTTGGCAGGCCTCCACCCGCACAAGGTCACCTGGGTCCTGGACCACAAGGAGCACTTCGTTGGCATATGCTGACAGGACCAGCTGCATCTCCGGCTCACGGAGCACCAAGCCCGTCAACCTCTTGCAAAGCAGACGGAGGAAGGGCTCAATGGCCAGAGTATACAGCTGGCCCGACAGCGAACAGCTTCGACTTACTCCCCGCCCAAAGCTGACCAATGCGGTCAGAGTCCAGTTGAGCATGACCAAGCACTCCGCAGACGCATACAGCACCTGGAGAACCCCCACAAAGTGGGGCCCAAAACCGAAGGCCTGCAGGGTGCCCAGGAGGTACCTGTGGTCCATCCTGTCGAACGCCTTCTCCTGATCCAGGGGCAGGAAAGCGAACAACAGACCATCACTACACTCTAGCTCTAACATATCCCGGACCAGAAAGAGGTTGTCGAAGATGGTTTGGCCTGGGACGGTGTAGGTCTGGTCTGGATGGACCACGTCTGCCAGCAGGGACTTGAGTCTCAGGGAGATGACTGTGGCAACAATTTTATAGTCCATGCTGAGGAGAAAGGTGGGAAGCCAGTTCCTTAGATCGCGGAGGTCCCCCTTCTTGGGCAGCAAGGCAAGAATAGCTCGCCTGCACGATAAAGGGAGGACCCCGCTCTCCAAGGACTCGGCCCAGACGCTGGCAAGGTACGTGCCAAGGACGTCCCAGAACATGCGACAGAACTCAACGGTCAACCCGTCCATGCCTGGGGACTTGTTGGTGGGCATGAGATGGAGGGCTTCCGAGAACTCGGCCACAGAAAGAGGCAGCTCTAGCCGGTCCCGGTCGCCCGTGGTGACCGTCGGGAGTTCGTTCCAGAGAACTCTGCGGACATCGGCATGAGTTGGATCCAGGGAGAGCAGAGAGGTGTAGAAGGCACAAGCCCTCTTGTGCATCTTTACTAGATCCATGAGTATTTTGGTCCCCCTCTTTTTTTCAGGGTGTAGAAGACGTGGGAGACCAGAGGAGATGGATGTGAACAAACAAAGGCACCCCAGGCCAAAGGATCATTGAGGGACCAGAGTTCCTCCCACTTTTTCCGGAACGCTCTGCAGAGGGATGGATCTCTGGGACTGGTGTCCAGCTGCTTCACCAGTTCTAAAACCTCCTGTTCCAGCTGCTCTATCGCTGCATCTCTCCGCCGGCTGGCTCCCCGGTGCAGTCGCAGCAGAAGAGCTGCGTGCACACCTTCCCCACAGCCCACCACCGCCGCGCGGAGGGAAGGGTGCGCCACCACCCATGCCAGGCCAGCCAGACCTCCTGGAAGGACTCTACAAAGCCCACATCCTCCAGCAGGCTGTTGTTGAAATGCCAGTAGGCCGGCCCCGGCCTTTCCGAGGAAAGAGAGGCAATCAAGTGGTGGTCCAAGAATGGGGCTGGCCAAATGCTGGAGGAGTGGGCTCGAAACAGATGATGATAAGAGAGGGAAATGCAGTCCAATCAGGAGTAAAACAACCGTTGACCCTCCACCCGGACAAAGGTAAACTCCAGACGTCCACCAGGAAGTGTTGGTCTATTATCCGTCTGGTCATTGCTTGGTCCCTGTGCGGTCTCGTTTCTCGAGGGTGCAGTTGAAATCCCCACCCAGGACCAGGCACTTGTGAGGATCCAGAGAGACAAGGAAGGCAGAAACCTCTCCAGGCTCAACGTCGGGGCATAGATGTTAATGAGATTTAATGTCAGCCCCTCCCCCTGGACCCGGAGGTGAAGCTGGTGGCGGTGCACCACCTTGGCTGTCCCCAGCACTCCAAGCTGCAGGACCTCTTGCAGGAAGATGGGAGAGAACCACCCCCCTCAAGGAAGAAGAGCACCTGACACCTGCGGAGACCCAGCCTGCAGCCCCCGTGTTCAGAGTGGCAAGGACAAACGGCGGCGTCGAGAGGGCTGGGGAAGATCCCTGCTGCAAGAGTCCTGGCAGTCCCCCTAGGGCCCCGCAGCAAACTAGGAATGTACCCAAACGTGAACAGGGCATCATGGGAGCCACGGGCCTGCTGGTAGGCTGCAGCCCCCTGCCACCTGGTCCCTTTACCCTCCCCCAAAATGGCCCTTACGGTCTGGAGGATGAGATGGAAATCCCACCAGCACTGAAGGGCGAGAGCCACTTTGTTCTTGGAGCCATGAATGTCCCCCAAGGAGTCGCGCATGTTGCCCTTCAGTGTGTTGGGCTTCAGGGCCTCGGGCCCCTGAATGTCTTTGGGCCAGACCCCTCTGCAAGCCCCACGGCCAATCGACATGGGGAAGCAGGGACTCTGAAGTCCCTGCTGGGAAGATGGTAGGGGTACTGGCGGAGGGAGAACAGCCCCAGACGTGCTGGGAGCAGGAGAAACAAAACCCGCCACCCAGGGGCCACGTCTGAACTGAACGTGGCAGACCCAGGGGTGGCATCAATAGGGTAAGGGGAGGAGAAGAGGTCAGGGAGGGGATCGTGGAAAGGAGGAAGAGGAGTAGGGGGAGGAAGAGGTGGAGCATTAGGAAAAGAACAAGGCGGGAGGGAGAAGGAGGAGGAGTGGGAAATTCGGTTAGGAGAGGGGCTGAAGTGGGACAGGGTCAGAAGCCTCAGTGGAAGAGGCGCCGGGATGCGGTGCCTCCTCGTGGGGTAGGGGATTGGTGGTAGCGGTGGGGGAAGTTAGTATCTCCTCAGCGCCAAGCTCCGGCACCGCCAAGAGTGCAGTGTCAGAGGCCCCAGTACCAGGGGTGATGGGGAATGATGGGAACTCCCGACGGCTAGGAGCCCTCAGGGGTTCAGTGGCTGCGGCCAAAGTGCTGCTGATAGCCAGGCAGTTGGTCACACCCTGGGGCAACCTGGGGGCAGGGAGAAGGGAGAGTGGCGGGTCAGAAGGGGAAGGAGAGGGCAGCTGTTGTCCCTCCAGGGCATGGTGATCCCCCTCTGAGGCAGCTGGGGTCAACCCCAAAGCCTCCACCTCCTGGGAGAGGAAGGCGAGTCGGCTGCTCGCCGCCACGTGGTCGCCCTTGTCGGTGGCAGGGTCGGCCATTGCCTCCACAGCGGAGGTGGGAACCGTGGGAGCATCCTCCATGGACACTCCCTGTTGCAGGGACTCTGGGAGGGAGATGTGTATCCCTCCTGCAATCATCGCGGTCACCTCAGCCACCCCACAGCACTGCGAAGCACCCGGGGGCTCCGACCTCCACCCCCAGAGGAGTGGGGAGGTTGTCCTCCCCCTCAGCAGGCGGGGTGGAATTCCGGGCGCACTTGCGGCGCCTCCCCTTGGCAAGCTCCCAGCCCTCAGAGGAGGAGGGCTGGGCCCGAACGGGGGAGGAACCAGGGGACAAGGGCAGCGGTGGGAGGGCAAGGGAGGACAAGGGGTGGGCAGCGGGGAATGATGAGACTTCCCCCCAAGGTAGGCCCTATCTGAGTCCCATTGCTGACCCCGCCGCCCTCTCCACGGGCCTGGCTTTGCCACTTCTGGCAGTGGTGCCCGCTAGCTCATCTAGACCCTGTGGAGCTCGGGTGGGAATGATGACGGTCACGGTTGGAGGAGGGGCAACCCCAGGGTCCCTCCCGGGCGTCGGGGGTCCTGAATGCATTTCCGAGCCAGGCCAGGAGCAGTCCCTTCGGACATGCCCAGTTGCCCGAAAGAGAAAACACCAGGCCTTCCCCATGGTGTAATATACCCGGTACTGGGCCCGTTGATGGGGCACCAGAAACGACCTCTCTAGGGCTTCTCCACCACACCCCACTGGCAGTAGTTGGACTTGTACCTGCCGGCGGAGGGTAGGGTCCTTGCAGAGCAACGGAAGGGGACTTAGAACTGACAAGGGCCTCCCCAGGGTAGTGAGGAAAGGCAAAAGGGCGGTATTGGGGAGGAAGAGAGGAAAATATCACCCTTCCAGAGGCTCGAGTGGGACATAGACTCCCACCACCACCAAATCCTTCTCCGCCGCCTCCGGGGCAGTGGTCTTGGATGCCAGGAAGAATGCCACCTTCTTGAACATCTTAGAGGCCGCCATCTTGGCAGAGGGCCCCACCACATGTGCCACCGCCCTCACGTAGGTCTCCACATGGGGCGAGGCAATGGACAGGATGGGAAACGGGCTGCGGCCATTGGAGATGGAATTCCGGGAGGAGATCGGGAGGAGGCAGGCAGCTACCTGGGCGTATGACCTGGGGGCCAGGACACCGTTGCCTCCAGAGCTGGTGGAAGGAACAGGGGGATGGGAAAGAGGGCATGCCACATCCAAGGCCGTTGCAGAGGGGTGAGCCTTCACCACAGGAGGTTTTGCCTTTTGGGCAGGGCTCTTGCCCTTCTTGGTCCCCTGGCTCTTCTTACCCATCAGGGGGCCCCTTTTAGTGGTGACACTGGTGGCGGAAGGTGCCGCTGCAGGAACGGTCGGGGTCCCGGAATCGCCATCCACCTCCATTGCATGAGCGGGTGGCCTGGCAGCCTCAGAGGGGTTGGCATTTATAGAGGCATTGGGGAGGGGCGGGCAAGGGGTGGCAGGGGCATCACACAACAGCCCCGCCATTGTGTTCATGGGGGGGGGGGTCAGGAACAGACAATTAGGAGAGGCCAATAGTGCCAGGGGATGGAGCAAGGTTTGGGGGGAGCAAAGAGGAAGGCTCCCCATTACCCCTCCCCCCTGCTAGGCTGGAAGCGGGGTGGGAGGGCAGCAATGCAAATAGGAGGAAGGGGGGTAAAGGGACATGGGGTACAGCTCCCAGCACAGGATGGTGAGAGCGGGTAACATGGGGGAAGTGAAACGGGGCGTGGGGAAGGGTAACTAAAGAAGCAAACAAGATAACAGAGGGGGACATGGGCACAGGAGAAGGGGGGGAATGGTGGAGAGGGAAGGCAGGCAGAGAGGAGGTGCCTGCTGAGGAAAGCAGGAGGGTAGCCAGACACAGCTGTGGGGGACCAGTTAGGGTCGCCAGGTGTCCACTTTTGACCTGGATAGTCCTGTAGTTGAGCTTCCTGTCCGGGAAACAAATTGAGAAAATACTGGACATAGAAATGTCGGGAATTTTCTAATTAAATAAGTTTTATTATTATCATGAGTATCAATACGCAACCGCGCAGTAGAGAGGAGGGGGGCGGAGCCGGGGCAGGATGGAATCCCTGGGGCCGGACTCACCCATGCACCTCGCCGGGACCGTGCAGCACCCCAGGATCTGTGTGCGCCCAGCCCAGCCCAGCCCCCTCCCCCATCTGAGATCACCTGTGTCTGGTGTATTTTTGAAATCACCTGGTAACCCTAGAACCAGTGTGTCCATGAGTGCCTGCGTGGCAGCCCCCGCACCTGCTGCAGGACCCAACGGAGCAGAGGAGGGCGGGGAGGCAGAGAGGCCAAGGATGGAAAGGGCCCCTGCAGCACCTGGGGCTGGGGAAGGAGCAGCAACAGAGATACAGGGGAACCAGCCCTCACTCCAGCCCCCCACAGGAGCTGCACCAGTCCCCATCTAGAGATCCAGTTGGGAGGAGGGTCCCTTACAAACTCTCCCCTCCCAACACACAGAACTAACTATGGAGGGAAAGGAAGAACCCCAGGAGCTGCTCTAAAGCAGCCCCCCCACCTCCTCTGCCCCAAAGGGAGTAGCAGCCGCAGGAACGGTGAAGTCCAGACCTGCAGCAGTGAAGAAAGGGGCCAGCAGTCCCCAAAAAGATGGAAAATGGGGGTCCTCCTCCCCCCACCCAGGGTGAGGGCTGCAGATGCCCCGCCTACCCAGCACCACACACCCAGTAGCTCCTGCAGCCTGCTGAGGTGAAGGGGTGGGGGGAGGAAGCTGCCTGCAAACCCAGCGGCTACGTCTACACTGGCATGATTTTCTGCAAATGCTATTAATAGAAAAGTTTTCCATTAAAAGCATTTTTGGAAAAGAGCGCCTAGATGGGCACAGACGCTTTTCGCAAAAGCACTTTCTGCGGAAAAGCGGCCGTGCCAATCTAGACGTGGTTTTGCGCAAGAAAGCCCCGATCGCCATTTTCGCCATCGGGGCTTTTTTGTGCAAAACAATACCGCGTTGTCTACACTGGCCCTCTTGCACAAAAGCATTTGTGCGAGAGGACTTTTGTCCGAACGGGAGCAGCATAGCATGTCCGCAAGAACACGGACAATCTTACATGAGATCGTCAGTGCTCTTGCGGAAATTCAAGCGGCCAGTGTAGACAGCTGGCAAGTTTTTCTGCTGCGGAAAAACTTGCCAGTCTAGACACAGCAAGTGAGAGAAGAGAGGGCCTGGCCGAAAACGGAGAGGTTTCACTTTTTGCCTATACACCTGCCTGCCACAACTGCAGTAACCCCCCAACCCACCCTCCCAAAGGAGAGAAGAAGAGGGGTGCAGGGGAGAGAAAATGCAACAGGCCCAGACCAGCAATCGGCTACACTCCGGTGGAGGAGTGCTTTCCTCTTTCCACTTAGCAATCTCATGACAGAGCAGGTTAAAAGGCTTTGTAACCCCCAAGGAGATTGCTTGGATTCCCGGGGCTTTGTCTGCTGGCAGCTCAGGGAGAGGCTCTGAGTTTGCCTTGGCTCCCCCTCCCTACCAGGGCCAGAGTCTGCCCGGCAACCCATGGGGAGTGAGATGCCCCCCCAGGGGGAAGGAGAGACCATTGTGGAGGGGAGTCTGGAGCCAGCCAGGAAAAGGGGAGGACTGACTGTAGGGGAGCTAGTAAGCCCCAGGCCTGCATGCAGGGTTCCCCTGAGAACTGGCCTCTAGGGACCTGAAGGCAGGATCCCTCAGCTGGGTTTGTGTCTCCCCTGTTGATTCCCAGTTGTGGAGTTTGCTGGGAGGCTTCCCCAGCCAGGCTGAGTTGGCTCCAGCTCCCTGGGTGAGACCAGTCACCGCATGGTCAGCTCGGCTCTAGCAGCGAGTTCAGGGCTGCTGCCTGCTGGGTGGGTCTGGAGGCTGGCCTGGGAGGCTGTAGTTTGAATTGTGGTGCAGTTGTGTGGTCTGCATCTTGAGCCCTGCAGCCCTTCGCGGTGAGGGGAAATTCTGGGACCGAAGCAGCCTGGTTCCTGCCTGAAGAGGACCCCTGTGAGAAGAGAACAGCCCTTTGCAGAGACGAGTCATCTCTCAGCCTGAGGTCATTCCTGGAGTGTGTGAGTGCACCAGTTTTTAGTTAGTCAGGCAGGGAATTTGTGTGGGGATTTTATTACCTGCAGCATATTAAACTGTGGAGGGATTTGCTGCCTTCTCCCATTTGTGAGTCCTTTGGGCTGTGCTGGACCTAGTCAGCCCCGCTGCTAAACCACTGCAGAGAAGGATTGTGTGGTCAGCAGTCATCAAGGGCCCCAACAAAGTACGCGTACCCATGGGACACTAACCTCACAGTTGCAGGGCACCGGTGACCCTGAAAATAGTGTTTTACCCTGTTCCGTTATAATTGTCTCCTGTTTAATATAATTGTGTTTATTATAGTGTATGTGTTTGTGCTATTTTCTGGGAGTCTCCAACTATCTGGCAAATACGTGGGGATTATCCTGGGCTAGAATTTTCCTCCCAAGCTGCCCTGGTGACCCTGCTAGGAAGGAGTGAGGGGGGTGGAGGCACCGCCAAGTACATCAATCAGAAAGAATAAAATTGAGTGGCTGGTGGGATCCAGAAGAACCCAGACCTATCCATCCAAACCTGAAAGGAGATTGGCTTTAAAAGAAGGTCACCAGGTGGAGAGGGGGCGCTACAGCTTGATAGAAGAGGAGAGAGGCAGCTCTTTAAAAAAACCAGCAAGGGCCCTGGCTAATCAGGGGAGCTGAGACAGGGATGCTATAAATCAGTGAAGGGCCAAGTGAGCTGATTTCAGGCTGCCGGGGGCCTCTTCAGAACAAAAGGAAAAACTCTGTAGCACCTTAGGGTCTGTCTACACTACAAAGTTAATTCGAACTAACAAACGTTAGTTCGAATTAACTTTGCTAGGCGCTACACATACAAACCGCTAGTTGGAACTTAATTCGAACTAGGTAAACCTCATTCTACGAGGACTAACGCCTAGTTCGAATTAACTAGTTCGAATTAAGGGCTGTGTAGCCACTTAATTCGAACTAGTGAGAAGCTAGCCCTCCCCAGCTTGCCCTGGTGGCCACTCTGCGCACCACCAGGGAAACTCTTCTGCCCCCCTCCCGGCCCTGGAGCCCTTAAAGGGGCACGGTCTGGCTACGGTGCCCGTGCCAGGTGCAAGCCTGCCAGCACCCACCCAGCAGACCCTGAACATGGCACAGCACGAGCCAGCCACCCGCTGCCCCCCAGCCCTCCACCTCTTCCCGGGACCAGACTGGTGGCTCCCAGGAGCCTGCCCGGGGCCGCAAGAGGCGGGCGCCCGCTTGGTCTAGTGCAGAGATCGTGGACCTCATCCAGGTTTGGGGGGAAGCCTCCAACGTCCACGACCTCCGCACTAGGCACAGGAAAGTGGCCGTCTAGGGCAGGAGAGCTGCCAGCTTGGCCACCCAGGAGCAGGTTTGCATGAAAATCAAGGTGGTCCAGTGAGACCCCCGACCCTGAGCTTAGAACGGCCGTACTGGGTCAGACCAAAGGTCCATCTAGCCCAGTAGCCTGTCTACTGACAGCGGCCAACACCAGCTACCGTGGAGGGGATGGACAGAAGACAATGACCAAGCCATTTGTCTCGTGCCATCCATATCCAGCATTCCAAAACAGAGGCCAGGGACACCATTTCTACCCCCTGGCTAATACCACTCCATGGACCCAGCCTCCATGAATTTATCTAACTTCTCTTTAAACTCTGTTCTAGTTCTAGCCTTCACAGCCTCCTGCGGCAAGGAGATCCACAGGTTGACTATTTGCTTTGTGAAGAAGAACTTTCTGTTATTAGTTTGAAGCCTGCTACTCATTCATTTCATTTGGTGTCCTCTAGTCCTTCTATCATGGGAACTAGTGAAGAACTTTTCTTTATGCACCCTCTCCACACCACGCGTGCTTTTATAGACCTCTATCATATCCCCCCTCAGTCTCCTCTTTTCTAAGCTGAGAAGTCCCAGTCTCTTTAGCCTCTCTTCATATGGGACCTGTTCCAAACCCCTGATCATTTTAGTTGCCCTCCCCTCTCCCACCTCCTTTTCCCAGTCTCCCCGAGTTTTGTTCAATAAAGAGAGTTTCTATTTTTGACCACACGTGTCCTTTATTTTGTACATCAGGAAGGGGGGCTAGGGAGGGGTAAGTAGAAGGAGGTGAGGAAGGAATGGGGTACGAGCTCCCGATGGGGAGGATTGGGGTGGCTCTGCGGGCTCCGTGGCGTGGAAGCTCTCCTGCAGCCCCCCGATTGACCCCCCGGATGGCAGCCTGTGGCAAGTGCAGCCGGCCGATGGCCGAGTGCTGTGATGTGCCGAGTGTGGGCACTCAGGGCACTTCAAGCCAGGACTGCTTTGCAAGCGGGGAACCCCTGAGAACTGTCTGTCCGGGGTGGGGGTCGGGTCCCTTTAAGCACAGCCCTCGGCTAGCCTGAGACAGCAGCTCCATGCTCTAAGTCCTCATCTGATGCCCTGCCGGCACTGCTTCCGGCCATCCTTAACCTTGGTTCAGGGTCCACTCAATGTGGACATGCTAGTTCAAATTAGCAAAATGCTAATTCGAACTAGTTTTTAGTTCTAGATGCACTAGTTCGAATTAGCTTAGTTCAAATTAACTAATTCGAATTAAGTTAGTTCGAATTAGTGCTGTAGTGTAGACATACCCCCAGTGCTTCACCACCCTCCTAGGGAAATAGTTTTCCTAATATCCAACCTAGACCTCCACCACTGTAACCTGAGACCATTGCTCCTTGTTCTGCCATCCATGACCACTGTGAACAGCCTCTCTCCAGCCTCTTTGGAACCCCCCTTCAGGAAGTTGAAGGCAACTATCAAATCCCCCCTCACTCTTCTCTTCTGCAGACTAAACAAACCCAAATCCCTCAGGTATGTCTACACTACAAAGTTAATTCGAACTAACAGACGTTAGTTCGAATTAACTTTCATAGGCGCTACACATACAAATCGCTAGTTCGAATTTAAATCGAACTAGCGGAGCGCTTAATTTGAAGTAGTGGGAGGTTAACCCTTCCCAGCTTGCCCTGGTGGCCACTCTAAGCCAAACCAGGGAAACTCTTCTGCCCCCCCTCCCGGCCCCGGAGCCCTTAAAGGGGCATGGTCTGGCTACAGTGCTTGTGCCAGTTACAAGCCTGCCAGCACCCAGCAAGCAGACCCTGCAACTGGCACAGCCTGAGCCAGCCACCCGCTGCCACCCAGCCCTTCGCCTCTTCCAGGACCTGGCGGGCAGCTCCCAGGAGCCTGCCCAGGGCCGCAAGAGCCTGCCTGCCTGCCTGGTCTAGTGTGGAGATCGTGGACCTCATTGAGGTTTGGGGGGAGGTCTCCAATGTTCACGATCTCCGCACTAGGCACAGGAATGCGGCTGTGTAGGGCAGGATAGCTGCCAGCCTGGCCACCAAAGGCCACATGTGAACCCAGGAGCAGGTTTGCATGAAAATCAAGTTGGTCCAGCAAGACCCCCAACCCTGAGCCCTGAGCTTAGAATATAAGAACATAGGAATGGCTGTACTGGGTCAGACCAAAGGTCCATCTAGCCCAGTAGCCTGTCTGCCGACAGCGGCCAACACCAGCTACCCTGGAGGGGATGGACCGAAGACAATGACCAAGCCATTTGTCTTGTGCCATCCATCTCCAGCCTTCCACAAACAGAGGCCAGGGACACTGTTCCTACCCCCTGGCTAATAGCACTCCATGGACCCAACCTCCATGACTTTATCTAACTTCTTTTTAAACTCTGTTATAGTTCTAGCCTTCAGAGCCTCCTGTGGCAAGGAGTTCCACAGGTTGACTATGTGCTGTGTGAAGAAGAACGTTCGCTTATTAGTTTTAAACCTGCTGCCCATTAATTTTATTTGGGCTGTGTCTACATTGGCACCCTTTTCTGGAAAGGGGATGCTAATGAGACACTTCGGCATTGCAAATGCCGCGGGGATTTATATATTCCCCACGGCATTTGCATGAACATGGCTGCCGCTTTTTTCCAGCTCGGGGCTTTGCCGGAAAAAAGAGCCACTCTAGACAGGGATCTTTTGGAAAATAAAGCCTTTTCCGGAAGATCCCTTATTCCTCTTAAAATCAGGAATAAGGGATCTTCCAGAAAAGGCTTTATTTTCCGAAAGATCCCTGTCTAGACTGGTACTTTTCTCCGGCAAAGCCCCGAGCCAGAAAAAAGCGGCAGCCATGTTCATGCAAATGCCGCGGGGAATATTTAAATCCCCGCGGCATTTGCAATTCCGAAGTGTCTCATTAGCATCCCCTTTCTGGAAAAGGGTGTCAATGTAGACACAGCCTTGGTGTCCTCTAGTCCTTATATTATGGGAACTAATGAAGAACTTTTCTTTATTCACCCTCTCCACACCACTCATGCTTTTATAGACCTCTATCATATCCCCCCTCAGTCTCCTCTTTTCTAAGCTGAAAAGTCCCAGTCTCTTTAGCCTCTCTTCATATGGGACCTGTTCCAAACCCCTGATCATTTTAGTTGCCCTTTTCTTAACCCTTTCCAAGGCCAAAATATCTTTTTTGAGGCGAGGAGACCACATCTGTACACAGTACTGAAGTTATGGCGTACCACAGTTTGATACTTCCCCTCCTCCTTCTTCCCCTGGCTTCCCCCTTCCAGCTCCCTCCTCCCAGGTTTCCCCTCCCCTCTCCCACCCTCTCTCTTCCCTCTTCCCCTCTCCCACCTCCTTTTCCCAGTTTCCCCAGAGGTTAATCCCCTCTCCCCCGTTTTGTTAAATAAAGAGGGTTTCTATTTTTGAACACACGTGTCCTTTACATCAGGAAGGGGGGCTAGGGAGGGGTAAGTGGAATCAGATGAGGGAGGAATGGGGCACGAGCCCCCAATGGGGAGGACTGTGGGCTCCTTGGGGTGGAAGCTCTCCTGCAGGGCCTCCTGGATCCTGACACCCCCCCGACTGACCCCTCCCGGATGGCAGCCTGCGGCAAATGCAGCCGGGCTGATGGCCGAGTGCTGTGATGTGCCGAGAGTGGGCATTCAGGGCACTACAAGCCAGGTCTACTTTGCTGTCCCTCATCGAGTTAGACAAGCAAGCGGGGAACCCTGAGAACTGTCTGTCTAGGGTGGGGGTCGGGTCCCTTTAAGCACAGCCCTCGGCTAGCCTGAGGCAGCAGCTCCATGCTCTAAGTCCTAACCTGATGCCCTGCCGGCACTGGTTCTGGCCAGCCTTAACCCCGGTTCAGGGTCCACTCAATGTGGACATGCTATTTTGAATTAGCAAAACGCTAATTTGAATTAGTTTTTAGGTCTAGATGCACTAATTCGAATTAGCTTATTTCGAATTAACTAATTCAAATTAAGTTAGTTCGAATTAGTGCTGTAGTGTAGACGTACCCTCTGTCTCTCCTCACAGGTCATGCGCTCCAGCCTCCTAATCATTTTGGTTGCCCTCCGCTGGACCCTCTCCAATGCATCCACATCCTTTCTGTAGTGGGGGGCCCAGAACTTGACACAATACTCCAGATGTGGCCTCACCAGAGCCGAATAAAGGGGAATAATCACTTCTCTAGAGCTGCTGGCAATGCTCCTCCTAATGCCCCCTAATACGCCATTAGCCTTCTTGGCTACAAGGGCACACTGGTGACTCATCTCCAGCTTCTCATCCACTGTAACCCCCAGGTCCTTTCTGCAGAACTGCTACTTAGCCAGTCGGTACCCAGCCTGTACCAATGCTTGGGATTCTTCCGTCCCAAATGCAGGACTCTACACTTGTTCTTGTTGAACCTCATCAGATTTCTTTTGGCCCAATCCTCTAATCTATCTAGGTCACTCTGGACCCTATCCCTGCCCTCCACCGTATCTACCTCTCCCCCTAGCTTAGTGTCATTTGCGAACTTGCTGAGGGTGACATCCATCCCCTCATCCAGATCATTAATAAAGATGGTGAACAAAACCAGCCCTAGAACTGATCCTTGGGGCGCTCTGCTAGAAACCGACCACCAACCTGACATCGAGCTGTTGATCACTACCCGCTGGGCCCGACAGTCTAGCCAGCTTTCTATCCATCTTACCGTCCATGTATCCAATCCATAATCCCTTAACTTGCTGGCAAGAATATTGTGGGAGACCGTGTCAAAAGCTTTGCTAAAGTCAAGGTAGATCATATCCACTGACATCCCCATGTCCACAGAGCCAGGTATCTCATCATAGAAGCTAATCAGATTGGTCAGGCACGACTTGCTCTTCGTGAATCCATGTTGACTATTCCTGATCACTTTCCCTTCTCCCTAGTGCTTCAGAATGGATTCCTTGAGGATCCCCTCCATGATTTATCTGGGGACTGAGGTAAGGCTGACCTGTCTGTAGTTCCCTGGATCGTCCTTCTTCCCTTTTTTGAAGATGGGCACTACATTTGCCTTTTTCCAATCATCTGGGATCTCTCCCGATCTCCACGACTTTTCAAAGATAATGGCCAAAGGCTCTGCAATGACATTTGCCAACTTCCTCAGTACCCTCAGATGCATTAAACCCGGGCCCATAGATTTATGTATGTTTAGCTTTTCTAAATAGTTCCTAACCTGTTCTTTCCCCACCAAGGGCTGTCCACCTCCTCCCCAAACTGTGTGCCTAGTGCATTTGTCTGGGAGCTGACCTTGTCTGTGAAGACAGAGGCAAAGAAAGCCCTGAGTACTTCCGCTTTCCCCACATCATCCGTCACTAGGTTACCTCCCTCATCCAATAAGGGGCCCGCACCCTCTATGATCACCTTCTTAAAGGAGACTCAGAAGAGCTGAGAAGAACAACACCAGCATTACTTAAAGCCGCAGGGGGAGGTGAAGGGCTCCGACAGGGAGCGTTTGAAGTAGCCAGAGGAGGACTGTTTACTCAGCCCCGACTGGCCATGGGCATCAGTCCCGGCACTCTAATGTTTTGCCAAGGGACAGAAGGCCAAGCACTGAGAAAGGTGAGTGAGGCTTGTGCTGTGGCCCCTAAACTGCAGGATAGGGGGCAGAACAGGGGTCTGGGACCCAGGAGAGGGACTGACCCTGCCACAACAGTCAGGAGCAGAAAACTGACACTCAGTCCCTTTGGTCTAATCTGAGCTGCTCCGTATCTTGGATATTTGTTTTTTATGAAAAATTGACTTTATTTTGGTTTTTGACTGGGCTGGTAATTTGTGGCAACCATTTCATGCTCTGTATTTTGGATGCTGGAGTAGAAAGCACCTCTGTGTTCTGATCTCTCCTCCATCACAGCAGTGGAGCACTCCCCACAGGACTCCGAGAGACGCTTCCCATCTCCCAGTTGCCACCTGCAGTTTGTAGTTGCCAGGATTAGCCTGCGGTTTGCACATTTCGCTGGAGTAGGTTGTCGGGTAATGTTGGTGAGAGGATATGTTAGTGGCTACTGGAGTCAGTGAATATTGACCCTTACTATGGACCATGGACATTTTCAACCCTTTGCAATCCTGATACCTGCGAGGTGGCAGGGTTCAGGGGATAAATCCAGGTTCTTACCATCGCCCGTGTGTCACCCCTTTGTTACCGCATAGGCTTCTTCTTATGACATTCCAACACAATCACAGGTTGTTCCAGTGCTGGGCACTAGAAGCAGCCTGGTCCATAGCCGGGCAAGATGTTCCATGAGCCAGCAAATGCTGCATGGTTTGTGTTTCGTTCCAGTCACATGCATTTTGACCACTGGAAACCCCATTTCTGCATGTTGGCTTGTTGTCAGTTCTTTCTGGAGGCAATTTGAACACCTCCAGGTTGGACCAATCCTTCTCCACCCCTCCAGGAAGGTATTTGGCAATGCTAATGTACAGTCTGACATCCTCAGTGAGCATTTCGAGCTGTGCACGCTCCATTTCCAATGACAGAGCTGGTGGCGATGTTTAGTGCCTGTGCCAGCTCCAAGCCTGCCAGCCCAGAGCCAGCAGTGCCCACCGGGGCCTCTGACCCAGTGGCCCCAAAACATGAGCCAGCAAGCCACGGGCAGCCAGCCCTCCACCGCTCCCCAGGAGCAGTCTGCCAGCTCCCAGGAGCCTGACAGGGGCTGGAGAAGGCAGGCACCTTTCTGGTCCAGAATGGAGATCATGGGCCTTATTCAGGTTTGGGGGGGGTGCCCCCAACATCCATGATCTCCACACTAGACAGAGGAATGCAGCCGTCTATGGCAGGATAGCTGCCAGCCTGGCACCAAAAGCCACATGCGAACCCAGGAGCAGGTTTGCATGAAAGTCAAGTTGGTCTGGCGAGACCCCCAACCCTAAGCCCTGCGCTTCCCCTCCCCCTTCTTCTCCTTGCTTCCCCCTTCCAGCTCCATCCTCCCAGGTTTCCCCCTCCCCTCTCCCACCCTCTCTCTTCCCCTCTCCCACCTCCTTTTCCAGTTTCCCCAGAGGTTCACCCCCCCAGTTTTGTTCAATAATCCCAGTTTCTATTTTTGAACATATGTGTCTTTTATTTGACATCAGGAAGGGGGGTTAGGGAGGGGTAAGTGGAAGGATGTGAGGGAGGAATGGGGCATGAGCCCCCAGTGGGGAGGACCGGGGAGGCTCTGAGGGCTCCTTGGGGTGGACGCTCTCCCTCAGGGCCTCCTGGGACCCCACGAGATGCACTGGCATGCCCAGGGGCAGCTCTGGCTCCATGTGGCAGAGTGCTGTGGTGTCCCGAGTGTGGGCACTCAGGGCACTACAAGCCAGGACTGCTTTGCTGTCCCTCATTGAGGTAGACAAGCAAGCGGGGAACCCTGAGAACTGTCTGTCCAGGGTGGGGGTTGTGATGGCGCGTCTGGGTTTTCCCGTCTCCTGCACCCCTATAGTGGCACGAACAGACTCCACCAGCCAGTAGAATAGAGGGAGTTTATTGCTTCTCCAGGATACAGCACAGCACAGATGTCATCTGGTTACAGGAACTGGGGCTAGGAGGCCTCAGCCCCCCTTGAGATGGGGGGGTGGCTGGGCCCTACAATCCCAGCCCCCTCTCTAGCTCCTTCTCCCCTGTTTCCCAGATTGAAACTTAACTAACCCACTTACAGCCCTGCCCCCAGCCAGGGCTCCACTCCCCTTCTTCCCATTGTTCCGCTCCCTGGGAGATAACTCTTCAGACAGGTTCGAAGCCCCCTTGCATAATGACTCATCCCCTGCCCTGCTGGGCCGTGCTGCAGACAGCAGTCACTCACAACCCAAGCCTAGCAACCAGCAAGGTACCCCCACTACGTCACAGGGGTACGGTCCCTTTAAGCACCAAGCTCAGTTAGCCTCAGGCATCAGCCCCACACACTGAGTCCTAACCTGATGCCCTGCCGGCACTGGTTCTGGCCAGCCTTAACTTCAGTTCAGGGTCCACTCAGTGTGGACGTGCTATTTCTAAATAGCAAAACTCTATTTCGAAATAGTTTTTGTGTATAGATGCGTTATTTCGAATTAGCTTAATTCGAATTAACTATTTTGAATTAAGTTAATTCGAAATAGCACTGTAGTGTAGACATACCCTGATTTACACCAGGTAGGGATTTGACCCATTACGGATATAGAATAGGTCCTAGCCTGCTCTGCTTTCTTCATCAGATAATACTAAGGAGTCCCCACTAGATGTCAGCTGAGGCTGTGGGATTCACCCATGATAAGAAGAGAAGGGGGGGGATCCTTGCATGTCATCAAATGCCCATTGATTTAGTGGGGTGAACATACCCTGCCATGCGTGTCAGTTGCCTGGAGCTTGCTCTGTCCCTTAAATGCAGATTTTGATTAGTCTTTTGCATCTCTCTGAAGGCAGAGGGATAAAATCCCTGCTGCCTTCTCAAATGCCCACTAGGAACTCAGCTGATAATGTAATTATGCAGCTTCATTAGCCAGCAATGAACGTTTTCTCACAGCTGTGCTACACACATCAGGAAGGGCAGCTGGATGTTTTAGGGCAGGGGGCCTGGGTGCATCTATCCATCATGCACTCATGGTCCCTGGCATCTTTGCCGGCATGATCACTTACAGGGGGCATCACAGTATCTTGGAAACAGGATGCTATGGAGGTAGGATGGTTACACAGTGTCTCAATGCTCCCACCCTCCTGTGCCTCTGTGGCCAGGTGATTATTTGAATTCAGTGGAGGTGGAAGGTATCAGGTGACCACTGACTGACAGCCCTAGGTTTAACCACACAGCAGATCAATATAAACACAAGATCTTTAACCATGGATCAGACTGGGGTCCAGAGCCCATGCAGATCCAGTCTCAACATGAGCCTGCACCTGCACCTGCACCTGCACCTTCAGAGGACAGTTTCAGGAACCCATCAGTAGGTAGTGATGGGCTAGCTTACTTAGGGGAAATTTCCTCCTCACCATATTGGATAGATGACAGCTCATGCTCTAAAGCAGGAGGGTTTCTAGCCCTTCCATACCTTTTGCATCTTTAGTCTTATTCTCCTAACTGACTATTCTCTTCATTCAGCTACATATCCTTACAGAAGTATTAGCCATGTCAGTATTCAACTCTAACTATCCTATCCTTTTCCCAGGTGATGAGCCCTTGGCTTCCCTAATATCCTGTAGAATAGTGATAGAAATGTAGCCGTGTTAGTCTGGGGTAGTTGAAGCAAAATGCAGGACAATGTAGCTCTTTAAAGACTAACAAGATGGTTTATTAGATGATGAGCTTTCGTGGGCCAGACCCACTTCCTCAGATCAAATAGTGGAAGAAAGTAGTCACAACCATATATACCAAAGGATACAATTAAAAAAATGAACAAATATGAAAAGGACAAATCACATTGCAGAACAGAAGGGGGATGCGGGGGAGGGGAGGGGGAGGAAGGAAGGTAAGTGTCTGTGAATTGATGATATTAAAGGTAGGGAGAGTGGGATGTTTGTGAGTTAATGGTATTACAGGTGATAATTGGGGAAATTATCACCTGTAATACCATTAACTCACAAACATCCCACTCTCCCTACCTTTAATATCATCAATTCACAGACACTTACCTTCCTTCCTCCCCCTCCCCTCCCCCGCATCCCCCTTCTGTTCTGCAATGTGATTTGTCCTTTTCATATTTGTTCATTTTTTTAATTGTATCCTTTGGTATATATGGTTGTGACTACTTTCTTCCACTATTTGATCTGAGGAAGTGGGTCTGGCCCACGAAAGCTCATCATCTAATAAACCATCTTGTTAGTCTTTAAAGTGCTACATTGTCCTGCATTTTGCTAATATCCTGTGGCACTGAGTTCCACAGGCCAACAATACACTGTCTTAAAAAAGTATTTCCTTCTCATGCACCTTTCCACCAATGCACTGAATAGAGTGAGGGAACTGTCTCCCATGGCAGGCACAGACACTTCAGTCTCTCGGGTCCATGTGATCTTTGGCATCTCTGCCAGGGCAGCCAAGACAGCTCAACCACTGTTAGCTGCAGAGGTGGAAGTTGGGCTAAGCCACACCGAGGCACAGAGAAGGGAGTCAACTCACCCAAGGAGTCAAAGGCAAAGCCTGAGCAAGGCCTATGGCTCCTGACTACCAAGCCAGTGTGCTGCTCACTAGACCGCACTGCCTGTGTGGAAGTGAACATGGGCTACAGAAGGATTCCTCAGCGCTTCTTCCATTCATATCCCCAGCAGGTGTAAATCACTGGAGCTTCATCCAAATCAACAGATCTTCTCTGATTTACACATTCTGGGGAAAAGTATCAGAGGGGTAGCTGTGTTAGTCTGAATCTGCAAAAACGGCGAGGAGTCCTGTGGCACCTTATAGACTAACTAAAGTGTAGGAGCATAAGCTTTCGTGGGCAAAGACCCACTTCGTCAGATGCATGTAGTGGAAATTTCCAGAGGCAGGTATAAATATGCAGGCCAGACTCAGGCTGGAGATGACGAGGTGGATCCAATCAAGGAGGATGAGGCCCACTTATAGTAGCTGATCTGGAGGTGTGAATTCCAAGAGAGCAGAAGCTGCTTTTGTAGTTAGCGAGCCATTCACAGTCTGTGTTTAAACACCTCCAAATCAGCTACTAGAAGTGGGCCTCATCCTCCTTGATTGGATCCACCTCGTCATCTCCAGCCTGAGTCTGGCCTGCATATTTATACCTGCCTCTGGAAATTTCCACTACATGCATCTGACGAAGTGGGTCTTTGCCCACGAAAGCTTATGCTCCTACACTTCAGTTAGTCTATGAGGTGCCACAGGACTCCTCGCCAATTCTGGGGAACTGGCCTATCGTGTCTGTTGCATTCCAGTGCCATTCTGATGCAGACAGAGCGGGCAGGAAAGTGTTCAGCCCCGTGAATCTCTCAGAAGGCCACATGGAAGCCAGACAACTGCAACAGGAGCAAATGGGATTGTGAGCAGCAATGTGCCCTCTATTTTTTTCCAACCATATGCAGAATAAATGTTGTTATGTGCACTGAAGCATGTGTGGATGCACATCACCAGTAACAACACACGCTGCTGGCTGTGAGCTCTGTTAGTTAGCTGGGGCGCATTTGAATCTCTCCTGGGAGGCTGCCCAAGTGCTCAGCTTCCAGGGAAACTGGTGAGGGGTCCCTGTGTCTGCATAACAGCTGCATCAGCCAAGGGCAGTCAGGCGCAGGCGATGCCAGAGGGAGACAGAGGTCATGCTTGCATCCCCTTCTTGCCCATTATGTCTGATACCATTAGCCTTGGTGGAGGTGTGGGGTCCTCTTTGCAGGAGTTTCTAGAACGGCTGTCTCTTGCCTTCATCCTTATTATCTGCAGCAGGCTCAGTCTGGTTTTGCTGGCTTTGCTCACTGGAGGATTGATGGTATTTGCCCCACAGTTTCATTCTTGGTCCCATGCCCCTTCTTATGTCTCCTGTTTGCTTTGGAGGTCAGAGCCTTTACTTCACCCCAGCCAGCGATCACATATCTCATCTGTCTCCCTCTGTCTCCCTCATGCTGCTAATGAGATTGTGAACTTAGCCCATGTTCCCTTGAATGAAATAATTGCCCGTGTTGGGAGGAATTGGGGGGTTGCCCACATCTGGTTGATACACAGCTTCCCTGCTGCCCTTAAGGAACCCACAAGTTGGAAGATGTCTATTATGGGGTGAATTAAGACACTCAGAAACCTTCTACTGCTTTATTATCTCAGGAGCCTTTCTATCTGTATTATGGTAGCATCTACTGGGTCCTGTCATGAACCATTTGTGCTAGGCAAACGCCAAACAAGCAGAACCCCTTTGCTCTGAATGCTCACCATCTAAATCTCCCCTCTGTTTTCTAAGGTGCACTGTGAGTCTTTAGTGGTTTGGGGCTTTATGCAGCCATTGCATTTTAAATCAACCAATGCACTGCAAACTCTTTGCAATCTGCCTGCCAAATTGCTTGATAAAGACGACACTGACCAGAAGATTTACTTCTCGCCTCGCTTTGTGTACCACTAGATGCAGTGTGAAAGTAAGGGGGTGCACCCCGGTGCTGCAAGGGAGTTTTGTTTATGCATGGTTTAATGGTTCTACTTCATTAAGGGTGTGTCTAGACTGGCAAGATTTTGCGCAAAAGCAAAAACTTGCCAGCTGTCTACACTGGCGGCTTGAATTTGCGCAAGAGCACCGACGTTCTAATGTAAGAATTCAGTGCTTCTTGCACAAATAGTTTGATGCTCCCACTCAGGGATAAGCCCTCTTGCGCAAGAATACTTGCACAAGAGGGCTAGTGTAGACAGGCACCTTAATTTTTTGCTCAGGAAAGCCTGATGGCTAAAATGGCCATTGGAGCTTTCTTGTGCAAAAGCGCGTCTATACTGGGCACGGATGCTTTTGCGCAAAAGCACTTTTTGCACAAAAGAGTCCGTGCCAATCTAGACACTCTTTTGCGGAAATACTTTTAATGGAAAAACTTTTCCGTTAAAAGTATTTCCGCAAAATCATGCCAGTCTAGACGCAGCCTAAATGTAATGTTATGATGGTGTTTAAGTCAGTAATTGGGACAACCAATTGACCTAGGAATCCCCGCGGGAACTCCTCAGGCACTGACCGTGCAGAGACCGGTCGGAACTGGATTTTCCCGCCAAGCGCTCAGGCGGGGTCCGCTCTCCTCAGGCGTCTCCCGCCTTGCGGCTGCAGAAGGGCTGCGCTGCCCTGCTCCCAAGGGGCAGTCCCGGCCGTGCCTGCAGCGGAGGAAGAAGGGGATTTTACCATCCTCACCCACATGGCCTGTGACTCTTCACCCCACGCCCGGGACAGGACACCGGGCACTGCCCTGCGCTCCTCCCAAGGACCCTCATCAGCCCGAGCGGGGAAGGTCCTGGGCAGCCCCTCCAGCGCCACGGCCCGTCCTGAGGAGAGAAAAATCCCGTCCGCCCTGGTTCTCTTACCAGTTTACAACACTCGGCCAAGGGGGTCGACGTAGTGGGTCTGGGCTTCAGGGCCGTTCGTGCCGTCACCAGTGTGCCTGAGGTTGTCAGGCCTGCTCGGGTTCTCTCGCCCCCGCTGCCATGAATCCCTGGACAACGTTTTGCCTGGTTTGCCCCTGAACACCAAATTGGGCTCTGCCGGGTGCCGCTTTTTCCAGATGGAATAGCAGGTTGAATAGGAGGAGAGCTCTCCCATCATTCGGAGGCTATTCCAGTGGCGAGACTGCACCTAGTGATTTTGGACAGAGGCAGGGATAGGCTAAGAGCCGAGAACATTTGTAGGGGTGCTCTGCGTTCACAGCACCATCCCTTTTCTGAAGCAGCAGCTTCTTAAGCAGCTTCCATAAGCCCTTCCCAGTGAGAGCCCTGCAAGCAGTCTTTGCCTGAACACCGAGAACGGGGCCAAGCTCTTAGGTGTCCAGCATGGTCTGCATATCCGACAGAAGAGGACAGGAGACGCAGAAAAATAAAAGCTCATTTGACTCCAGTCTCCAATCTTTCGGGAAGGGGAGAAATCTTTGGAAGGAGAGGTCCCTGGCAGGGTGGACTCTCTGAAAAGGTTTTCTGAGTTATGGGAGCCGTATGCCATCTGTAAACCAACCCAAAGAAAGCAAAGCAGCAAAATGCGTCCTGTCCGGCTTGGCCATGGTAAGCAGGGAACTAGACCACCAGGTAATTCTGCTACTAAAGCAAGTGGCTCAGAAACTCTGAGTCTGAAAAACAAAAGAATCAATTGATTCAGCAGCAAGGTGCTGACCTGATGGCCAAAAAGGCCCAGATGACATCACTGACCTTGCAGGTCTCCCACTTGGAGAGTCAGAAGTCTGATGCAGCAAGGGGCCGCAAGCTGCTGAAATACATGCTGTGGGAGTGCAGGCGTCTCAAGCCACTGTGTGGCAGCTGTTAAAGGAGGCTTGTAAGAAAATAGTGGGGCCCACCAGCTACGGTGAGTGCCAGCAGCACATTATGAAGCTGCAAAAACAGCTTCAGCTGCTGAGGAGAGTAAAAGGTGCCGTCAGCAGTGACCTATTGACTGCACTCCACGGGGACTATGAGGGGCCAGATGCTAACTTTGAAAATGAGAGTCTCCCTCCAAACTATTCAGAGGAGCATCCTTCATGGGTGGTACCATCTGCCCCTCCTGAGGAGATGGGCCTGAAGGAACCTAATGCAGGTTTTCACCACAGTGACTGCATATGATGGAAACAGACGTTGAGCAGGAAACCAAGGCCTATACACCAGGGCAAGCCCAGGCCTTAGGTAAGCGTGTGGGGCCTTGTAATAAAAAGTATGTTTTTGAATTGGTTAGCGCGAGTGTCGATGACGCCGGATTTAACACATGATTTCATAGCTATGTTGAGGGAATGCATGACTCCTGGAGAACTTACTGTGTTACCTTAGGAAACCATAATGAATGATAATGTAAATCAAGTTAGTTTATATAGGCATATGGTTAAGATCTATTTTCTCCATGGTATTAAGCAAACAGCTTTGATGGATACGGGGGCCTCCGCCAGCTTGTTATGTATTAGAGACAATTTGATACTGAAGGACATTCCCATTAAAGAAATCAGATCATTAACATCTGACAACGGGGAAGAGAGCTTAACACAGTGTACCCAAGAACTCACAAGTGTGTGGGCCCTTTGCCCACCAGGGTCCATGGGATTACAGGACCTTGATAGATGTGGCATTCTGGATATGGCCCTTCTCTCAAAGTGTAATGTTGTAATAGACTTGCCAATAGGGTAACAAGGAGGGCTGATGATGGGGAAGCAGGCAACATACCCCCAGCGGTCCACTGAGTTACAGCCTTAAAGGCACCAGGGAACCTAACAATTCCTACATGGGAAAGAGCTATAGAGCAAATTACCAACCACATAGGGCTGCCTTTGCTACATTTAAGTTAAGCTGTGGAAGGATCAGTGTTGCCATTACAGTCGAGATGCTTGATCCTAAACCAATATGACAGTACAAGTTCTCAGAGGAAGCGAAGGAAGGAATATAGCCAATCGCAGATGTTTTTGCGCAAAAACCCTGTAGTGTAGACATAGCCTGGAATAAGTTGCCTAGGGAGGTTGTGGAATCTCCATCTCTGGAGATACTTAAGAGCAAGTTAAATAAACATCTATCAGGGATGGTCTCTGGTACTTGTCCTGCTGTGCAGGCAGGGGTCTGGACTCGATGACCTCTCAAGGTCCCTTCCAGTTCTAGTGTTCTATGAGTCTAAATTGTAGCTGTTATCTCTGTATTGGAACATCACTTCTTTTCTTTACTGCACCTACATTGGAGGGAGGGAGGAAGGGGTCTACTTCAGTGATTCATGCACAGGTGATAGACCCTGATTGGACGGCCAATCTTGTGCTTCTCAAAAGGGCACCAACTGGCATTTTGAACTGTGTTTGCTACCTATGCCCTCGGGGTAACAGTGCACAGCACTGCCATGAACTGGCTGAGCTGCAGCAAAAGTCAGCAGGGAGATATTTAAAGAGCTGGGAGGGACTTGGGTTGCAATAGTACCTGTAAGAAATTTAAATTCCTTTCACCCTTGACTAGATCCAAGCATTTCACTGAGTGGATCTGAAAACCTTTGAAAGACTTTGCAGGTGGCTCATGGCTGCAGGGTTAGGACCCATCTAAAGGGAGGCAGCAGTGTGCATGCTCTGAGGCAGAAACGTAGCCACCAAGGGAACGGTCACTCCAAAAACTTGGGTGCCAAATTAATTTAAACACCTCCAGGGTTCTGCAGACGTTTTGTGGATCACAGTGCAAAACTGAGAGTCAGGCACCTGAGTATCTTTGTGGATCTGAGTGCATGTGTCTTTCTGTTCATTTCATTGGGCTTTGACTCAGACCCTGCATTCTTGTAAGATCAAGCTACATCTAGAAGAGAAAAGATGCATCTAATTGAAGATTAATGTCATATACTTATTTTTAAAAGATCCTTGATTCTGCCTTATTCGTTCTGCTGTAAATCAGGTGTAACCATATTGGGACTAATGCCCCACTCACTCACTCTGGTGTAAGTCAGGAGTAGCTAGAGAGCCACCAGCATGTTTGGAAGATGAAAGGAGAAACATTTCCTCCAAAAGAACCGTCTCCTTTGAGACAGCTTCTTGGGAATTTGCCCTTTGTTGGATTGAGCAGTTGGATATCCATCACCTTTCAACAATGATAACCACAAGGCAGCTGAGCTTTAAAAGAGTATGTTGCTCAGGCAGGACAAAGGTGGGTGTTCTAGAAGTGTTCTTTCCTGAGCCCTGCGTCTGTCACACTGAGGAAAAGGCCCAAATCTTACTGCAGAAGCAAGGCAATACTTGAAATGGTGCTTGAAAAGCTCCGTCCATTATTGTTATGGGTACGAATGGTCCTTACTTATTTAATAAAGGACCTGGGGGGGGGGGGGGGGGGCAAGGTCATGTCATCTTACAGAGGGACCACTCGGCAGGTTTGTTTTGTAAGATCATTTTTCCCTGCTGTGAAACATTGTTTCTAGTAGCTGCTCCCTTCCACCCCTACATCTTTGTTTCTTTTCCTCTTCAGCTCTGCGTGAAAGTGAAAAGCCAAGAGCCCAAATCCCTCCTCCTGCCCCCCAGAAATCACAGAGCAGTCACTGAGCTTGTGCTGGGTGCAAGATCTTTGTGGGGAAGCGCCTCCCTCATGTCTGCTCTAACTTACACTGGCTAGTGATGAGCTGAACGCAGAATCTGGGCAGACCCCCCTTTTCACCATAACAACAGGGCTAAATGGGAGTGGGGCACATGGCTGGGAACACTGGTTATTCACCACTTTGTTCAATAGCCAGCCGGCTATGGTCCTCTGCACCATTCCCTTATTTCCACCTGGCACCTCACCTGTGTTCAGAGTGCACAGAGTCAGAGAGGAAGATGAGTGGTGACCTCAGCCCAGGGTGTAAGTTCTCACCCTACCTCAGGATTCTCCTGCTTCATGTGCATCGTGGCCAGCTCGATCTGGCTCAGGTGGTTATCAGGCTGTTCAGGGAGTCAGAGGTTTCTCCCACCTGGAATTGAGAACTTGGTCCAAATTTGGACAATGCAGAGGTTGGGTTCTGGGTGCCATGCTTACCTGGAATACCAGGACAGGCCAGCTGTTCAGGCAATAGGCCGGGACCTAGGGTCCCTGGCTTTCATTCCTTGCTCTATAGCTGGGTAAGTCACATGGGACCAGATTTGCGAATGTGTGTAGGCACCGAACTCCCACTGAAAGCAGTGAGAGAGAGGCAACTAAAGGCCTTTGGAAACCTGGCCCTTGCTCTTCCTGGGCCTCCGTACAATGGGAATCCCAGAACTGGCCTCTGAGGAGAAATACTTCCGGGTGTATGAGATGTCCAGTTGCTATTGTAACAGGGCCCTGTGGTAGATAGGTTGGAGACTAATCCTGGCTGAGAAGAGGACACAGGTTCTCGTGTACCCCCCCACACTTTGATGGGGCCCAATGGTACCTCTCACCCTTGGGAGAACACCCTGTTCTCAGGGGAGCCCAGATAATGCAATTTCAGCCACCACCAGCAGGAGTGGTAGTTCTATAAAAGGAAGTTTCTTGCACCTTTTCCTACCATTTTTTTCTCCAATCTCATCTCATGTGAGTTTTGCCCACAAAAGCTCATGGAGAGTGAGAGTGAGAATAGATTTGTTCGTCTCTAAGGGTATGTCTACACTAGCCATCCTAGTTCGAACTAGGGTGGCTAATGTCATTCGAACTTGCAGATGAAACCCAGGATTTAAATATCCCGGGCTTCATTTGCATGTTCCCGGGCACCGCCATTTTTAAATGCCTGGTAGTTCGAACTACTGCCTCATTGCAGTAACAGTAGTTCGAGTTCGGAGCTTTAATTTGAACTACCTAGCCCGTGCCGTGTGTAGCTGCGAGCAGGTAGTTAGAACTACCGGGCGGGGGCAGCCTGTGAGCCTAGGCACCGGGGCGCCCTGTGATGACATCATGGCCATTGATGGCTGTGCAGGCAGGGGCACCACAATCAGCGCCCCGCCTAGGGCGCCAGCTGCGGCAGCCGGCCTCGGGCCATTCCTGCTACCGGACATTTAAAAATGGCGGTGCCCGGGAACATGCAAATGAAGCCCGGGATATTTAAATCAAGTTCGAAATGACTACATTAGCCACCCTAGTTCGAGCTAGGGTGGCAGTGCAGACATACCCTAAGGCCGTGGTCACCAACCAGTAGATCGCGATCTACCGGTAGATCTCAGGGGCTCCAAGAGTAGCTCTTGAGCCCCCTCTGAACTGCGCACCTGCGCAGGACATTTACATTAGATTTCCTCATGTAATGTAGGCGGGGCTTCAAGGAAGGGGCGGGGCAGTAGATCTTCGCCTGTTCTGAGACTTAAAAAGTGATCTTGGGTGTAAAAAGGTTGGAGACCACTGCGGTGTTACAGGACTATTTGTTGTTCTTTTCCTACCATGCATGTCTTCCCAGGGGCTGGGTAAATGTAGCCTGGTATGCTGAGAAACTGCTGTTTTGTGCTGGCTGGTTTGCTGAATTTTCACTTATAACATCGTTTCCTTGATCCAGAAGTAGCAGCAATCACGCCAGCCACATGATGCACCTTAACATGGACCAGTTATGTCTGTCAAACTGATCTCCATGCGAGCGCTGTTTCAATTTAACTTGCTGGCAAGAGAGATAATGTGCCCTCTAACAGATCTGTCACATCTGATTCACCAGCGTGTGCCTCGTACCAGCATCACTTCCTTTATGCTTTGACGCCAAAAGCAATGGCATTACATTGGAGCGTTAATTCTGGAGCAAGAGTACCTGAATAGCTGAGGAATTACTACCACACAGCCACACACATACACACACTGCTCTCATTCATCCCAGTGTAAATCAGGAGCCACACCACTGGCCCAGATCCTGTCTCCCTGGAGTAAATTAGGAATAACTCCACTGGCACAATTCTTACCATATCATCCCATTTTTGAGGTGGCTGCCTGGGGAAATCTGTAAGGGTACATCTACACTAGCCCCCTAGTTTGAACTAGGAAGGCTAATGAGGGCGACCGAAATTGCTAATGAAGCGCGGGATTTAAATATCCCGCACTTGATTAGCATATTCCCGTCTAGTCGCCATTTTGGAAACTGACTAGCCCGAAATAACTGCCCGCGTCTACACGCGGCAGAGAAGCGCAATTCTGAGATATTAACAGTTCCATGAGGTTTAACTGTTAAGTCGAACTAAGGGGTTTATCTCGGACGCGGGCAGTTACTTTCCAAAATGGCGACCGGCCGGGAATATGCTAATCAAGCGCAGGATATTTAAATCCCGCGCTTCATTAACAATTTTGGTCGCCCTCATTTGCCTCCATAGTTCGAACTAGGGGGCTAGTGTAGACGTATCCTAAGGGAACTCAGTGCACACTGCCCAGTTTTATGGGCTCAGGACTGTCCCAGATGACTTCAGATTTCTACTTCAGAGGTGGCAGCTCAACCGATTCATTTAAAAACATTTCACTGTCGGCATTTTGAATGGAAACATTTAAACTTTTCATTTTAAAATTGTTCTGTCTAAACACAGAGCTAATTTTAGAAAAGGGTGAAAAACACCTGAACCCAACTCCAAACAAAACAAAAAACTGAAATAAAATCCAGTTTCAGTTTGAACCAAACCAGTTTTTCAATTCAGTCTCTGAGCCAAGAAATCAGTTATTCACTCTGCTCTACCCTCTGTTGAGTAACTTAGAGCAACCCCTAGGCTTGAGGTCTAGCTGAGGAAAAGGGTGACTTAAAGCTACCTCTCCCCTCCCACTACCCCAGATTTGGCTCTGGTCACAGCTCCGCTGCATGGAGGGTCTGGTCCAGGGTTCAGAAGCAAGGAAGAGGCAGGAGAGACCTTGAGGGAAAGATGGGGAGTGAGTGAGAGAAACAGAAAGTGGGTAAATGGAAATAACTAAAGGAGGAAGGAAAGGAACAGAAGATAAAAGGAGAACTGGGAAAAATAGAAACGGGAAAGGGGCCGGCAGCAAGAAATGGAGCAGGGATTGCCTTTAGGTTCTGTGCTCACGCTCTATCTGGCACAATGGGGGCTGGGACATGACTGGGGCTTGTAAGCCCAATAGTAAATAACAATTACCTTCCAGCACACTCAGCACCCCACACTCCAAGCCCTGGCCCTGACCTTAGGTGCTGAGCACCAATCCTATTGGCCTGATATAAAACCTATGTAATTTGGTCAAAAGTCTTCCCCTTGATTTCCATGGGGCTTGGATCAGGCCCTAAAGGGATACAGCTAGCCTAAACTTATTCCACATTTTAATCAATGTGGAAAAAAATCTGTAGAACCCTAAATCCAAGAGAACTATTTCCAGACCCACCAATGAGAACTGTTGCTTGTAAACCCATATTGTTGTTTTCATTCCAAATTGGAACAAAAAGTCAAAATTTCACAAATTACCTTAGAATAGAAATCTAATGTGGAAGCATCAAAAAGTTTCATTTCTCTAATGTTAAAACACAATCATATAAAACAATTTATAGATAGATAGCAATTAATATTTTGATAGAATATAATAGTCAAAACGAATTGAAATGCCAAAACATTTAACCTTATTAAATCAAAATATATTAAATTATTCAACTGAAAAGTTAAAATGGTTCATCTAGATTTTCCCGCATTGAAAATTTTGTCAAAATTGACATGTTGCTGCAAAATGTTTGTTTCAACTTGACTGTATTTTCTGATGAAAAACTGTTGTGTCAGACTTTGTAACTACTAAGGTGGCCACAGGGTTCCAGAAGAGGCTGTGAAGGTTTTTAAGCACAGCTCAGGCAAGTACCTGTCAAGGCTATTCTAGCTTTATTTGGCTTTATTTGGCTCTGCCTTAGCACCTTTCAAAGTACCTTTCAAGCTGACATTTCTATGCATCTAAATGTTTCTATCTACCATGGCTCCCATCACTGTAGCATTGGAGCATCTCACAATCTTAAAATATATTTATCTTCACCACACCCTGTGAGGATGGGCAATGCCATCATTCCCCCTGTTCAGATGGGGAACTGAGGCACAGATAGACTAAATGATTCACTCAAGGCCACACAGGCAGTCTGTGGCAGAGCAGGGAACTAACTCCACTTCTCCTGAGTCCCAATTTAATCCTCTAAGCCTGTGGTCACCATCCAGTAGATTGGGATCTACCAGTAGATCTTGGAGCCTCTGACAAGTGATCCTGACTGGTTTGGCCGGGAAGCTAGCAAGCGCTGGCACTTCAGTTGTCCCTCCACCCACTGTCATGCTGCTCCTGCCCTCTGCCTTGGAGCTGCCCCTTGGGAGCCTCCTGCTCGCTGTGCAGGGTGTGGGAGGGAGAAGGGGGGGCTGATGTCAGGGTGATCCTCCTCCCCCTACTCCTGTACCCTGTCTCCGCACACAGAGAAGGAGAGGGCGGGCGCTTGGCGATGCAAATCTCTGTCACACACACAGTGTGTGTGTCTCTGTCATTCGCACAATCACACACTGTCCTTCCCTCTCATCCCCTGACTAAAGCTCCTAATTCGAACTGCTGTTACTCCTCCGGCAAGGGGGATGAAGTGAGCAGGGTGAGGCCCCAGAAAAGGGGTGGAGCAGGGGCAGGGCCTCAGAGAAGGGGGAAAGGAAGCCGGGCCAGGGGATTTAGGTTTGAGGTAGATCTTACATTGCACTGCAATTGAAAAAATGATCTTGTGGTTAAAAAGGTTGGAGACCACTTCTCTAAGCAGTAAACACCTCCTGGGTGCCCCTTTGTGGGTACTACTCCCCTTGTTACAGTGTCTCCAACAATTGCCCACTGGCTAAAGAGTGCCCAAGTCCCACCCTTTCTGGAGTATTAAATCCAAACTGAAAGGAATGCTACAGACGTCAAACCAGATCTGTCAGAGGTTTTCCGCTGGGAGCCACCACTCTGCTCAGAGCTGGTTTGCATTAGTCCATTTCCCGAGCTCAGTTGTGCCATCTGGAAGGCAGCAAGCCCTTTCTGACTCTCGGCTGAGACCAGACATTCCTCCCAAACCCTCACAGCACTTGTCTTTTCCCCACTTTGCACAGCCGGGAACAACGGAACTTACTGGAGAGCCAGCCTCGGGGTTGAAGAATCAGGTTCCTCTGTGCTTTGAGTTTCTGCCCATGTAAGGCTGACCTGTAATGCTCATAGCTACTCCTTTCAGCAGCATGGATTATGCATGAAACTAGGCTTCAGAAGAGTAGTGTTCAAATCCTGCCACTGCTGTGCAAGGTGACCATGGGCAAGTCACTTCACATCTCTTGCATCAATTTCTCTGTACATAGAGGATAAGGAAGCTGACCTCACTGGAGAAGCACTTTGAGATCTACAGCTGAAAAGAGATCATCATGAGCTTTATCATCTCCCTCACACTCACATAAGGAACCAAGTTTCAATTTCCAAGCAGGAGAGCAAAATACTGAGTATCAGATAATGAAACCGGTCTGTGGGGAGGGGAAAGAGTTAAGAAAGACCATGTTTATTTGAATGGCTGCAGGAGGTTGGAGGATTGCAAAATGCCTACAAAAAAAGCAAGCTGTGTTTTTTTAAAAAAGTATAGAGTGCTGATGTTTTACACCCACTTCATTTATCAAATCCAATCTGACACCAGTCCCTCCAAGACCCATCATCATTTCCTGTGCTTGTCATGGGAGCACCCCCCATTGGTTTTGTTCAAGGACTCCATGCTGCCACTGGCCGCAGCTATGCTAGTGAGTATTCTCTCCACCTCCCGGGGTAGAATTTGTTTCTCCTCGTTCTCTGTCTCCCGGTGGTAGAAATAGTTGAAGTTAGAGACAATGACTGGAACAGGCAGCGCAATGGTTAACACCCCTGCAATAGCACAAAGGGTCCCAACTATCTTCCCACCCAAGGTGGTAGGACACATGTCTCCATAGCCAACAGTTGTCATTGTGACCACAGCCCACCAGAACCCATCAGGAATGCTGGAGAAATGAGACTGTGGCTCATCCACTTCTGCGAAGTAGATGGCGCTGGAGAAGAGAATGACACCAATGAAGAGGAAGAAGATGAGCAGGCCCAACTCCCTCATGCTGGCCTTGAGTGTTTGCCCCAGAATCTGCAGGCCCTTGGAGTGTCGTGAGAGCTTGAAGATGCGGAAGACCCGGACCAGGCGGATAATCCTCAGAATAGCCAGGGACATGTTCTGCTGCCCATTGAGTTCGCTCTGCTGGACCAGTTCAGTGGTGAGGGTCACGAAGTAGGGAATAATGGATACAATGTCAATGATGTTCATGATGTTCTTGAAGAAGGCGGCCTTGCTGGGGCACACAACGAATCTGACAAAGAGCTCAAAGGAGAACCAGATGATGCAGGCAGTTTCTATGACAAAAAAGGGGTCCGTGAAGGTGTTAGGGGCTGGGTTGGCTTTGGTCAAGTTGTGAGTGGCGTCTTTGATGGCTTTAAAGTCCCGTTCCTCCCTGAACTCAGGCAAGGTCTCCACGCAGAAGATGATGATGGAAATGACAATGACAAGGACGGAGACCAAAGCTACACCCCTGGCTGCACTGGAGCTTTCAGGGTATTCAAAGAGCAGCCAGAACTGCCTGTGGAAGTCATTGGTGGGTAAAAGAGTCTCTGGATCCTTAATGAAGCCTTCATCTTCCCTGAACTGGTCCATGGCTTCATTGCCCAGCTCATAGAATGTGATTTCATCGGCAAAGACATCTATAGGGACGTTGGCCGGGCGCCGGATTTTCCCACCAGACTGATAGTAGTAGAGAATCCCATCAAAACTGGGCCTGTTCCTGTCGAAGAAGTACTCGTTTCTCATGGAGTCAAAGTAGTGCATCCGCTTCTCTGGGTCCCCAAGCAGAGTCTCAGGGAACTGATTGAGGGTTTTGAGCTGCGTCTCGAACCGAAGCCCAGCAATGTTGATGATGACTCTCTGGTTGCCCTCGTCCATGCCCTCCTTCTCCCTCATCAGGTGCTCGCCGAACTCGGCAGAGAACTTGGAGAAAATGGTCTCATTGTTGCTGTTCTCGCTATTGAGGAGGAGTCTCCAATTGGGTAGGAGGCTGGCACAGCTGAGGTCTCTTTTCTGCAGTTGGGCAGCAGTGCTGAAATCATTTGAATAACTGGGATCTTCCATTATTTCATCAGTATTGTCGAAATTGACTAGTGCCACCTCCATCTCCTTCCAACTGGACACATCCATCATATAGTAATCAGATTAGCAGCATAAATCCCAGGGTCAGATACCATCCGCTTGCGTCTTTCCCTTGCTATGAGTATCTGCTTGCAAACAGAGAGAAAGAGAGAGAGACAGAGGTGAATTATGTATATGTGTGTCACTTCCTTGCACGTAAAGAATAAAATAGATCTGAGACTATGGTAAGCTTTTTAAAAAAAAACACCACAATTTAATTGCACTTAGTGATAACACTTTCATCGTCTCTTTCAAGGAAGGATTCTGCAGGCTGATTTGCATGAATTCTTTAGTGCATTTCATCCTCACAATACATCGTATGTTGCTCAAGAGCTTCAGAGGGGTAGCCGAGTTAGTCTGTAACAGGAAAAACTTAAAAAACACCAAATATACTGGTAGCATCTTAAAGACTAAGGGTATGTCTACACTACCCTCCTAATTCGAACTAGGAGGGTAATGTAGGCATACTGCACTTGCAAATGAAGCCCGGGATTTGAATTTCCTGGGCTTCATTTGCATGAAGCCGGCCGGCGCCATTTTTAAATGCCGGCAGTTCGAACCCCGTGCCGCGCGCCTACACGCGGCACGGAGTAGCTAGTTCGGATTAGGCTTCCTAATCCGAACTAGCTGTACTCCTCATTCCACGAGGAGTACAGCTAGTTCGGATTAGGAAGCCTAATCCGAACTAGCTACTCCGTGCCGCGTGTAGCCGCGCGGCACGGGGTTCGAACTGCCGGCATTTAAAAATGGCGCCGGCCGGCTTCATCCAAATGAAGCCCGGGAAATTCAAATCCCGGGCTTCATTTGCAAGTGCGGTATGCCTACATTACCCTCCTAGTTCGAATTAGGAGGGTAGTGTAGACATACCCTAACAAAAGATGTAGATGGTATGAGCTTTCATGGGCAAAACCCACTTCTTCAGATGACAAGAGTATTAGAAATCCAGATCCAAGACTAAATAAGGGAAGGGGAGGGGAGAGAGAGAAAAAAAGAAAAGGAGGGGGAAAGGAGAAAAAAAAAAGAAAAGAGAGAGACAATGAGTAAGATGGTTCAAATAGTTACAACAGGCTGATAAGAACAGTTAGCACCTCCATTGTTTGGTTGGTACCTTAACTCATAGGACGTAGAAGGTAGTGTGTGAGCCAGCACATGTCCTTGTTCATACCATTTGCATGAGAATTAAACTTGTAAATGAAGTTAAGTTCCAATCCTTCTCTGTGTATCTGGCTCGTAGAATTGGCCTGAAACAAAACAGCAACTTGGAGATCCATTAATGAGTGTCCAGGTAGATTAGAGTGTTCTCCAACAGGTTTTCATATATTGCCTTTTTGGATATCTGATTTGTGGACACAAATCTACTACCTTAACCTTGAGCATTGTCCTTTTGTTGTTTTTTAAGTTTTTCATGTTGCTCAAGGTTCAGGTGGTAGAACTCTGAAATCCTGGTGGGCAGCTCCCACCCCCAACCCATTCCTTGAGCTTTGAGAGGGGACAGGTGCATGCCTGCAGAGCAGCAGAGATTACAAAATACTGAGCAGAGTCATAGGGCAGGCATTGTGGGATATTAGCGGATGCCAATTCCGTCAAAAAAAGAACAGCAGGGTCCACACTGATTCTTTGTTGACAGTAAAAGGAGGGGAAAAGAAAAAAAGTCTTTCAGGGGCTAGGAGTTTGTTGTTGCTGAAACTGGGCATTTTCCCTGACAAAAGTCATGTTGCCATGTGAATGCTTTGACTGTTTCACTGCCAAAAGACCATTTGGGTGACAAAACTACTAGCTGGAGTCCCTACTCAATGTGTCAGTCCAGCATGTGATTTTCAGAACAGCGGCTCAGCTGCTGCTTCCATTGACTTCAGCCTGAGATACATTTGAAAATGTTAGCCTGATCCTCTTGGGGCTACAGCTTAGCTCAATGGAGATGTGAATACTTCATAGGAGTAATGTTGTGAGATTTGGTCAGTGCCACTTAGTGAGGTACTGTGGCCTGATCCAATGCCCTATGAAATCAATGAAAAGACTCCCATGGACTCCAGAGAACTTTAGATTAGGTCTCTAGTTAGGGCTGTGCAAAAACCAACCAACCAAATAAATCCCCCAACCACTGAACCAGAAATTTCTCTGGTAAACACACACTTGCACACTGTACATACAGAATTGTGGGGCTGTTGAACAAATCAACACTGGATGCTTTCCAGTTGCCAAAATCAGAACAAAAAAAAACTGGCATTGGGGTTTTTTTCTATGCATCCCAAAAACTCTCAAAGAAAGTTTTCAATGAAAATGAAAAAAAGTGACACGAAAAATTCTCAAGGGAAAAATAAAACAAAGCGGTAAAACGACTCTCTGGCCATCTTGATCCAGTGTCACTCTGGGATAAAAGTCACTGTGCTTCTAATTTGTCCCCATTCTACCAACCATAGAGCCCTACTGCTTTACGGGGGTGGGGGGGGGGGTTCAGTTTAGAAAAGAGGAGACTGAGGGGGGATAGGATAGAGGTCTATAAAATCATGAGTGGTGTGGAGAGGGCTGATAAAGAAAAGCTATTTATTAGTTCCCATAATAGAAGAACTAGAGGACACCAAATGAAATTAATGGGTAGCAGGTTTAAAACTAATAAAAGAAAGTTCTTCTTCACACAGCGTGTAGTCAACCTGTGGAACTCCTTGCCAAAGGAGGCTGTGAAGGCTAGGACTATAACAGAGTTTAAATTGAAGCTGGATAAATTCATGGAGGTTAGGTCCATAAAAGGCTATTAGCCAGGGGATAAAATGATGTCCTTGGCCTCTGTCTGTCAGAGGCTGGAGAGGGATGGCAGGAGACAAATCGCTTGATCATTGTCTTCGGTCCACCCTCTCTGGGGCACCTGGTGTTGGCCTCTGTCAGCAGACAGGCTACTGGGCTAGATGGACCTTTGGTCTGACCCAGTACGGCCGTTCTTATGTTCTTATGTTATTTTGTACAGTTGCAAATGGCAGCTAGGAGTGCTTGAGTTAAAGCATGTGATGGAGTCCACTGCAGGGCTTGATTCAGATTCATGCTTGACATTTAGATGGTTTGGTTGGAAAACTGTTGGGGGCATTGCGAGATGTTTGTTCCTCTGGCTACGATTCACCCTTTTTGGAGAGCCCTTTTCGGTTCATATTTTAAAGACAGCTAGTGGAGCCACTTGAGACTCAGAAGTTTCTAAGCCATAATCTGTTTGCAGACATAAATGGAGGGAGGTAGAAAGTTGGACTGGATCCGCCGCTGCTATAAATCAGCTAGTGTAAATTGCTAAGGATCTGGCCTCTGTATTTTTGATTGGGGAAAACAGGAATAGGTTCTGTGTCGTCTGGTTTTGAAATTCAGTTCAGGTCTCAGCTCCTATTTGGCCTAGGTTCACCTGAACAGACAGCCGTCCCACATTCTCATACTGGCGTAACGAGAACAGGCAGAACCAAACCTCTGGAGCTTAGTGCATGAACCTCTACAACTTGAGCTAAAAGCTAGCTGGGCCCCCTCTAAGGTTGTTTTCTCTCTGTAAGTGGTCTTGCTACCACTGCATGGGTCAGTGCCCCACACCCAGCAGGTGTGTGGGTTACACTGGCAGCCTTACCACATTGTGCTATGTGACCCCATTAGATCCCATGAGCCACAGCACATGTTAGGGTTGGGTCAGGCCATCCAGGACAGCTCTCAAGGTGCTAGAAGGTGCAGAAGGTGACAGGCTGTTCTCAGAGAGAGACCTGATGCAGCATCCAAAGGCAGAGTGTGTTACTGTGTTAGAGGTACTGGCTGGCGGAGGATTTACTTATCATCAGCATTGCTGTAGTAGGCAAACATACAGTCACTGCCACCAAAGGGCTGACCGTGGCTGAGAAATAAAATCAAGACCCCGATCACTTGTTGGTTCTCCTCCAGGGCAATTAGCTCAGCAGGTTCCTCCTTATGCATGTGTAAGCAAGGAGGGGGAGGGACTGGGTAGGACAGGGCTGGTGGGACATAACTGAATATGGGCATGGCTGGGTCATAACTGAATATGGGCATGGCTGTGGCAGACCGTGTCCTTTGGCAGGGAAGGGGCAATTCCCACTTACACACAAGCAGACTGTCATACAAAAATCAGAGGAAGAATTAGATGGTGGTTAAAGAACTGGACTGTGACTCAGGAAATCTGAAATCAGTTCACTGGTGTGCCACAGACTTTCTGTGTGACCTCAAACAAGTCACCAGATCTCTTTGTCTTACAATTTTCTATCTGTAAAATTGGGCTAATAAGGAAACCTTTTTCTGTCTTGACTATTTACACTGTAAGCTTAAAGACTGTTCAACGGGCTGCGTCTAGACTGGCAAGTTTCTCTGCAAAAGCAGCTGCTTTTGCAGAAAAACTTGCCAGCTGTCTACACTGGCCCCTTGAATTTCCGTAAGAACGCTGACGATCTCATGTAAGATTGTCAGTGTTCTTGCGGACATGCTATGCTGCTCCTGTTCGGGCAAAAGCCCTCTCGCACAAATGCTTTTGCACAAGAGGGCCAGTGTAGACAACGCCGTATTGTTTTGTGCAAAAATGCCCCGATCACGAAAATGGCGATCGGGGCTTTCTTGCGCAAAATTGCGTCTAGATTGGCACGGACACTTTTCCACAAAAAGTGCTTTTGCGGAAAAGCGTCCATTCCAATCTAGACGCTCTTTTCCGCAAATGCTTTTAACGGAAAATCTTTTCCGTTAAAAGCATTTGTGGAAAATAATGCCAGTCTAGACGCAGCCCCTGTGTTTGTGACGCTTCTAGTACAAAAGGGCCCTGATCCTAGGTGTTAGGGTAATACAGTTATAAAGATAATATTGGAGAACACGTAATAGCAGGCAGGTGGCAATGTGAGTGACTCTGATTGGAGGTAGCAAGAGAAAGCTAGACTTTGAAACAAATGGCAAAAGTGGTCAAATGAAGCAAAATGACTGTTCTGTGAACCCCACAAAATCAGTTTTACGTTCGCCTCACTCAGTTAGAAAAGTTGGCGTGGCTGTTTATAATACTATCAGCCACTAAATTTTGCTATTGACTTTGCCAGTGTAAATATAAAATGGATTTACACCAGTGCAACTTACAGCAGGATTGGTCCACCTTGCTTAAGTGTAAGCAAGAAAATACTACCCACAAAGGACAGTAAATCCCTGCAGTAGGGATTACATCAAACTTGGAAGGTGGCTTACATCAAACTTAATCAACGTAGTGTTCAACATTGTAGTAGCCTCTTTTGTCCAAGCACTTCAAAGCAATTTATAAAAGTGAGTGAATTTAGTTTCACTCAGCATGGTCTTCTTGATTGATCATTGTTCTAGGACTCAGAAGACCTGGCTTCTAGACCCAATTCTGTCAGGGGCCTTGTGTGTGACCCTTGGCATGTCATTTTGCTGCTCTGTGCCTCAGTTTCCCCATCTCCTTTGTGAAGCTTTTTGAGACGCTGATAAAACACACCATTAAGGGAGTTGGTCTAAAGGATTTCAGCTAAAAACTGAAAGTTGTCTGCCAAAAATATCACATTTGGGGCCAAAATCTTGCTGTTCTCAACAGAAGTATTTTGATAATAAAACAAAATATTCTGCAGGGAGCAGATGCTTTCCCATGACCAAATTCCTTTTGTAAAAAAAACAATTTTCAATAAAAAATATGACTGAAAAGAGTTGATGAAACCTGCTCTTTCGTCCTCATTCTAACACAGCCTTGTGCACTTGGTCTATAAAAAGCCCAAAGAATCATACAAAAGGTGAGAAAAAAGAGACACCCATTGCCTGTATTTTACAAGTGGTGGCTTGTAAAAATGTGCCAATCCCCACGGCTAACTAAGCATGTGCCGAGAGGTGACCTAGTATTAAATATATTTCAGTAATTAAATTACATCTTGTTGGAATAGCTCCTGGGATTTCCAAACCTTGCTATGAGAGGTCTTGAATACACTGACTGTTTGTCCCCTTGTCCATTCTGTGTATGAACAGCAGGCAGACAAAGCGGTATTAAACATTCATAGGGCCAAATTCTACCCTCAGCCAGTGCACCCCAGACCTGTGAGTGCAACTCTGTGCACATCAGTGGCTTGTGCCAATGTATAATGACAGCAGCATTTGGACCTTGGCATCTTTCACCCTTCAAGCACTTTGCCCATATCACCTGAGCCTCACACACACAAACACACACACACACACACACACACACACACACACTACCCTCTAACGGAAGGGAAAACTGAGGCACGGAGTGCCTCAGGAACACCCTTTGCATGGCCCTGGGAATAAGGAGTAGGAGAGCAAAAGACCCTGAACCAGAGGGATGGTGCGCTTTCTGTTCATTCTAGCACCTCATTTTATAGTCCTCCCCATTTGTTGGACAGCCCTGTTAGCTGGAAGAGCACGACACATCTCTTCTGCATGCCTACAGGTGACTACGTCAATCAGACACAGTGGCCCAAATCCTCCAAAGTATGTAGGCTCCTAACTTCCATCGAAGCCAAAGTATCTTTACAGTTCTGGGCCAATGGGAACTGCACGGCATGCTCAGAGAAAAGAACCCAGGAGTCTGGCTCATAGCTCAGTGCTCACTTCGCTAGCTCATATTTGTCTGTCTCGCGCTCAGAGAAAATGAGAATCAAACAGTATATTCCTAATGCCACAAAACATAATGAACAGAAATTGGGCCACTTGATGCAATATATGCTTTAGGCTTCGGAGGTGATCCGAACCCAAAAACTGTCTCTATTTCCCCCCTAAACCATCAAACATCTGCTTCCCAGAATCTGATTTACTAATACGCTTTATCTTAAATCCTCAGCTGGGAAAAAAAATAAAGGTCATTTTAAGAGATCGGGACTGTTTTTTCCATCACGTGGTATTGGCAAATTAGTATGTTTATATCATCACTTCCCCTCTCCCTCCCCAGCCTCAAAACAGTATCAGAAACAGTTACATAAAATTCATGTATGCTCCCAATTGACTTAGCACTGCAGGTTTAACAGAAATGACTGCTCACCCTTGCTGCAATTAAAAACCAAACCAAATCCTAAAGTTCTCACACTGGGAACCACATGTGCTGAGCAGAATTTGCACCCTACTGCTTAGACAAGTGCTTACGGTTTATTTATTTATTTATTTATTTATTGCCTGTAACTACCCTTATAGCATGGTCATCTCAGGACTTACCATCACAAGGCAGAGAAATGCCAAAGCTTTGTGCATCTGTAAAGCAAATATTTAATAGTGAAAGAGATGGCTGGGGAAGGGATCATTCAACTGTGCCCTTCAAAAGTCTCTCTGGGGAAAAGAGAGCAGCCAGTGTAATTGACAAGGCCCTTTCAGTTTACTTTGCAACTGGCTGCGTGGTGGTAAGGGGATGGCTTGGCTAGCGTGCAAATGGAAGAGGGACCCATTCGTCACACCTGGTTTCTAACCCAAATGGATCCAGTCTTGCCTGTTGAGAGGTGAGAGCAGTGAGGACCTGGGGATTCGTACTGCAGTGAATGCAAGATCTGGAACACATTTGTGGATCCTGCACTTGAATGGAGAAGACACTGCCGCTGAAAGCGACGTTGGGAAGAATGCCATGAAAAAATGAAAGCAGGTAAGAAGATGCCCTCCATCCTGCCTCAGTGTCACTTGTTGGCCCCACACTATTCATTCAGTGCAGTTCCCCCTTTTCTTTCCCATTCCATAACGAATACTTTCCTACTATGTTGCACGTCCTCCGGGTGTCCTGCTCATCACTGCACAGCAGCCCAGCAGCAGAGAAAAGAAACCTTTTTTAGAATGAAATAGGACATGAGCCATAGGACTGTGGCCTTCTCTCAGATACTCATAATCCCTGATAATGCTGCCCCATATTCCACTTCCGACAGCGGAAATGTCTTGCCTGTGACATTGCAAGCTGTGAGTTGGCAGGTGGGGATGGAGGGGGACACAACCATTGACTTGAGAAGAGATTTACATGATAGAATATGGATTTTTAATAAAAAAGAAAAACACAAACCATTATCAACCAGGGGAAAATGGTGCAGTCGTCTTATTTCAAGGTGCATGTTACAGCTGAAATGCCTACCTCTAGTCTGCATACACAGCTGTAAAGGTGTCCTTTGAATACGTCAAATTTATACCCCCTGTAAATCAGGAAAGGTCCCAGGGGATCAGACAAGCGGTACATCTTAGTCCAGTTTCATGTCTTTGACCGTGTCCAGAGCCCAATGCTTCAGTGCCAATAAATCCTGAAGTAGGTGATTCTGCCATACTGTGTCGTTGTCATCCGAATGTTTATCAGCAAGCAGCTCTTTGGATCCTGCCCCAAAGCATGAGGGTTTATATCCTTTATTAATAAATAAATAAATGACTCTATCAAATGTGACCATGGTTGTTCTTGTTTTCCATATAAATAGTCAGTCCTTTTTTTTTTAAAAAAAAAAAAAAGCCAGCCGAACTCTTGGCTTTGATGTTTTCTTGTGGCAGGGAGTTCCATGGGCTCATTCTGGATTGTGTTAAAATCCTTTCTGATTGCCTTTCAAATGAATGGAACATCCCCTAGGTCTTGTGCTATGAGAGAGGGGCGGATTCATTGTCCATACTATTATAACATCTCTTAATCCTCTCAGCATTCTAAAAGATTTTCAGTCTCTCCTCAGACAGACATCTGTCCTGGACTCTACTTTTTTGTAACCCCTTATATATCTTCTGTCTCCTTTTGGAGCTAGGTGACTGATCATGGAATGCAAGCTGGTGATGTACCGTTGACTGCCACCACATTATAATATCCTCACTGGTATTGTCTCTACATACATCCTAAAATGGCCATTGCTTCTTTGACTGGTGTGCACATTAAGCAGAGAGGTACTCATGAAGCTGCATGTAGTGATGTCTGGACCTTTTCCTGAGCAATGGTAGTTAATTTAGAACTTATCCAGTGTACGAGAGCTGTTCATATATTTCTTCCATCTCAAGTTTTTCAACAGTGCATTTCCTTTACTACTGCACTAATCACTCACATCGATTTGTCAGGACCTTGTGAAGTTCCCCACAGCCTTCTCTAATCTTCATTACTTATGTCATCTCTCACCATGTGTGTGTTTTGCAGGATCATTTCAAGCTCCTTTTTCTAAAACCATACTCCGCTATTTTCTTTCACGGTAACTTTCCCATTCCAGAGCCTCAGGCAGAAAAGAAGGCAAGTGTAGGAACGGTCTGGAAAGCAGCCCTAGCCAATGGACCTACTAGCCTGCAGCCCATACCGGTTGGTGCTGTACTTATCACATCTCTCAGCCATCATATAGTAACAAACACTGTCCATTTCACCGTATAAAGAACAAAGCCTTGTATAGGCTTCTACAGTCTGTCCCATCAACTCCTGCATGAACAACACACTGAGTAATGATCTGCTTTCATGACTGGAGAACAGGGTGCTGGACCCTTGTGTTGGTCCTCTGTGTACATCTGTCACCTTAAGGCTCCTGCTGCAGATCTAGAGTAGTGTTCAAAGCCCTGGCAGGGAGTTTTCATGTCTAGGTGGGTTTTCATAGTTCCTGTGATGCTCACAGGATGCTCCAAATGGTCCCATTTAGCCTCTAAATCCCAGCGTTGTTCAAATTTGGGAGGCTAGTATAGGGCAGCAGGTGACCAAGGAAGGGTTGTGGTGGTCTGTCAGACAGGTGGCTGGTTCTAAATATCTCACAATAATCATGGTACCAAACCATTCAGAATGTGCCAAGAATGTCTCTGGCCAGGTTCTCTGCTGGTATCAACTGGTGCAGCAGCAGTCACTTCAACAAAGTTGCGACCTTTAATACCAATGAAGAGTTTGGCCCTAAATTCATCACCAGTCTGCATGAGGGTGAGGCAGACTCACAAGTGATTGACGGTCTTCTGCACCCAAGGCCAAAGTAGGCTCAGATCTATAGTGCATGATGCTGGTATCAGACCTATCTTACACCAGACTGGGCCACCATCATGCTTGGCTATACAGAGAACTCTCCATCTAGGGTGATAAAAGAGCTAATCAATGGGCTGCATCCATCAATTTTCCATTGGTTTTGACCAGGAACAAACTGCACCACGGAGGAGCTGCTCCTCCATTCCCGGCTCTCAGCAGTCTGCCACTCACCTATCATGGGAGTGCTGTTTGCACGAGGAATGCAGGAATCACACACTTTGCTGACTTTCCCAGGAGTTACAGGGGAGGGAGCTGCTCCGGACATTTTAGATGAAATGTTTTCTTGTTCGAAAGTGCCCATTAATCCAAACAAGAACATTTCAGAGGAATTAAGAACCCTTCCTAATGAATGTTTAGGCCCCGGATGGAACTTCTGGCCATTATCTGAGAGAGGCAGAGCTCAGAATAGCCAACAGACTGGCAGTCCGCGTGATCACCAGGACAGCAGGTGACTCCGATTCAACTCTCCGCTGTGTAGGGAGCAGCACAGGCCCCAGAGCCAATAGCCCAGAGCTCAAAGCTGGGAATGTCTGCACTTGGGAGGTGGGGAAGCGTGGCAGTGACTCTCAGAGACCAGCATTCTGGTAGATGGTTGGTTCCGAAGGCTGGGGTAGGTTCCAGAGTCTGAGCTGGAACATCTATAAAGCTAATCAGAACCACAGAACACTAGAACTGGAAGGGACCATGAGAGGTCATCTAGTTCAGTCCCCTGCCCTCACGGCAGGACCAAGTACTATGGTACTGCCCATCCCTGGCAGGTGTCTGTCCAACCTGCTCTTAAATATCTCCAGTGATGGAGATTCCACAACCTCCCTCCGCAATTTATTCTGGTGTTTCACCACCCTGACAGTTCAGGAGTTTTCCCTAACATCCAACCTACCCCTTGCTGCAGTTTATGCTAATTGACTCTTGTCCTAGCCTCAGAGGCCAAGGAGGATAATTTTTCTCTCTCCTCCTTTTAGGTACTTGAAAGCTGCTATCGTGTCCCTTCTCAGTCTTCTTTTCCAGACTAGCCTGGGTCTGTGAGACTTGCTGCTTTGGCTTGGGGGAGCGGACCAGCACAGACATACCCCTACATCCAAATTGAGCATCTGAGTCACCCACAGCCAGGGAAGTTCTCTCGCCCTGCAGCCCATTCTGGGGAGAGTCTCAGTCTCTTCTGTTGGAGCTATTCCACATCTCCCATCTGCCCAAATTAATGTAATTAATTTCCCCCCTTTTGTTTTTAAAACCTGAAAAAGTTTCACTGGACAGAAGACACTTTTCCCACCCAGGCCTAGTAGCTGCTGAGCACCTCTGAAAATCAGGCCATCTGGCTTATTAAGGCCTTAGATGCTTCATTTTAAGCAACCAAGTTTGCAGGTGCTGGGCCTAATTCCTAGACATATGGGGCACTGATAAGCCCCAATGGGTGTTGCCAATGCTCAGCACTTCTAAGCCAGGAGAAGCAGGTCACTAGTGCGGTATCCCTAAGGGTATGTCTACACTACCCCGCTAGTTCGAACTAGCGGGGTAATGTATGCATACCGAACTTGCTAATGAAGCCCGGGATTTGAATTTCCCGGGCTTCATTAGCATAAAGCCAGCGCCGCCATTTTTAAAAGCTGGCTAGTGCGAACCCCGTGCCGCGCGGCTACACGCGGCACGGGGTTCGCACTAGCCGGCTTTTAAAAATGGCGGCGCCGGCTTTATGCTAATGAAGCCCGGGAAATTCAAATCCCGGGCTTCATTAGCAAGTTCGGTATGCATACATTACCCCGCTAGTTCGAACTAGCGGGGTAGTGTAGACATACCCAAAAGCTGAAGTTGCTCCAAAACTAGTGGCCACATCTGGAAAATCTGGGCTTTGACATGCTGGACATGCTAATTAACGCTCTTTTTTCTTTTGTTAATGAGGATTCCCTTTCAAGTGCAGATTTGAAAGTCTTCTGGAGTAGGATGCAGGTAATTAGGTCATTGAGACAGTGTCCTTTCTGGTTGAAATGGCAAGAAACTGTTTTTTCTTTGTGATCCTGTCTAATATCTGTTTTGTGGGCATTGATCCTTTGTGGGCATTGCATCCTACTCCAGAAGACTTTCAGATCTGCACTTGAAAGGGAATCCTCTGAACTGTCATTCATGCTAAAATTCGACACTCTCCGTGGGGGGTTGAACAAAGACACCATCTACCTTACCCATTACAAAGATAGCTTCCCCAATTATCACCTCTAATACCATTAGCTCGCAGACATTTACCTTCCTTCCCCCCTCCCCCCGCAACCCCCTCCTGTTCTGAAATGTGATTTGTCCTTTTCATATGTGTTCATTTTTTTAATTGTATCCTTTGGTATATATGGTTGTGACAATTTTCTTCCACTATTTGATCTGAGGAAGTGGGTCTGGCCCACGAAAGCTCATCACCTAATAAACCATCTTGTTAGTCTTTAAAGTGCTACATTGTCCTGTTTTTTGTTTCAGCTACACCAGACTAACACGGCTACATTTCTATCAATAGATAAGAGGTGAGAGAAAGGAAGAATGTTTGTCTTTCTTTCACAGATGGGGAGCTAAAGATTAAATGACCTCCCCAAGGACACAACATAAATCTATAGCAGAGCCAGGAGATGAACTGAGAATTTCTGACCCTCCCACTTCACCCCAGTCTCCAGTACTTTAATTATAAGATCATTTTCTACTGTCCCAACCAACCAAATACAAGCCAGGGCACCTTATCATCATCTAGCCCAGCCAGCTCCAGTGATGAATTTGTCAAGCAAAATGAACCACCACCAACACCAAAACCTCTTATTCATCCATCCCAGAACTTTTGGAACAGTAACTATGCCAAGTGGGAAACAATCCTGCACTGACCGAAAGATAACTGGATAACCGAATAGTGTATATAGGTCCTTCCAAACCATCGAGAGTTTGGATTAGCTTTCCAATGCATAGTTAGCTCGTGTCCCCATGATGGTATACAAAACAACGAATGGCATACCCATGATATATGAGTGGTATGGCATGGTCCTAGATGGATGGTACAGAATGGAGGGCAAATCAAGACAGCAGGACAATCAATAAATTGAAAGGCAACACATTTAAAAACTGATCAAATGATTTTTAAGCCAGTATGTAATTAGCCCGAGGAACTCATTGCCACAGTGAATCGATCCACAGATAGATCAGGTAGTTTAAAAAACAGAAGGGCTATAAACACTCCTGCTTTGGGGCATGAGATAACCACTCACTGACAGGGGGTAAGAAAGAACATCCCCTATTGGCTGGCTATTCCATAACTGTCCACTAAACAGGTTCTTAACCTTTAATCAAAACTAGCTAGTCCCGGCCACGTTTGGAGATGATCCTGGGCTAGCTGGAGATTCCTAGGAAAGTCTGGATTCAGATCACAAACCTCATTCAAGCACGGTGATTTGGTCCCCTCGTAGATTGCAGGTAAATTAGCAGGAGGGGAGCGCATGTCCCAGCCTTTCATTCGTACAGACACTGCCCCCAGCTTCAGTGCTGTCAGGAGAACAGGCAACAGAGCCATCTGTCAGAGTGCCTGCAGCCATCTGCACCCGAGGACCCAGAGGAACTGCATGACATCAGAGGGAGGCCGGCCCCAGAGTAGGAGGCTTTCCAGCCCTACGACAGTGTGAGATCTTTGGAAACGTCTCCCCACATCTCTGTCCTGTTTCTCCATCCATAAACGGGGCAGCACGGCCCGGCCCGCTCCCCTGCTTTAAAGAGCTTTACAACCTGAGGATTTAAAACACTGATGACTTGTTATCATGATGTTGGCTGCTCCTTGGGCTGCTGGAAACAGAGAAAGGGAGAGGGCAGACCCGGTCCTGTCTGCTGGCTGGGGGAAGAGGGGAGCGATGTTACCAACTCCTTTGTTCCGACAGGAAGGAGGAATACCAGGAGATAAATGCGGGCTCTGTGAGGTATTGGTCTAGCAGAATGCTGGTTTCACACTCTGGAGACCATCTCTGTACCCCTACCATCTGTTTCTTTTTCTTTTCCTTCACGCGTTTGCCAAAGCGAGTTGCAATTCATCAAGACTTATGCCATAATAAAATTGTTAGTGTTTGAAGTGCCACCAGACTCCTCATTTTTTTCTCAAGAGACAGACATTCTACCACTTCTCTGTGCCTCAGTTTCCCACCAGCAGGTAGAAAGCCTGGTGTGGGAGCTCTGTATTAATTCATAAGACTGGTAGAAATTCTGTAAAAATCCCTGTGCTGATAGATAAATCCTGACCTGAACTCCTGGGTTCTTAAAATCTGATAATGCCCCTTCGTCTTCCTCCACCCCACCCCGCTCAGCATGACAAACTATATATAGAAGTGGCCTGACCTGGAATGTCCACGAGGCAGGGATGGAAGTCTTGCTGTGTTAGAAACCACAGCTAGCCCTGTTTAATCCTGCTCAGTTTGCATACTTTATTCAGATTTATTTAATAAATAAAAATCAGATTAATGGGAACCTGGTACATACAGTACATGCCATGGGACAGATGAAATCTTTCTGATACCCAGACATACACTCTGAATTAATCAACTGTGGATTAACCGGGTCAGGCTGTAATTTAATAACGAGAGAGATCAGGGATCATAGTTAAAAAGGGGCTGGAATCAGGGGAAATTGTCCATACGAGAAGAGCTGTTAAAATATGGCACAAGCTGCCAAAGGCAGCAGGAAGAGACATGTGGTATAGAATCAGCTGCAAAGGAAAGCAGGCCTATTTCCGTGATAACACCAGGCATATCCACAGCTTTAGGCATTATTTGAGCCTAATTCAATAAATCCATTGAAAAAAAAGTGAGACAGAGAAATCAGTGGCCATTAGGAGCTTTGAGGATCTGGGCCTGAGACCCCTTCCACTGACTTTCAAGAGTTTTAGATTTTGCCATTAGGTTCCCTCTCAGGAATAGGCCCTTAGAGCTGGGATGGTCAGATTCTTTTCTTCCAGGTTAATAAATGCAGATATGTTATTATTTTCAGGCTATTTAAAATACTTACAAGGTATAGTCTATCTAGCTACACTTGTCCATGGTGGATGAAAAAAAAGCAGTTAAGATGTAAGATGGCAATAATAAAAGGGCCCCATCCAAAGTGCATTGAAGTCAATGGGAATTTTTCTGTTCATACTATGCTATAATGCTATGATAATCTAAGTATTCTTCTTCGAGTAGTGTCCCCATGGGTGCTCCACTGTCGGTGTCGGGCCCTGTCCCGGCACCGCAGCCCAGAGATTTTGAACAGCCGTAGTCAGCCGGATCACGCTTGCATGTTGAGATCTCGTGCCATTCGTGCCCTTAGTTTCATGTGCGATGTGACTCCCACCAGTTCCTCTCAACCACCTAGGGTCACAGACGGAGCTTCCCTCATCTCTGCTTTTCTCTTCGTCAGAAAGCTAAAATAGTTATTAGATAGGGTTAGGGTTGTTATCATTGTTCAAGTTGTTAGTAGTACATTCCGCCTGCAACAGATGCCCGGGTGAGCGCCATGTGCCTCAAAAGTGTGCACATTGCACTACGCTCATGGTCAGAGTGCGGCGTGACACGGAGATGCGCTTGCGTATGATTTTGTTTGATAAGGCACTTCAGCCTGCACTTCAGAAGAGGAGGGCATCCTCTCCGGGTGCAGCCCCCATCTAGCCGCCAGCACCAAGTAGCAGGTTAAGTGCAGGAATCAGACCTGGCACTTCTGGTGCCACTTGGCAGTCAGGAGCGGTCATGAAGCATAGGAGGATGGCAGATATGGCACGGCTGACACTGAGCGTTATATCGGCACCAAGCATGATGGAACCAGAGACTAGAGTATTGCCACAGGAACCATCAGCACTGACGCCATCCACACAGAGAACCTCAGCACCGAAGCCGTCCGCACTGGCAGCCCCGGCACCAAAACCATCCACACCGGCTGCGCTGGCACTGAAGCCATATGCGCTGGCAGCCCCGGCACCAAAGCTGTCTGCACCAGCAGCCCCAGCATCGGAGCCAAGTCAATCAGTGCTGCAGCCTCAACCTATGGCATTTCATGACTCCATTATGCATAGGAAGGCTTTGGTCAAGTTGGACAAATCCAGAAGCCTTACTCTGATGTCACCATCTCCAACATTCTCCCCGGCACCGTCGCCCTCCCCTCCGGCACCGAGATCCCCACAGCCACAGTGCTACGACATGCACCGTGAGCGCTATGTACAGAGCGGGCAAGGGGTGTCACCATCACCGCATAGATCGGCCCCGTGTATGGAGTACCACCATCACTCCAGGCATATATCGGTTTCACCTCCCCTTTCTTTGCGGAATTCGGTATATTATTCTCAGTCACCGGAATATGACAGGCATTACGGTTGCTCCCATAGACGCTCTTCACCAGACCGATATTATTACGATCACAGGGGCCACATGGCTCACTAGCACCATTCTAGAAGAGCCTCCCCCTATTACTGCAGATCTGTGAGTAGGGCTTCAGTTCCATAGTCTGACAGAGATCAACAAATGGCATCCCCACCACCCTCAAAATCTCCACCCCAGGCACAACAGCAATCACAGCCGAAAGAGGGTCAGTCAGAAGATGTGGAAGAGCAACATCCTGATCACTCACCTGCGGAGCGATCACCTTCCTCACCCAATGAAGCAGTCATACCGGGGGACATTTCCCCCACTGGATTACATCAAGCAATTTCAGGACCTCTTCAAAAGGGTGGCTTCAACCCAGGAAGTCCAGTTGCTGGAAGTTCAGGAGAAGGGACACCCGTCTCCTGAAAAATCTCCAATCTACACAGAAAGCCAGAGAAGTCCTTCCAACTGATGAGGCTATCACGGAAGCAGCAGAAGAGATCTGGCAAATGCCTACATCCATATCCCCAATGAATAAAAGGGCAGACAAAAAGTATTTTGTCCCATCGAAGGGCTTAGACTTCAGCCAAATTCGCCGGTGGTAGATGCGGTACATCACAGAGCAAAGACTCCCCAGTATAGAGCGACTGCATCGGACAAGGACAATAAGAGACTCAACCTCTTTGGTAGGAAAGTCTATTCCTCAGCAAGCCTCTTACTAAGAATTGCAAATTATGTGGCGTGGTTATCTAACCATGATTTCAACAACTATTCAAAATTAACCTCACTTATGGACTACCTTCTGGAGGCAAAGAAACTGGTGTTGAAGGCAATAGTCCAAGAGGGTTACGTGTCGTCCAGAACGGGGTTGCAAATTGCCCTTGATGTGGCGGATACATCTGCCCGAGCTGTGGCTACCCCATAACTATGAAGAGGTCCTCATGGCTCTATTCTGCAGGAGTCCCCAGGGAATTACACACCAAAGTGGAGGACCTCCTGTTTGACAAACTGAAGTTATTTGCCAAAAAGATGGATGACGTTCTCAACTCGGGAAAAGACACGCGTACTATCCTAAGAACCCTGGGTATGTACACCGCTCCATACCGCAGAAGGCGGTATCAACGTTCCAAAGATGGTATGTTTACTGCTACAAGCAGCAGCAACAGTGAGGGTTTGACCAACCCCGGGCTAGACAGCGCCCACAGAGAAGGCAAACACAAAACACTCACGCTCCTACTGCATCTACAAGCAAGCAGCAAGTTTGATTTTATTGTTGAGGGCTCCGAACCACACTCCGCAGTCACTGAGAAACATCAAGCTCCACCCATTTGCCATTATCATCTCAGGCCATTCTACCACCAATGGGCTGCGATTACTTCTGACTGCTGGCTCTTAGAGATTGTCTCCTCCGGACTCGCCATCCCCTTCACAACCTCATCCCTCTTCAAGGACCTCTCTCAAGAGACTCTACTCAAACAAGAGCTCAGTCGTCTTATATCAATTGCAGCAGTAGAAAGAGTATCAGATGAATTTTGGGGAAGGGGGTTTTATTCCCGCTATTTTCTTACGGAGAAAAAGATGGGAGAATGGAGGCCCATACTCAACCTTTAGAAGCTAAATCGACACTTAAAGGAGCAATGTTTCATAATTCCAGCAATGACAGTGGAGACTGGTTCACAGCCCTTAACTTCCAAGATGCCTATTTCCATATTACAATCCATCCAGCACACAGGCATTTTCTCAGATGTATAATAGGAGAAGATCATTTTCAGTATCGGGTGCTAACTTTCAGTCTATCAGCAGCATCCAGGATATTTTCAAAGACTCTAGCAATGGTAGCAGCACGCTTGCAATGGGAGGGAGTCGTAATTTTTCCATATTTAGACGACTGCCTCATAAAAGGTCATTCCCTCGCAGAAGCACAATACATGACGGAGACGGCACAGCAAACCTTCCACGTGCTAGGCCTAATGATAAATGAGAAGAAATCCACAACTACCCCATTGCAAACCCTGGATTTCATAGGCGCACACCTCAATTCAGTATCAGCGCACGCATATTTACCAGTGCAGAGGGTCCAGGCATTCAGGATCTCATAACCAGACTTGATACCAGCCCGATGGTCACAGTACTTACCTGTCTACAGCTACTGGGACATATGGCATCCACAAACCTATGCCGTACATCATGCCAGGTTATATATTCGCTGCCTTCAGCACTAGCTGGCATCAGTGTACATCCCCACAAAACATCAGGTCACCAGGCTGGTTTCTCCTTCTTCCAAGGTGCGAGCCTCCCTTCAGTGGTGGACCAAGCCACACAACCTCTTAGCTGGAGTTCCATTTCACCAGCCTCCCCACTATAGACACATCTTTGATTGGCTGGGGGGCACCTCTCAACAATATGTGGGTGCAGGGAAAGTGGTCGCGAGTGGAAGTATCCCTCCACATACATTTGCTAGAGCTCAGAGCAGTTTTCAATGCCTGCAAGCATTTTCAACGGCATATCTGTGGCAAGAATGCAGGCATACTTACCGACAACATCGTCACCATGTACTACGTCAATCACCAAGGTGGAGCACGCTCTCTACCCCTTTGTACAGAGGCGGTCCATCTCTGGAACTGGTTCATTCGAAACGACATCACCTTAATAGCGTTGTACTTACCTGGCACAAACAACCTCACAGCAGACTCCTTGAGTAAACATTTCGTGCCCGACAATGAGTGGGAGATTCATATGGACGTACTGCACCGTATATTCTGCCGTTGCGGCTTCCCTCGCATAGACCTCTTTGCCACACGTGAGAATGCAAAGCGCGTCCACTATTGCTCCAGAGTAGGTATGGATCAGGGATCTCTCAGGGATGCCTTCCTTCTGCATTGGGGGCCCCCCTTCTTTACAGATTCACTCCTATCATCCTCATACCCAGAGTGTTGACAAAAATCAAGATGGACAAGGCCACAGTGACTCTCATGGCCTGGGCGAGGCAGTCGTGGTTCCCATTCCTGAACAGAATGTCCCTCCGGAAGCCATATACATTACCGAACCTGCCAGACCTGTTAACACAGGACCAAGAGGCGCCTTCTCCACCCGCAGCTGCACACCCTTCATTTGACTGCTTGGCTCATAACTGGTTCAACCCATCCGAGCAGGCTTGTTCAGACCAAAGGAAGGATGTTCTGCACAGCAGGAGAGGCACTACTCGCAGGACCTACCAGTTTAAGTGGCGGAGGTTCACGTCATGGGGTTCTACTAATGGGCTCACCCCAGAGTCTGCATCTATCCAGCACATACTTGAGTATATCCTATCCCTCAGCCATGGGGGTCTTTCCCTTCTGTCCCTGAAAGTTCACCTTGCCGCAATTAGTGCTTTCTGTCACTCTGTAGATGGTATGTCAGTGTTCTCATATCCAACTACGAAAAGATTCCTTAAGGGCCTTACCTTCTGCTGCATAGACCCCCACTACCGATGTGGAACTTAGACCTAGTCTTGGATACCTTACCCAGCCTCCATTTGAACCCCTGGCCACCACGTCCCTTCAGTTGCTGACACTTAAAGTCATTTTTCTACTGGCTATAACTTCCACCCGTAGAGTGAGTGAGATAGCGGCACTGATGGCAACACCACTGTGCACCCTTTTTACCAAGAATCAGGTCATATTTAGGCCTCATTCCAAAAGTATGTCCCACATTCCATCTTAATGAGCCAATTATATGATCTTCCCCGCCTCCCCATATTTCACCACGGGAAGCCCAGTTACATAGGTTGGACATTTGGCATGCGCTCGCCTTTTGTATAGACAGAACCAAAATCTGGAAGAAAACAAACGGTTTATTGCTCTCTATAGCTGACCGCACCAAAGGCGAAGCTCTTTCCTACCAACGCATTGCCAAACTCATAACAATCTGTATTACCACGTGTTACTCGATCCGCAGCAAGCCTCTTCCAGTATATCCTAGGGCACATTCTATGAGGGCCATAGCCATGACTATGGCATTCCTTAAGGGAATCCTGCTTCAAGATATGTGTCACATGGCCATCCAATGCCACTTTCATGAGACATTATGCAATTTTACACGAATTAGCAAAGGACTCCTCGGTGGCTACAGCAATACTGTCAGCTCCACATCAACTCTGATTATGGAGCGCTTCCTCAAATCTGTATGACTACTGCTCTGCAGTCACCTACAGTGGAGCACCCACGGGGACCACTCGAAGAAGAAGAAGAGGTTACTCACCTTGATGCAGTAGTGATGGTTCTTTGAGATGTGTGTCCCCGTGGGTGCTCTCCTACCACCATTCCAGAAACTATGGGGCCAGATCTTCAATTAGTGTAAATCAATTGATGGCAATGGAGCTCTGCTGATTTACACAGCGGAGGGTCTGCACTGACTGCTCATTAGACCATGGCAGCTGACCAACACCCCATAGCCACAACAGAGACAAAAACAGACAGAGAAGCATCATTCCAGCTCAGGCACAGATGGGCCCCTCCTCTCCACGTTAGGCCATCATTTTCAGGGAGTGTGAAATGCTCCTTGATCAGCATGGTACCAGGCTACATCCACTTTGCACTGGCGTAAATGAGAACGCAAGACTAAAGGCAATGGTGAAGTGGACCGTCACTCACTATTACATCCCCCTGCAGAGACGGTGTCATGTGACCATCTTGCCTCAACCATTTTGCCGCCTTCTGTACATCTGTGTTTGTATCTAATACTTCTCCCCGGGTTTTCTGCTGTCGGATGCCACACAGAACCAGTGATGTGCCCTCAGCCCATTCTATTGCATCACTGTGTTGCAGAGAGTGAAGAGGGCATATGCTCCCTGAAACAGCAGAGAAACGATCCATCTAATATGCAAGCCCCGCAGTATTGTTTGAACTTGTACTGTCCTATCCCTTAGACATTTCTTTGTTACCATCTTGGACAGCCTGGATGAGTCACATGGTGTCTGATAGAACGCAACTCTCTCTCACACACACTCATACATGGACATGGAGTGAAATCCCCATCTCTGAAGGGTTTAAGAATTGGTTAGATAAACACTTGTTAGGGATGGTCTAGATTTATTGACTCCTGTCTCAGTATTTGGGGAGAGGGGCAGAAATGACCCCTTGAGGTCCCTTCCAGTCCTGCTTTTTCATGACTCTAGAATAAACAGTGTTCATAGTGCCCTTCAAAGCAGACCTATTCTTGTAGGCTGTGTCTACACTGGCAAGTGATTCTGGAAAATCAGCCGCTTTTCCGGAAAAACTTGCCAGCTGTCTACACTGGCCTCTTGAATTTCCGGAAAAGCACTGACGATCTCATGTAAAATCATCAGTGCTTTTCCGGAAAAACTGTGCTGCTCCCATTCGGGCAAAAGTCTTTTTCCGGAAAACTGTTCTGGAAAAGGGCCAGTGTAGACAGCACAGTAGTGTTTTCTGCAAAAAAGCCCCGATCGCGAAAATGACGATCGGGGCTTTTTTGCAGAAAAGAGCGTCTAGATTGGCCAGGGACGCTTTTCTGGAAAAAGTGCTTTTGCGGAAAAGCGTCCTGCCAATCTAGACGTGCTTTTCCGAAAATGCTTTTAACGGAAAACTTTTCCGTTAAAAGCATTTCCGGAAAATCATGCCAGTGTAGACGTAGCCGTACTGTTCCAACACGCCTAACCCAACAGATTAGTGACAGGGCATGAACCACACGCTATGCAATAATTTGGCAGTTCTCAGAGAATGGGTTTCATAAATTCGAGGCACATTATTTATGTCTACATTTGAACTAATTCGTATTTGCCCTGTAAATGGATTTAGCTGCAAATGGTGCTGGATTGATAGCTTTGAAAACAGAGTGGTATTTCTCACCCCAGGTACAACGCAGGTGGAATCTGGCAACCCTGACAAGTCATGTAGTCTGGAATCTTCACAAGTATCAGTGTTGGCTTAATTCTGTCCCTGTGAAAATCAAGAAGAGTTTTACGAGGCTTTGTGAAAACCCATCCTTCATTTCTCTGGGCTTCAGTGTCGGAACCTAAATGGGGAGAATATGCTTCCCATCATCTGCCATGCCTAGTCCAACTGTAAGATCTTTTGGGGCTGGGGCCTAAACGACCCCATATTGACTTCTGCAGAAGGAAGATGACTTACATGGGACCATTCAATATGGAAGTTCTTTTACATGACACCTTATAGCCATGGGAATCTGCTGCTAGGGCAGAGACTGTCCTCTAGTTCTTATTCAAGCTGAATTTCGATCTCCTGTCCTAGTTATGGATTTCCTTCCAGGGACTGACCCTTCACTGCTTACTCAGCCAAAACTCATCTTGGGGTCAGTGGACGTTTGTTCTGAGTGTTGGGTTCAGGATTGGGCCCTAAATCTCTGATCTGCTTTGGCTGCCATTTCTTCCCTTAACAAGGGAGTGCAGGTTACTTTTCGGGGGGGCTTTCTAGCATTGTCACAAAGCAATAGGCTCTCAGGCTGCTCCCAGCCCACCTTGCCCCAGGTACATTAAAGCTCACAGGCAGAGGAGACACAGAAGCATTTTCCTGGCAGGGAAGCCATGTTGCTGGGTGATTTACTCATCTCCGAGAGTAGGGAAGTGTTCTGACATTTTAAAGTTGACTAGAAAAGACCATCGCCCACCCTCTCTCCAAGACCTCATTCCCATTGCTGTCTAAGAGAGCCACTTCTGGCCAGTCTGCTACCCTGAAATTCATTCCAGTGAGCGCATCTGACCTGTTTTGTTCTATGCCATGTCTTTATGCTTTTGCATTTTGGACAGGGGAAGATAACACACAAGAGTTTCAAATCATTTCCACCAACATTGGCATACAGGGCTAGGTTTCCACATTTCTCCACTCCCACCTAGGGGCAGAGTTACCCCCATGTTTGGGGGAAGAGGGTCACACAAGGAGATGCTGGATAATGGACACAAAATAGGGGCTAGATTTTTTCATTAGCTACCTAAATTGATACTGAGCTCTTTGGGAAAAAAAATCCAGCCTCCAATGCAGAGGTTATTCCTTATGCCCCATCTGATGACGTGTTTACCCCAGAAGTCAAAAAGGGCCAATTAATCTTGTCACAGGCAAGGCTCAATTACAACATGCTGAGGCCCGAAGCTATGTCGAGTTTAAGAGACGCTATACCACAACCCTGGGTATTATTCTAACAGAAAGAACAATGACAATAGAAATAACCCAGTTTTATATTTGCATCATTATAGGCAAGGATGCAACTAAAAACTAGTCATTCTTTTTTTATTTAGAGGCCCCTCTTAATCCAAGACCCAAAACTGTAGCTGACTTAGCTTGCACTAAATCCAGCCCTGGTCATAGGCTGCATCTGGAAGAGAGCCAGGGCTAGGAAGTTCTAATGGGGAAGGAAGCCCAGCAGGGCAGGAGCTCTCTCAGCTGGATGCGATGCGTCAGCAAAGAAATCTGAAGTCGGTCCAAAGAAAAGAGGGGAGTGGCAAGTGACAAGAGGAAATCTAGGGGGGAGAGTGCTAGGATCCTGCGTTGGATTATCAACTCTGGCAAAGGCCTGAGAAAGGCGACATCCCCATGGGGTGCAGCAGAAGGCCTGGTGGTAAGCCAGAACCAGAGAGGAAATGTAGGACGCTGCCCAGGGAAATAGCAATAGGGTCCGCAATTAGGTAGACAATGGTTGCTGGAGCATAAGGACGGAACATGGAATACAGGCCAGGCTGAGTTCCCCTGCCAACCACTGGAAAAACAGCTTACTCTAGGCTGTGCATTGGAAGACTGAAGCCAGGTCTACACTAGACCTGGAAGGTTGGGTTAAGGCACACAACTCCAGATACATAAAATACGTAGCTGGAGTCGGTTTACCTTAAGCCAAGCTTGGCACCATCTTCACAGAGGGAGGCTAGTGGAAGAAAACTCTCCCGTTGGCTTTCCTTACTCCTCGTGACTGCCAGGAGTACCAGCACCAGCCAGAGCCACCCTCAGCATTCAATTTAGCAGGTCTTAACTAGACCCGCTAAATCTAACACCAGAAGATCAATCTCCAGTGTGGTAAGTACAAGTCCAGAGAGACTTTGATAGCCTGGACGGGGAAAACTTGCCAGAGGACCAAATCATGAAGCAGGAGCAGCCCAGAGTGATGAAAAGGCAGTAATCTGATTCTGGACAGAGTGAAACCACAGAGCGAGAAAGCAAAAGAAGAGGTGTCAGCCTAGCTGAGAGCTAATCCTCAGATGTCGCTGCAAGGAGATGCCACAACTCTCAGTAGTAAACCCAGGGCACTCCACTTGAGTTCGGCCCATTGCCTCCTGGCATCCCCAGGAACTGTTTGCATGGGCCCAGCTCTGAGCACTGTTTTGCTCCTGAGCACTGATTCCCAATCAACACTCTGTGACCTTTGAAAGTAGATACACTGTCTTGTTACCTTATACAATTCAAGGTGATGCCACTAAAGAGCTTGTCTGCAAGGTTTTATAACAGCCAAACCTCTGTGATTAAATTCCTGTTATGTTCTAAAACTTCAGGAATTAAAGGGAGAGAGTTGGTTTTTTTCCTCCAGCATGCACATATACACACTAAACAGCACATTTGTCTCCCTTAAGGTAATTAAATGACAGGTGTGAAAGTTGTTTCTTGTCAACACTTCTCCTAGAGATCTTCCATGTGTAATGAAAAACAATTCAGCCTAGCAGAACCTCAAATGCTTACAACTCAACTGCTGCTAACCAAGCAGGAGTTTTATGTAATTTTTGGGGGTATGTTGAGCTGTTACTCTTGACCTGACTGAAGTGGGGTATTAGGAAGTTATCAGCTTTGTTCTGATGACACTGACATTCTCTCTCATTGAAGCTGATGGACCAGGTGTACTGTAGAGGGAGTAAGCCATGCTGATCAAAAATTTGCCATCAAAACATTTTATTCAATGAATTTCTTGGATCAAACAGAAATTTCAACACATACAAATTCTGCTTTCAGCAACATTTTGGGAGGAGGATTCATTGAAAATGGAAAAACAAGACAATTTTTTTCCATTTTGGCAGCCAAAAGCAGAAATTTCAATTTTCCGTAGCCAAAACTGAAAAATGTTTGGCTTTTCGCTTTTCAGTTTACCTTTGAAAACATGAACACTTTTGAAGGAAGAAAACAGCTGGAAAGAACAAAATATTCATTTCCAATGAATTTTTTCAGGGGGGAGAAAAAAGTTAGTATAGTTGTCTCATGTCTCACATCTTGCCAAATCGGTATTGTTAACAGGAATGTGTTCCCTCACAGGCCTTCTCTGGTGATTATAATAAAATAATACATAATTTTTGCCAACCCCTACAAAGTGGCACTAATGTAAGTATGGATGGTAGTTTAGCATCCATGGTCCCACTCAGTCCTCCTGGGTCCAAGTGGTGTGATAAAACCTATTCATAATGGAGTTTGCAATGTGGACACTGGCCTCTAGGAAGTGAGACCACACAATTCATTTCATGTATGACACCAAACAACCCTTCAGATGTCCAGAGTGACCTAGACAAAATGGATAATTGGGCCCAAAGAAATCTGATGAGGTTCAACAAGAATGAGTGCAGAGTCCTGCACTTGGGACGGAAGAATCCCAAGCAATGTTACAGGCTGGGGACCAGCTGGCTAGATAGCAGTTCAGCAGCAAAGGACGTGGGGATTCCAGTGGATGAAAAGCTGCATATGAATCAACAGGGCATCCTTGTATCCAAGAAGGCTTAAGGCATATTCACATGCCTTAGTAGGAGCATTGTCAGCAGATCTAGGGAAGTGATTATTCCCCTCTATTTGGCACTGGTGAGGCCATATCTGGAGTATTGTGTCCAATACTGGGTCCCCCACTACATCATTGAAAATCTCTCTAGTTCTTTACTAATCCCTCAAACCAGCCTGTGCCCAACCATCTTATCTGATCCAAAGGGGCTTTTCATTCCTACAAGGATGCTCCTGACTGCAGCAGCCTATGGCTGCATTCACACGCTGACATGGGAAGTTTTGATTCTGGGATACTCTGTTACTGTTCTGATTGACACCCCTGGCTGATGGAGATATGGTGAGATGCCACCCTTAGCACTTCATTGGATAGTCCATGCAGAGCTTTCCAATACAGACCTGTGGCTCAGGCCAGGAAAGGTCACATTGGTCCGACTCCTTGTAGATTATTCTCTGCAACTGGCAACTTCCATCCCTGGAATCGCTCCATGGCATTCACTGGAGTAACATCAACAATTGTTTTGACCAAATATTCCCACTGATGTTTCATGCCCCAGATCCTGCTGTGCTACACCAGTGTAAAACACCAAAGGCCTCATCTGAGAGACTCACTTGGTGGGTAGTGGTGAGAAGAGAATCATATTGTTCTATGTCTAGCTGCATTTTTAATCAACACCATTCAGAAATGCCCCATGATTTAAGAGCTCTCACTTCAATGCAAGATGTTAGTTGCTTCCAGCGATATACTCAGAAACCTTTACCCCAAACCTTTAGGGCTACGTCCTAAAAGGCTACACAAAATTAAAATACATTTCATTTATTTCATTCTGTCTTGAGTAGGAGTCAACAAAATATACTGCAAAACCCACTGAGCCAATGACTTGTGAAGTATTAGAAAAAATCAACAATCACAAGATCATTTACATTGGGAAAGGAAGGACTGGTGTTAAAAATTAGGTTTAAAAGGCAGATAGAATCATAGAATCCCGGGGTGGCAGAGACCTCAGGAAGCATCAAGTCCAGCCCCCCGCCCAAAGCAGGACCCCAACTCAATCATCCCAGCCAGGGCTTTGTCCAGCCGGAACTTAAAAACCTCAAGGGATGGAGATTCCAGCCCCTCCCTAGGGAACCCAGCCCAGCGCTTCCCCGCTTGCCTGGTGAAATAAATAATATCATACCAATCTACCTATCCCCATCACACTAATCTATTGCCGTTCTTATATTGGCATCCATCATAACCGCGGATTATAAAAATGCATTCTCAATTAAATTTAAAGTGGGTCTAGGTACTATTTTTATTTATCCCAATGGGAAACTTTTAAATTTTTTTAAAACTTTTAAAAAAGATTTTTTAATACAACTCTAATATGGAGGGGGGTGTTAGGCCCCATTATGTTTCTCCCGCATTGTTAACACAGTTAGCACACACTTCAGAAACAATACATAAAAACAAAACCAATCAGCCACTCACCTCAAGCTGGTCAATGTTAATATTTCTTCTTCTTCTGCAATAAAAACCTGGTGTACGTGCTGCCTGGGATTGTCCTGTGGCAGGTGGCTGCTTGTCTCTGCCACAAAGGTAAGGATTAGAAAGTGTTTCCCTCACATAAGACTCCGATTCAGAAATCCGACACGCCAGCGAAACCCTATCTCATTTTGTTGTTTAGGCTTTAAAGGAAACACAAGGCAGAGACACCATCCCCACAGTAGGGTTGTTTGTTTAAACAGAATCGGTGCTTTTGTATGCTCGAGTGACAAATCCTGTAAGCAAACTATGGTCTGGTAAGGAAACCCTTATTTTGAAATATGGTTGTATAGGGGCAGACCTTGGCTGCCCAAAGCATGCGAGCTCCTGATCAGAATTTCCTCTCATGCTTTGGGCAGATCCTCGTGTGGTCTTAAAGCCATGTACCACATTGACAGCTGGGAATTGTGTGTGTGTGTTGTGCTTTCCGTCTGTAGCTCTCCAAGCACTTCAAAGAAATGGAAGCATTGTTCTCTCCCTTTTAAGGCTAGGTTCAGTGAGACATGAGAAAAAAACAGTTTGCTCAGTTACAGACAGAACCCCTGATTCCCATGCCACAGTCCTCTCCTGCTGGCCCATACCACCTCTCAGATCAGAGCTGTCTGATGTAGGGTTATAGTACAGCCTTCAGATGATGAAATGCTGAGAGCACAGTAGGTCAAGACTTGCAAAGGGGACTGGTGATTTTCAGGGCCTCCGTTTTTGGGGGTGTCCAACTTGCAGCATCTATGGGACTTGTTTTGAAAAAGTGCTGAGTGATCATCTCTCCAGAAACTAGGTCTTTTCAGGCATCACTAATGCTGAAACTAATGGCTTCTTCTGAAAAACACCTAGATATTTCTGAAACTCCCGGCCACCTCTCTGGTCTTCAGTAATCCTGATGCTTCATTTTATTCTTTCATTTGCTTGCACCAAAAAAGAAATGAAGAAGCCTGGTTTTGGAGGATGCTACTGAATTATTGCCAAGTTGCACTTACGATTTCATCCCATGGCCCTTTTACATGGATTGAAAGGGTGTGAATACCAAATAAGGATAGTACAAAGTGGTTATCACTAGGAGCCATCAGTGACTGAACTCCAGTGTAATTTACATTGATCTAAGTTTGTAGTACCGGTGTGGCCCCAAACCTTTGAAGTGAGGTGCCCCCCAGTAGCCTGGATTCTTCTCTCTAACCCAAGTGATTCCAGATGGCAGATTCTCTTCCAATGGTGCTTATCCCTGCTCTGCCTCTGGACTTCTTACTTTAATCCAACTTGTGAAGTATTAGAAAAAATCAACAATCTAATACTTCTAATCAACTGGTGGCCAGTTTCAAGAAGCCCGTAAAGACCAGCGTGAGTAAGGAATGACAGGCATCATTAATGGCAGTCGCTGCCTCCAAGGTATAAAGAGATTTCTAACAGAAATGGTTACAGTCTGATGATATGAATCTTGTTAATTACTCAGGCAATCTACTAGTAATAACAGGAACTTATTCAACGATACGAGGAACATATCAAGACTCACGTAATCATGTCAGTCTTAGCAATCATGCTAGAAAGAGGGCAGCTTTCCAAAAAGGTGTGAAGTTGTTGCAATCACATCCGGAGATATGGCACGAAAGACCCATTCATTAATAGCTAATGGACAAATAAATAAAAGATAGTGATGCTCTGGGAATCACTGCTCTCCCTCTACATTTCTCTTTTCCTCTCAGGTCTCCTCTATGTTACTTCTTTCTTCCCTTTTTCACTATCTCATTCACCAGGGCTACTCAACACGTAGCCCACAGGTGGGAGACAAAACAAAAAAGCAGTCAATATAATGGTCTCCTATTGAGATACATTTTAGTTGTTAAATTCCTGGACTGTCATTGCTCATTAAAAGTGTTGTCACGTGGGTGGAAATCAGGGAAATGTTGCATTTTATTAATATCAACAGAACTGACTGAAATGGGGCCTGTGTGTTGTGTCGTCTTGCCTTAATCTTTGTATTCATGCCTATCAACCACACTTAAGTTGCAGCCCTCAGCATATGCTGTGAATGTCATTGTGGCCTCCAGGCTTCCAAAGTTGAGTAGCCCTGCCGTACACACTTCTTATTAGGGTTGCCAGATGGTTTAACCAAAAATACCGAACACCCCCCCCAAAAAAAAAATCCACTGGGGAAAAAATTCTATTCAGAAAACAAAAGGGAGGGACCAAAGTTGTCGAGCAGAACAAAAAAGGACCCTGAGAGTTATTAAGCAAATACTTTTGAGGCTTTTTGGCCTTAACACGCTTCCGGTGGCCATCCCCTATCTTGTATTCCTCCTCTGGGCCAGACAGCTCCTCTGCAGAACCAGGTAAGCACCCGGTATTGTCACCTCCTGGCCGAGAAAAAATCAGAAAATACCAGACAATTTTTCTACTGAACAGGAGGCGAAAATACCAGACTGTCCAGGTCAGTACCAGACACCTGGCAACCATACTTCCTATTTATAATGGAACAGTTTAAGACTCTGTGCATAGTGGAAGGAGAAACGCCATTCCTAGCCATGCTGGCTAATAGCCATTAATGGACTTAACCTCCATGAATTTATCTAGTTCTTTCTTTAACCCTGTTAACATTCTGGTCTTCACAACATCCTCTGGCAGGGAGTTCCACAGGTTCAATATGTGCTGTGTGAAAAGGGCCCAGCACTCCTGGCTACCACTGCCACTGGCAGGGGCACGTGCCATCCAGGCAGCACTGAGGGCTGATTGCCCCACAGCCCTTCCCACTCTAACCAAGGATCCATCCCTTCTGGGAGAGCGGAGCTGGGGCCCACTCACCTTACCCAGGGGCCCTGAAATTCTGTACTCTGCCCTGTATGCAGGAGTGTGGACAGTATTCCAAATGGCTTCTCCTCATCTTAAATTCTATTAGATCAATGGGCAGATGGAGAGAAGGCTCTAGCTGTTGTCCCCTAGAGGAGAAGGATTTTGTTTTCCTCTGACACAACCTCCCTGACAATCAGAGGGCAGGAAGAGGGGATGCTGAGGAGAGACTCTGCTTTCCAGACCCACAGCGAGAAGGGCAGAGGATGCAGTTACCGGGGGGAGATGCTGGAGAGTTCGATCAGGTGGAATGACGAAGAGAAGGATGGAAATTCACAGATCAGGTGCCCTGGTGAGCACTGCTGAAACTAACCAGGTAACCCAACCCACCTGGTATCCTTCACAAGGGCAGCGTGTGTCTGGCCATTCGCTGGCCTTTCAGTCAGTCCCTAACCTGCTCCCTTGGGCTGCTTCCAAACTCCCCAATCAGCACCAGGGAGAGGGAACGTGGGCACAGAAACCTGAAGACTGGAGCCTGAAAGAGCAGCACCAGGTGGGAAACAAGGGGACTCATTCTCCCTCCGCTTCACTGGAGGTGACCCTGTCCTGCCTGCCATCTGGCACAAACCTGGCACCTGCTGCGGCAAGGGCTGAGCTAGAGAGGGCAGGAGGCAGCCTCGTGCCAGTGAGTTCATTGGCCACAGGGTGGTGCACAGTGCATGGTTAGTCTGTCTGCTGGGCGGGAGGGGACCGTGTGTGATGGGTCTTTGCCTCTCCTGACAGCAATTCCGCTGTTAACCCCGCACAGGGCTGCCATCTTCCAAGCTGGGATGCCTGATCACACTCACACTGGTGCCAACCTGAAGTAATTCCAGTGAAACCAATGGAGGTTTACACCTGCAGAACTGAAATCAGAAGCTGACCTGTGACCCTGATTCTGACTCTGAAAAGCAGGCTTACCCAGTCTCTCGGATATCTTCTGATACAAGGGGGATTCTCTGGTGGACCAGGGCAGGTAGAACAGCTCTGCGCTATCTTTTTGCAGTCCCTGACACAGGGACTGGTTGGGAGCAGAAGGGACTGATTGGCTGTGGATTTATTCTGGGGTGCTACACGGGCTCCACGAGGAACGGTCACAGCAAAGTGTAAATTAGAGCACCCCTTGGGCTGCTGTAGTTTGTGCACGAGAACCCTCTGGTCCTCAGCGGCCTGCTTCAGAATCTGTTTCCCTTCTCAAATGTTAATGATACTCAGAAGGTGTCAAGTTAGCAACCCTAGAAACCGAAATCTGCCAGTGACCTTGCAGACCGAGGACAGCCAATGCAAGTTGATCCCAGAGGGGGAAAGGACAGTGCGGGTCACCCAGCTCACTCTCCCCAGGCTGCCATGGGGATAGATTTCCAGAGTTCATTTAGTTAACTGCTTCACCTTTCCTACCACATCTGCTGAGTCAATTACCCCCCCCCCCCAGCCTCCCTTGTCATCTTGCTCCATTGTATAACTGTTCTTGGATCCTTTTTCCTGCTGTTCAGCCTGGTTCTTTCCCTGTTTCTGCATCAGAACATTCTCTCTAGTCTTATTCCCCATCTTTCCTCTCTGGCAGCATCCACTAGACACAGCTGCCCTGGCTCCTCAGCCCTCATTGCTCACGGCTGGATGAGTGCACTCCCTAGCACGCTTTCCAAAGGCTTTCAGATCATCATAATGGCCTGACCCTGCTGAGCAACTTTTCTGACTCCAGCTTAGGCTGTGCTCATGCTCCCAGCGCAATCAGTGAGAGTTTGGCCACTGACTCCAACAGAAGGAGAATCAGACCCATTAGCAGAAGAGGCGAGGAGTCCTGTGGCACCTTATAGACTAACTGAAGGGTAGGAGCATAAGCTTTCGTGGGCAAAGACCCACTTCGTCAGATGCATGGAGTGGAAATTTCCAGAGGCAGGTATAAATATGCAGGCCAGAATCAGGCTGGAGATTCTCTCTCTAGCCTGATTCTTGCCTGCATATTTATTCCTGCCTCTGGAAATTTCCACTACATGCATCTGACGAAGTGGGTCTTTGCCCATGAAAGCTTCTGCTCCGACCCTTCAGTTAGTCTATAAGGTGCCACAGGACTCCTCACCGTTTTTGCAGATTCAGACTAACACGGCTCCCCCTCTGATAATTAGCAGAAGAGACCATTTTAACGAGGGGACTTGGAAGGAGACACTAGGAGCATTCTCCCGAGCCCCTGAAGGGAATGGAAACACTCATTTGACTGTTACTGATGTCCTGCCCAGACTGGGACAGTACGAGGGACAGTTCTGAGATGTTCACAATGCAGACCAGCATGTATTTGGCATAGAAGGAAGGAATTCGCACCCTGGAGCAGGCAGCGGGGAAGAAAACTCCAATAGCATCTCCCTGCATCACAGCCAAAATAACCCATCAACACAGCACTTGTGTTTTACTGGCAGCTTCCCACTGCAGACACTGGCCCCGTTTGGCAGCTGGGCTAACCTGGTGTCTCTCTATGTTAATAAGGCTATGCTGATTTACATCTGCTGAGGAATGGCCTGCAGTTCTCACTTGGCCTGGTTTCCTTTGGGTCTCCCAGCAATGTTCCATGTAATAGCCGCTAGAGCTTTGCAGGTGAAGGAGAGGATACCGCTGACGTGTATTTGTAGTGCTACTTGTAGATTTTAAACATAGAGCTGGTGGGAAATAGTTTTCCTACCCTGACTTTTTTTGGGGGTGGTAGGGGAGAGTGATCCCTGCAAGCTGTGCACTTGTGCTCAGGAGAGATTCCAATGCCACTGAGCTGATTAGCAGAGCGCCCACTGCAAGGTTGCGTGTTTTTCCTGATCGTGAACATTCAAACATGCCTCAGTGCACAGAACATTTATTCCACACATGGATTGAAAAGATTGGCGGGAACACTGAGGATAGGTTGAGAGTTTGAAAATGTTTTCCTTCCTAAATCAGGGCCCAAAACACAACAGCTCAAAGTTATGCAAACCAATAATCTGAAATGAAACTCGTTCAGGTCAAGCTAAACATTTCATTTCAATTCTGACCTTCTTAACCTTTCCAAAATGATCATTTGCTTACATTGAAAAAAATCATTTCAAATAAAAGATCCAGAAATTTTCCTCTAGAAAAGGTTGAAATGGGACCATCTGATAGCTCCAAAACTTCCTCTTCCCTCTCAATATTTTTCATAGCAGAGAATTTGTCAAAACCAGACCTTCACTCAGCAAGTCTGGTGTTGAGGGATTATTTCCTGACAAAATATTGTGTGGAAAAATTCCTACAAGCTCTTCTTAAATGTCTTTTAACCAAAGACTGAATCCTGCATTTCTCACCACGGAAATGCTGCCGAATGAAGCATCTGAACCTTGTGTTCACTGTGCCTGCTGAGGGTGTGGCAGTGATCAATAGCAACCAAATGCACAGCTTCTATCTGAGCCAGTGTTTGCAGGGCCCCCACTGTAAAAGTATTTCAGCATAACTGGGCATCCCTGCCGCCCTGTGAGATAAATACCAACCCCCACCCCTTTTACATGGGGATTAATGAGTCTTTGTCCAAGTCAGACTTCCTGACTCTTGGATCCAGAATCCCACTCTGAGAGCGCTGGCCTCACCTTTGTCCTCTATACACCCGTCTTGTTAATGCCCACCCATTGCTTACCTTTCAGGATCTGTTTCCGCTGGTGCTCTGATTTCGCTGCTATCCCTCCTGGCTTGGAGTCACCAGGGAATCTGATCACTGTGCCCTCACTCCACCCTCTGGGTCAGACATTTGCTACCAGGGCTGGGCCCGGTTCCGACCCCGCAGGGACATTGTTCCACACCTCTCTTCCCAACGTGACACCGCAGCATGAATAATTGCTATGCAGACATGCCTGTTAGGGGTCTCACGATCCAAACCACATCACTCCAGTTCGTGCACAGGAATATTGTGTGTAGCTGCCTGGCTGAAATCAAGCTAATCATTCTAAACTAATCAAGCTAAACAGTCGCTCAATAAAACTCAGTTCTTATCAGTAATAACTCTTCGCCTTCCAGCCACCTCAGCAGACAGCTGGACTCACAGCTGCACCTACCCTAGGAAGAATAGCCCAGGAAAAAGTAGCCCGCTCTCCAGTTCTAATAACCACATAGCAGGATAGTGCAACATCCATCTCCAGATCTTAACTCATCCATGCAACAACCTCCACTGGGAAGGAAACTTCATTAGAGCCATTGGACAGATAGGGAAATGAAGGTGACTTGCTCAAGGTCACTCAGGGAGTCGCTGGCAGAGCTGAGGACAGACCCATATGTGTGTTCACCTTTTTTGATTGTATCCTTTGGTATATATGGTCGTGCCAATTTTCTTCCACAATTTGATCTGAGGAAGTGGGTCTGGCCCACGGAAGCTCATCACCTAATAAACCATCTTGTTAGTCTGTAAAGTGCTGCATAGTCCTGTTTTTTGTTTCAGCCAGACCAGACTAACACGGCTGCATCTCTATCACTTAAAGACTAACAAAACATGTAGATGGCACCATGAACTTTCATGGGCGCAACCCACTTCTTCAGATGAGGGAAGCTGTCAGAAGAGCAAAGAAGAAAGGAGTTAGTAGTGGAGGGTTATAATGGGGCAGTTTTAAGACATGAAAATCAGAATGGACAGACCAAATCTCAACAGGCTAGGAGCCCATCTCACTCATGTGTCTCCACAAGAGGCCCTGTTCTAGCAGACACACAAGGTCAGTGAAATCTGCTCCGTGTAGCTCTCAACGTTCAGCGGGAGGTTCATCTGCAAGGGATGGTCAGAAGCTGCCAATGACCCAGTTTGACACTGAACAAGTCACTCAAGGTCATTGTACTCTTCGTGGCCCCCCCAGCTCCAGGCCATCCCCAGACATAGCCAACTAGGGGAATGGCATGTGCTGCTTGAACATACTCGTGTGTTCTCCAGCACAGCGGTACCGACAGCCAGAACCCCTCATTAATAATGCAGAGTCCGGGCATGCAGTGAGAGAACAGCAGGTCTATGAGAGATGCCATGGCGTGCCTCTGAATGAGCAGCAGTCAAGAGTTATGCTTCCCAGATGTCACCATGCACAGGAATGCATTTGAAATTGATGATGATCAGGATACTGAGTGATGGCTATTGTACAGAGAAGGCAACGTGACAAACATCCCGCATTAACCTGAGCAGCAACAGGATTGGGCCTGCTGTCCTATGAGGCTTAACGGGAAACAAAACCAAATGCACCTCCACATATAGAACATTGATGAGTCAGGGAGCTTCGTATTTTAAAAATGGCATCTTAGCCCCTTTGTCATGTGGGGGACATTGTTTACTGGGGCATCTGATTACAGGCAGTCCCCGAGTTACGTGGATCCGACTTGCATCGGATCCCTACTTACGAACGGGGCTTTTCTCGCTGCAGAGGATGCGGGCGACGGGACTGCCCAGACACGCCACGGTCCCGCCGCCCGTGTCCTTCGCAGCGAGAAAAGCCTGGTCTGCTGGGGGGGGGGGGACGCACTAGCTGCGCCCCCCCCCCCCCCCCCCCCCCCCAGCAGACCAGGCTTTTCTCGCCGCTGGTCAGTTTCAACAGCGGCTGAATCAGGACGCCTGGGGTAGAGCAGCTGGGGAGCTGCCGGGTTGGTCCCACAGCGCCGAGGTGCAGCGCTACTGGGCCAACCCAGCAGCACCCCAGCTGCTCTGCCCCAGGCGTCCCCAAGTCAGCCGCTGCTGAAACTGACCAGCGGCTGACTACAGGAAGCCCGAGGCAGAGCTGCTCTGCCCCGGGCTTCCTGGAATCAGCCGCTGATCAGTTTCAGCAGCAGCTGACTTGGGGACACCTGGGGTAGAGCAGCTGGGGTGCTGCCGGGTTGGTCCCGCCGCGCCAAGGGTCGGCGCTACCAGACCAACCCAGCAGCACTCCAGCTGCTCTGCCCCAGGCATGTCCGATTCAGCCGCTGCTGGTCAGTTTCAACAGCAGCTGAATCTGGACGCCTGGGACAGAGCAGCTGGGGCGCTGCCGGGTTGGTCCCCGCAACGCCGCACCTCGGCGCTGCGGGGACCAACCTGGCAGCACCCCAGCTGCTCTACCCCAGGTGTCCCCAAGTCAGCTGCTGCTGAAACTGATCAGCGGCTGATTCCAGGAAGCCCGGGGCAGCGCAGCTCTGCCTCGGGCTTCCTGTAGTCAGCCGCTGGTCAGTTTCAGCAGCGGCTGAATCGGGGACAGCTGGGGTACAATATGTACCAGTTCCGACTTACATACAGATTCAACTTAAGAACAAACCTACAGTCCCTATCTTGTACGTAACCCGGGGACTGCCTGTACAGTATTTAAAAGTTACATTTTGTAGAATACCGAGAAGCTGGTACATGAACCTGGCTCCAATGGCAGCTGCAGTGCCAAGCCATTGGAAGTCAGGCCCAAGGTTTTTAAGTGGGTCACTCAAAAATCCAGATGTGCAAAATGAGTGGTCTGAAAACTGGGCTTATGGCAGTGCCTTGAGGCAACTGGAATCAGCTCTCTGTGGTGCTAAGTGCTGTACAAAATTAAAACCATTGTAAAATCTCCAGGGTACATAATCTAAAAAACAAAGGAAATATATTCCCATTTTACAGACTACATCTTTATTAATGACCTGGATGAGGGGATGGATTGCACCCTCAGCACGTTTGCAGATGACACTAAGCTAAGGGGAGAGGTAGATACGCTGGAGGGCAGGGACAGGGTCCAGAGTGACCTGGATAGATTAGAGGATTGGGACACAAGAAATCTGATGAGGTTCAACAAGAACAAGTGCAGAGTCCTGCCCTTGGGATGGAAGAATCCCAAGCATTGGTACAGCAGTTCTGCAGAAAAAGACCAGGGATTAAACTGAATGAGAAACTGAATAGGAGTCAACCATGTGCCCTTGTAGCCACAGCCGGCCCGAGGCATTCTGGCACCCCGGACACGGGTGTGCGGCGCTGCCCCCGGGTGCACAGCGTATGTGCGCGCCCGCCCGTGGGGCATGGGCCCACCCGCCTAGGGTGTGCAGGCACACCCCCCGGGGTGCATGGCGTATGCGCGGCCCGGCTATGGCCGCTGGCGCACAGCCTGGGGCCCGCCACCGGGGCGCACGGTGCAAGCGTGGCCCAGTCCGGCCCGGTTGTCGCTGCTGGCGCGTGCGCCGGGCTGTGTAGGGCGCCACGACTGTGGGCGTTGCTGGCCAGCGCCGCGGGGATGCAGGCGGGCCGCCACTGCGGGAGCTGGGCATGTGGCGCCTGA